>NW_026713015.1:0-600000 GCF_030625045.1 Achroia grisella
TCTTAGTTAACATTGAAAAACTGTGTATATATAAAAAGGTACCAACTCTGTCTCAACTCATATTTCTGCTATGAAGCAGCTGTTCTTGCATAGCTGTATTTCAGTTTGAAAGGTGGGAAAAGGCTATTTAGGTACCTTATATACAGAAATAAAAGGAATGGTAATGCATGAGGAATACTATGGAAGTCACCATGTATTTTGATGACATCCATTATGTTATATATGTCTAGAGATAACAGTTAGCACTATTTTAGTAATGGTTTTACAACATACCTCTGGAAATGCAGGAACATGTGCATCCGACTGAGGTTCTCCAAAGCCCTCTCCCATAATACCCAATATTCTGCACTGTATTGGGTTTAAAGGATCAGCAGATGATGGCCCTACCCCAGTGGCTGTGGCAGACCTTCGAGCAGCAGTAGCAGCTTTTTTAGTTAGATATTTTTTGTCAGCCCATACCTAAAATTTATAAAATTTATAAAGTATCAGTATTGGAAAATTTTATTTAATAACAAAATTATTTAACATTTTAAATGCATATCACGTACTAAAATATCAAGAAAAGTGCTTACCTTCTGCCACTGCTTTACAGTTTTAGTGCATCCACCCAATGCATTGAGTTCGTCTGTGAGACGAACCCATAATTGGGTGGATCTTGTTCGCCCTTCTGCATTTCTACAGTGGCCACGAGCTAACTCCTGGTGCTCTGCTAGGAATGTTAGGAGTGTATGCACTTGTTCCACAGTGGGATTACTCATCTAAATGCATAAATACATTTGTTAGCGCTTGTCATAAATAGAAACTAATAAATAAAATCAAAGTTATTACATGTTCATTTTCATTGATGTTTAACGAACAAATTTAGCAATAAAAAATTATTTAAAAACACTTGTGATGATAATTCTTAAGTTTATATATAAAAAAATAAAAACAAAAATTCAAATGTAAATAGAGGTTTGACGTTTTCTTATGACATAAAATACTACTAATTTTAGAAGTTTATAATTTCAATACATTTAAATATAAACGACTGTACATTTTATTTTATCCGGAGTATACCACTTTATTTTTTTCCTAATTTAAGAGTGTATAATAAAAGACCTCTCATCTTTCATTCGTTCACGATCATAGTCTATGGTACCCGTCCGAAATATCTTATTCCGAAGAAACTTCATGGTTCCTTTAAACTAGTATTTCGGTCGTCTTTCGTTTCGTTACGCGATAATCGGCAGTAACTTTCGTGGTAGACCTACTGGAATCTTAAATGAATATCCAGGTTTTAACCATGTCTCTTGAAGAGCTATAATGAAAGGGGAGAAATTGTTTATCAAATAAAATAGATCAGATTTCTTATTTGTTATGCTACGACAGTTCCACTGAATAATGTGGGCTTTGTTGTCCATTGTGAGTTGATAAAATTTGAGATATAACATTCAGGTTGGCAGCGTTGGACGGTGAAAAATTGGTTTGTGTCATATTAGATTGCGTCAAGAATTTAATTAACATAAATATAATATCAGCAACAGATTGATTATTAGTATTATTATTATTACTTAGTGCACAGCCATTTGAGGGCGCAGGAATGTTATATTCATTAATTAAGGCCTCATGAGCAGAACGATCATATCCTCGTTGTGGTTTCTGTGGAGAACGTGGTTTAAGTGTAACAGTTTTTTTATAAGAAGATTGAATATGGCCTGATTTGTCTTTTTGTGGAGAAGATTGGATATGTGGTTTAATAGGTGAAGGTGGTGGCGATGTTAATACATCTGAGTATAATTTACTGATTGGAGGATGAAATTTCATAGCTTCAGCATATGAAACACAGCTGTGAGCCATGGTTTCTTTAATAGCTTTTTGGCGGGAATATTCAGGACACTTCTTACTAATAGCGAAATGAGAACCATTACATAGAATACAGCATATGCTGTCTTCATCTGCTTCACATTTATCACCAGTATGACTTTGTTTGCACTTATAACACCTTGGATTTGAACGACACTGCATCTTAACATGTCCAAATCTACAACAATTGTAGCACTGTATGGTTGGATAAATGTATAGATCTACAGTTAATGATGTATAAAACATAAATACTCTTTTTGGCAAAATTTGCCCATCAAATGTTATAACAACTGTTTCAGTGTTAATAAAGTTCGTTTCTCCCTCATTTATAGTCTTTTTTTTTATTCTACGTATTTTTAAAATTTTTCCACAACCTATAGGTACTGAAATATTGCTAATTACTTCATCATCTGTCCAGTCTTTAGGAATACCTCTTACAATACCCATGCGGGTCACATTAAAAGAAGGAATAAATGCATTATAATTATAGGCAATTAAACTACTGTGGTTTAAAAAAGAGTTAGCATCTAAAAAGTTTGAAAAAGCAAGAGCCAATCTGTTTCTTCCTATTCTTTTGAGGCTGCCATTCACAACATTATAAATCTTATTTGTATGTAAAAACCGACCAAATGCGATGGGGTGTAATGTTACATTATCTGTAGGATTTGTTTCATTTTTTTTAACATGAACTACAAAAGGTGCTACATCTTCAGTATTGTACAAAGTCCTATTTACAGAAGTGGGTGAAGGAGTGGCTTTTTTGGATGTATTATTATTTTCAACTACTGGTATTACATCTGAATTTTGATTGTCAATTACAGGTATTATTTCTAAATTATTTTTTTCCTCTTCGACACATTGACAGTCACCGTCTTTTAATTTTGTCTCGGTACCTTTTTGATGTCTCCTACGCTTTTTATTGCAGTGTTTGCAAATGCGGCGTTCGCCCCTTACTCGCTTACGTTTTGTGGTTGTAATATTAGACCCATCAGTATCCATACTAGATTCACATAAAATATCAAAAGAATTGTTAAATGGAATACTTATATTTGCAGACACCTGGGGGACTGTTCCCCCAGGGTCTATAGGCGGGTCCATTCTCAATAGATATTATATATTAAAGTTACTTACCAATATTTGCAGCAACTGCTACTACTATTAATAAATATATAATTAAACAATTAATCTAGTCTACAATATATAAATAAAACTAATCCTTATATATAGTAAAATTAAATTAAACAAAAAGAAATCCAAAAAACACTCCCGGCGTTTCGAACGTTTCCCGCGCTTTTTTCATTTTTTTTTTTTTTTTTTTTTTTTTTTTTTTTTTTTTTTTTTTTTTTTTTTTTTTTTTTTTTTTTTTTTTTTTTTTATTTTCTTTATCCTTTATAGGCAAAGGGAACTGCGCCCATACAGCCATTGCTTCATGTTTAGCTGTATGAAGTGACATTTCGTCATTTCATTCGTTCTCGTTTATCTGTGTAGTTTTAAATATAGCTGTATGAAGTGACTTGAATTAAAAATTGCAGCCACAAAGCAATTAACACCAAAATGTGTATGAAGTCAGTCTGACGGCCACGGTAATAAATAAAGATAATTATACAAAAATGTGAGTAAGCGTGGGCTCATAAGAAATCTCTTCCAGCCAACCTAACGCTATGATATAGGTGGCAGTTAACGGGCAAAGATAATGCTAGAGTTTTAGTATTAACAATATTTTAATGTTTACTTTAAAAAATATTTATATCAGTAGTCTAGTAGTATCTCAACTTAACTTGGGACTAGATGGCGCTGTGTGAATTGTCCAGGGTTATTATTATCAACGTCAGATGAGCTAGTAAGTGATTCGTTACTTGGTTCCTATTACGTAAGTCGTATCAATTAGCATCAGTTTCACGGCCCCCAAATAGTGCTGATTATCGCCTCTATCTTAATGTTGCGACACAATTACATCCTTCATTACATAAAACGGTTACAAACGTTCCAATAGTTGTTCATACACGGGATTTTCATATAGGATTTTCTAATGTTAGACATGTTGAGCTGGGAGATATCCTGAGTGAAATGACCTAGGTTATAATGGATATTTTTAATAAGTTACGAACATGATGTCAAACGTAACTTTTAATCTATCAATATATTTTTTTAACAATGACAGAATTTATTACTCAAATACAATTATGTATATGACCTCTATGTTCATTCAACATGCCCCCTTAATTGTATTTTAATTTAACATGTCTAAGTATTTAAGAACACCACTAAACATTTTAAGAAAACTACTTTAAAAAAAAATATTAATATTACTTACTTATGTACAATGTAAATAAGGCTTTTAAAAAAAGAATTTCATTCAGTTTCTTGCCAGTTCTTATCAATTGAATATGTATACTGAACTGGACGGTAAAAAAAATAACAAAAAAACTTGACATATGTGGCTAAAACGTACCAACTTGAATATATTATTTTTGAATTTGAATTAGTTTGAAATATTCGAAATTTCGGTCCAGCACAACACCTTATTTCGAATGGTCGCGGGTTCGATATCTCACACGGATCAATCATTTGTATTTTATGTACAGTAGGTACTTTTAATTTAGACGAAACAATTGTATGGATTTATTTTTGGAATATTCATTAACAAAATGATTTTACAAAACTTGGCAGTGCTCGACGTTTTTTTATACTACAATGGTGGTAAACAAGCATACGGTCGTGGTCACTGTTGATAAATAATATTTATTGTACTGTTAATCCCAGACATAATATGGCAACATTGCAGATTATACGTAAAAAAAATATTCGACTGAAGGACTTGTATCCATGGCCTTAAATAAAGCATTATTAAAAAAAAATACGTAAAAAATCATGGCGTACACTTATGTGTTAAATATTAAAATAATAAGTTCCGTGTTTCCTAATCGTAATAAATCCTCTGCAAACATTAAAATAAAAAATAGGATTTTGATATATAAAAACCATCCAAGAACAGTCACGATGTAAATATCTATATTTGACATAAAATAATATTAGTTTGTGCCATCTAGAATAGATACGTGAAGTTATGGTGCCTTACTGGCTATTAACATTTGTTAATATAAAAAAGAATGTATCTATGATTTTTAATGTCACTCAATAATAAATTACGATTATATCTGTTTGCATATTTAAATGATCTTTCCTAATCGGAATCCTTCCTTAATTTATTGACTATATTTATCTTAAAAAATAATGTGCAATTAATCGAGAAAGTTTCAAAATAACAACTAAAAAGCACCGTGTTAATGAAAACAAAAGCAGCCATATTTGATAGAAAAGCAAGGTCGACCATTAGCATAGATTAAATAGAAACTGTTATTTTTTTATAGGGAGAGCTTTAGTGATGTGATACAATTATAATCCGGAAATCCGTATCCGCATATATCGTGTTTTATTGGTTAATATGGATTGGTTATATTGGATGTGCATATATGGATGGCACATCCCGTAGATCCGTCTGCGCGAATGGTAGACACTGTCGGGGAACCAGTGGAGGATGATAGGGTTTTTTTCGGACTACTCTAATGCAGCCTTTGCAAGCTATCTAATGCAGCTTACCTTACAGTTTCAATGAACGATAGAGGGCGAGTGGGAAAAATAAAACCAAGTAAAACAAAATAATTGAAGAATTACAGACAGATAAATGAAAGGTTGCAGATACAAGTAAAAACTATTATTCCTCCCATTAAATCCCATATAAGTAGACAATAGAAACTTTTTTTCTTAGTAACATAAACCTAACTGGGAGATTGTAGATTTTATACATTAAAATACTGATTTAGAATTAGTAGTAATAGTTTATTAATTTTTTTTATTTATTTAAAAACTCTTTATTGCATTTAAAAAAATACAAAAAAACAATATTCATACTATGTAGATACAAAATGCGGTCGCTTAAGTGATCTCTTCCTGACAATCTTTGGGTAGAGGAGAAAAGACAGAAGGTGGTGGATGGCGCAAGATGGAATGAATAAACATAAATAATAATAGTAATAGTATATAAATATAAAATATATAATTTAAAATTTAAATATCAAAGAACACGTACATAATTAAAGACAATGTACGTCAGAAGAACAACATTATATATTTTCTTAATAGTAAACAATTTATAACAGCAGATACAAGTGAAAATTATTATATCCTGTCATTAAATCTTATATAAATAGACAATAGAAATATTATTTTGCTTCTAGTAACACAAGCCTACGTTGTTTAATTTAACCACAGTTCATACAAATCCATAACCGTGGATAGAGTGAGGACATCACTAATTGACGTGTGTCACGCGATGGGTACGGGAGCGGCCATTTGGTTTATATTGTTTATATCTTAAGTTATTGTCTATGGTTTCTAGTTTATAGCTTTATTGGATATTTTTGGATACGTAGGCTTTTATAATATATGATTGTAAGAATAGAAGGATGGGTCAAAATTAGTATTAGGCGCAAAAATTAATCTTTTTGGGGCCAAAATATGTTTTATTCAAATTCAAAATATCCTTATTCATGTAGGTCTATCACAGAATCTTATGACATGTCAAATATACCGTCAGTCCGGAATGATTTCGAGATGAGAAGAACTGAAAAGAAACTCAGCTCGTATTCTTTTCAAATATATGTTATACATGTTTACAATAATACAGATCAATTTTTAAATTCAACTTTGGGAGAATAGAGTGACCACTAGCATATGCTGTTTCAAAAGCAAATAGTCTAATCAGTGTTCGTAACCCCAACAGATTGTCATTATTGGAACGGCCCGTCAGGGACAAGAATTGAAGGATATTCTTAGAAGCGATGGTTTTTATCTCCTCAAGATAAAGTGTAAACTTTCCAAAGGAGATATTTCGTTTATGCATGAGTGGGCTACAACCACATTTCTTTTATAGCGCACGGGACAAACGAGCTCGCAGCTCACCTGATAGCAAGTGATTACCGCCGCCCATGAGCTCCAGCAATACCAGGAGAATTGCAAGTGCGTTGCCGCCATTTTAAGAAGGAATAAGCTCTTTTCTTGAAGGTTTTAATATTGTATCGGTTTGGAAATAAACCACTAGACTGATTAGGCCGTCAAAAAGTTATATAAAAAAAGTGTAGAGGTCGCTTTAGCGTAGTACATTTTTAAATAGGGCCACTAGTGTCTCGTAGAAATAAAAAAGTAATCGTCAAAAACAAAAGTTATTTATTTATGTATTCATATATTATTTTTTCCCTTATTGTTATGGTATGGGCATGTAATGCATAGAAATAAAGATAATCCTTACTAAAATTATAAATGCGAAAGTAACTCTGTCTGTCTGTCTCGCTTTCACGTTAAAACTACTGAACCGATTTAAATGAAATTTGGTACACAGATAGTCTGGACCCTGAGAAAGGACATAGGCTACTTTTGAATGCGAAAAAAGGGTTGTAAGGTGATATGAATACATAATATGTGGCTTCACGACATAAGGGGTTGAAAGTGGGGATGAAAGATTGTATGGAAGAATAGTCATTCTAAAAGCTTGAAACTTATTTTTGAAGCTGTAGATTAAATATGCATAAATATGACATTCTAAGTTTGTAAAAATTTTACCATTAAGGGGGTAAAATATCATATAGGTATGCTATAATTTAAAATATATTATATAAATTGGACGATATATAATGATAAGTGTGATGCAGACGAAGTCGCGCGGGGCAGCTAGTATTTAATATAAGGAAGGTGTTACATATGAATGTAGATGGTTATACAGGTCACTTATTTAGTCTATGACCTATTTTATAAGCTTTACATTTTGAATACCAAAATTCTATACTACATTTTCACTGCTTTCTATTGTTCCTTTCGGATTCTCTTCCTGGCCCTAGTTACTAGTGTTTCGTTGTAATATAATAATCTTATATATAAAATTCTCGTGTTACAGTTTTCGTTCCCATACTCCTCCGAAATGGCTTGACCGATTCTCATGAAATTTTGTGAGCGTATTGAGGTCTGAGAATCGGCTAACATCTATTTTTCATCCCCCTAAATGTTAGGGGTAGTCCACCCCAAATTTTTTGTTTTATTTTAAGGCAAAACGTTTCCATGGACATATAGTATTATATATATATCCTACAATTCCCTGGTTTCCTTTATCGTCCACAGAGATGGATGGACTGTCTGAAAGATATGATAAGAAATGGAATAATTAATGAGATGACTACGAACAGGGATGAATGGAAGAGAAACATATTACGACGACTAGAAATAAATGGGATAAGGAAGAAGCAGATGATGAGTGTCTCCCATACTCAGTTAAGAACAGTTCCATTAAAAAGTAACTGTTTACACAAACATCTCATACAATTGTGTGTACAAAACAAAAAAATAACATCGATTGAAGCAGACAGCGCGTTATCAAGCTACGTCCATGTTACTCAGGGCTGCCAACATTCAGTGACGATTTCCGATAAAAAAATCGATCCAACAAAAAAAAAAAAGAAATACAGTTCGGCTGCTCAGATTTCCGTTTAGGACAGGTCGGGATCGTTATCACAACTTCATACCCCGTAACTTCACTGTTCAAGCTTAAGCAAGCAACTTGGGTACAAAATAGGTGAGACTGAGGTATCCACGCAGAACTCTTTATACAATCTACAACAAGTTCTCTGATATCTGTAAATCCTTACTAATATCACAGATAATATAATATTACATACTAATATTATAAATGCGAGAGTAACTTTGTCTGTCTGTCGCGCTTTCACGCCAAAACTACTAAACTGACTTAAATGGAATTTGTTACACATATAGTCTAGACCCTGAGAAAGGACATATATGTATATATTTTAAAGAAAATGTTTACTTACATTTTCATTTCTGATGCTAGAGCAGTGAAACTTCTTTATTTATTTTATTTATACTCTTTATTGCACCAATTACAGAATAAAAAAAAAAACAAAATAGAAAATATACATTTATACAAAAGGCGCTATTTTCTTATCGCTAAGCAATCTCGTCCAGACTACCTTTAGGTGGATAGAGAAATAAAAATAAGAATAAAACACGACACGACGAAAACTTAAAAATATTTAATAATCTAACATAACAATATTAGGTTATTAAATATTTTTAAGTTTTCGAACTCGCGACCATCGGAAGTAAAGCGGTGTGGACCACCAAGCTTGTCATATTGTCCTGCACTCACCGCCATTTTGTGAAACAACGGCTACAACCAACACTATTCGAATAGTTCGAAAAATATTGGCGTGCAGTTGGCAACCCTGTTACACATTCAATTGTGTGGGTTGGTATTGTGAGTCAATGTTACGTTGTAATTGATATCAATTAACGCAATTGTACAGTGGGTGTATATAGTGATGGACCACTGACTGTGATATACTGGACAGACATGCTTATCAATTTACCGAAAATTTCAGTATTTTGTTTTTTCACTACTACTTTACCGGTTTTTGTAACTTTTTTTATTTCAAGTACTGATCGTAACATATTTATCAATGTACCAGAAGTTTTAGTGTATTTACTTATTTTAATCGGTTTTCGCTATTTTTTTCATTGCAGGTGTTGATAGTAACATATTTATCAAATTACCGAAAGTTTTAGTATTTTATTTTTTATTTATATCTATTTATACCGATTTTCGTTACTTTTTCATTGCAGGTCTTGATATCATCAGGTCGTTATATCAAGTTATCAAGACATTGTATAATTTTTTTATTAATAATGTTCCGACTCGCGCAAATTACATCTGCGTCATAATTGCCTCGTTTTAGTCATATTTTTCATTGCAGTGTCGCTTCTATAGCCAGGAGCATAAAACTTACAGTTATATGTATTAATAAACAAAATAAAAACTGTGTAACAAATGAAATTATAAAAAATATATACAGTAGACTTTATCTATAATAAGGGCTATATAACATTGAAAGAATATTCAAAATTGGATCAGTAGCACTGGAGATTTCCACGAACTTCCAAATTCCTCTTTATAATTTGAGAATAGATTTAATAAATCTGAAATAGCATAGACAAAAATTTATTTCTTACATAAATAGTTTATCTGTGACTGTTAGCACATGAAACCTCTTTTTGTATAAAAGCCATATAATTGTAATTAAAAATAAAATAAAAACTTCTTTTCTTTCTGTCAACACGGTCTATCATTTATTATTAATTTTATTGATTTTAAATGCATTATAAATAGATTACAGTGAGAAACACTAACAAAATTGGTGCCGAAACCCATATAATAAAATGATTAATCCATCAGTGCAAGAATCAACAGTTGACCTCAAGAGACTTCGTTTCGAACGCGGCCGTTGTAAGGCAACCATTACCCGGTTGGAAACGTTTCTCTCATCAGGGGTTGCTGACACTGAATCATTACATCTCCGTAAGGGAATTTTAGAGGATTCTTATAAAAAATATACCGCCATTAATGCGGACATCATGTACCACGATCCTGATGATGATGAGGATGAAGTTCATATGGAGGAACGGTATTTTAAGTTAAGTGCTGCATTAAATCATCACACCAAGTCTATTCCATCAACAATTTCATCATCAATATCAAAGTTGCCGCCCATAGAAATTAAAGTTTTTGATGGTAAGGAACTTTCCGAGTATATACCTTTCATCGAGATCTTCACTGCTGTCATCCACAAAGACCATAATCTCAGTGACATACAAAAGTTAATATATCTGAAGAAATATCTACGAGGCGAGCCACTCTCTACAATTGACAATTTACCTCTTTGCAACGATTCATACCAAGATGCGCTGCTTCTTTTGAAGAATAGGTATAATAAT
This sequence comes from Achroia grisella, assembly GCF_030625045.1. NCBI lineage: Eukaryota > Metazoa > Arthropoda > Insecta > Lepidoptera > Pyralidae > Achroia > Achroia grisella. Next base: position 10,681 of record NW_026713015.1, read on the forward strand.
CCGTTCTTATTAGTAAGTAATCATATAAATAGTTTGTTAGATATAAGTCCATTTCATAGAGGTACTGCATGTAATTACAGAAATATAATTGTTAAGGTTAAACAAAATTTAGCAGCTTTAAAAAATTTAAACGAGCCCACAGAATACTGGGACTCATTACTAGTTAATATTATTTGTAGAAAAATTGATCCGTTTACAGTCAAACTCTATCACTGCGAGAGAGACCATACTGTCAAACCCACAATGTCGAATCTACTGTTGTTTTTAGATAAAAGAGCTGTTGCTCTCGAATCGTGTGGGTTAGAACCACCTAAAAGTAAATGTGTAAATAATTATGTACAGTCAGCAGACAAAAAACATTTTAACATTACTTGTAAGTTATGTGCTCAGAGTCATAGGCTTTATAACTGTCCTCAGTTCATTTTATTGTCTGTTCATAAACGCGTTGATTTTGTAAATAATAATAATATTTGTAAAATATGTTTATTTTCACATGGTGGAAAGTGTAAATATCACTTTAAATGTGCAACCTGTAAGTCTGTTTCTCATAACACGCTATTACACATGAATTCGTCGCCACAAGCTATGCTCGTAGCATCTGATGGTGAGGCAGGTACAAGCGAAGTACAGTCTTCACAAGAACAGGTCATTATGCACACTACCAATAATAAGGTAAGCAATATTTTGTTGCCTACTGTACAAGTATCAGTATTTGATATAAAAAATAATAAGCATACTGTCCGAGCGCTGGTTGACTCCGGCAGTGAAACGTCCTTTTGTACCACGCGACTTGCAGATATATTAGGTTTACCTCAGTCTCAATCTAGCAAAAATATTATTACGCTTGGTCAAAAATCTAATAAATTATATAAATGTGTAAATATTAATGTTCATTCTATGAACGAACCATTTAGTTTATTCGCCACTTGTTACATTATTGACACCATTACAACAAAACTCCCTCAGAATAATATTGACATTACAAATTTGAATGTACCCAAAAATGTCGTCTTGGCAGACATTAACTTTCATGTACCAGGTGAAGTGGATCTCTTGCTTTCTTCGGATATATTCTTTCGAGCATTAAAAGATGGTAAAATTGAAGGAAATCCATGTGATCCTATACTGCTTAACACACGATTTGGTTACATTGTTTCTGGTTCATACAGGTCATTCAATAATGTTGAATCATTAAATAATGCAGTTGTTTTACATACTTCAGAAGATTACTCTGATTTAGAATGCAATAGCCAACGTTTATGGGAGGCGAAGAAAGAATGTTTTAACGAATCCCTCCCCGAGCATAAATGTAGTGAGACTGTTTTCAAAGAGTCAGTTAGTTTAATAAATAAGTGTTATAAAATTGATGAGTGATATAAAATTATCATTAATAACAAACATTGATAGTATTAATTCTGCAGATTCGTTTGTTTTAGCTTTGCAACGTTTGTATCACTTAGAAAAGATATTCAGTAGGAATATATTAATAATAAATACATTATATTATAACCTGTATTGTGATTTAATAAATAAATATTTAAATTTAGGTTCCGAAAAGGTTGTGAACTATTGTACACAAATAAATAAACTAATATATTTTCTTCCCTATCATGGAGTTTAAAGTTTAAATATGATTACAAATAAATTACTTGCTGTATTTTATGGAAGTACAAAAAACGATTCTTCTCACAGCATTAATAATATCCAATGGTTCACCACCTCACTAGCTGTTGGGTAAGATAATCAGAAATGTATACATCAAAAATTGTAATTCTACCTACCGAGAATTAAATGTTATTAGTATTAAGGATATTGTTGTATTTTAATAATTCTAATGTTCTTGCATTATTCTTATTTTGCCCTCGGCAATATGTTAGCACATGAAACCTCTTTTTGTATAAAAGCCATATAATTGTAATTAAAAATAAAATAAAAACTTCTTTTCTTTCTGTCAACACGGTCTATCATTTATTATTAATTTTATTGATTTTAAATGCATTATAAATAGATCACAGTGAGAAACACTAACAGTGACAATTATTGACCGAGGTTCACTTTAGACAAAGTCAAATGCGGTGTTGCCTCGTTTCATCTATATCAACGCCAAGCAATTTGTTTTGTGAGCTATATTTCGTTTGAAGCGTGAGATATAACAGTGAAATGTGGACATGTCAAGTGTTCACATTTTTTTTATTGGTTCTGTTTATCCTTTATAGGAAAGGCAAAGGGAACTGCGCCCATACAGCCATATCTTCATTCAAATGTTCACAACTTTGACAGATGACAATGCCTCCAACTACTCCATCTTGGAAAATAGTCCTGATGGTCTGTTTATGTTTAATTTGTACTGTGTTATTAAATGAACATCAGGATCGCTGCGAATAAAATTTCTTTCAAGCGAAGATTTCGGAAACATTACCTCAACATATAACTTTGTATACCGACATATATTATCATTTATATATTTGTCTCTTTAGTTTTAAGTCTCTTCATTTTTACATATATATAATTTTGTATCTTTTAATATGTTGTAATATGTTTTCACTGTCGGCTGTAATCACTTTTTCATTGTCAGATTATTAGGCATGTATTTATGTGAGTATAGTATATTTTTGTATGTATATATATTTATGTATATTTGTAGGGATATTTATGTATATACATATCTATATCTTTATTTGTGTATGTTTTATAAAAATATTATAATATTGTTTGCACCGCCAACAACTTATCTCTGCACAACTCATGGGTGACTAGTAGAAAAACCATTATGTGTAAGTCCGCCATATGTACTCTATACCTATGGTTAACGTGCATTAAAGTTATTTAATAAATAAAATAAATAAATAAATAAACATATTAGTAAATACAAACTTATCACTATAAGCAATCACTTACAGATAACCAAGTACCTAACCTAATAACCAACTAACATAAATACTTATAAATGTACAAGTACCATACCCTTAAATTTATTTAAATAACACTTATTGAATCTTGTTGATCCATTAAATAGAGTTATTATTACTATTAAAGCAAAATACACACCGTTGCGACATATAAGTACTTAATCCTTATCTGTGATAGGCGCTGGTTGTAACGTCGTAATCGACCTAAGAACGAGTAATCTATACCTATATTATATTGTCTACATTACATTTTAAAATACAAGTTGAAAAGAGACGCATCGACTCTTTATGACTTCTCTTTCCATAAAATAAATTTCGAAATTAGAACTGAAAACTTTAACCCCTTTTAAGTCAGGGCGGCATCTTTATATATATGTATGGCAGAATGGATGAAGGCTAAGCTATCAATAAGTAAATAATCACTTTGCTTTGATGTTAAGTTGTGGTTAACCAAGGTTTTAAAAGCAAAACCGAGAAATTGACTGTTAATAATCATAATAGTTTTAACATCGTGCATACAGCTATTACATTCATAGTCATCCTACTGCGACTGCGCGCCGTGCAATATTGTGCATCTGTGGAGCATTACGTTTGCGCGGGAAAAAATGAAAAAGTACAAAAACATTACATTCTTCTGGAGACATACTGATTAATTGTTGTGCTCTTCATTCTGAATTATTTATACTATTTATGTATGCTATTTACTTTTATTATAATAACATATCTATATACATAACAACAACAACATGGAGATGTTTTGGGGAGGCCTATGTCCAGCAGTGGACGTCTTCTGGGCTGCGATGATTATGATGATGATACACAACAAACCTGAATATAAGTATTTATAGGACTGTATAGTCCTAACTAACACTGACTATCATCGTTGTCTTGCCTTTATCCCATTATTTGGGGTCGGCGCAGTATGTCATTCTCTTCCACTGCTCTCTATCAGTCGTCATATCTAAACACTCTTCTTTTATTCATATCATCTTTCACACAATCCATCCATCTTTTCTTAGAGCGTCCCCTCCCTTTACATCCATCCACATTCATATTATACACTTTCCATAAGACATGAAGACATTGACTAACTACGAGTTTATATCTTGTGATATTTGAGTGTCTGTAAAATTACGTAATAAAAAATGTTATATTTTCTTTCAATAATAGTTAACGTTAATTGCTACTGATTATCAAGTGTTGATTATCGATTTATTTTGAATCAATTAATTATGTGTAATCTCTACTCTTGACAGTTTTATGTTTAGTCATTGTTTTGACTAATTCATTGATGGTACCGAAGGTAAATAAATACACCAACAAAATATGGGTATGTCGCTTGCTAAATGTACTTTTGACGGCCTCAATGGTACACCTATGTACACCACACCGCCTTAGATCCAACAGTAGTATTACAGAGTACGATTCATCGCAGTGCAGATATTTGTATGATTGTTTGTATTGGTCTAGGTGTTTTCTATTTATATTATAAATGTATTTACAACAACAATATATTTATGTCGTTTAGCACCCATAACACAAGCTCTGCTTAGCTTTGGACTAGATGGCGCTGTTAGAATCGAGCATAGTGAATAGAAAAAAAAAACATTTGACAGTCGTAAAGGTCTAACGTTTATTTTTAGCATTAATACTTTAAATAAAAAAAAAAACAGATCACAGAAACAACAAACAGTTATAATCTGAAACAGAAATTTCCAAAACGTCTGTCGGAAACTAGTTTGATTATTTTTTTGTTACTACAATTCCCAAATTTGTTTATTCAAACCGTATTTTAGAGCTAGCACTCACTTCACTTACGAGAATGAAACCTATATTTAATGTAAAAACCACATGTTGTGTTGAAATGTTATTCGGAAAAAAAAGCGGTTACACAGTCTCATACAAAAATTATTTCGTTCGAAGTGACGACTGCCATATTGTAGCCGTAAATTGTTTTATAATTCGCCCAATTCGACAGATAAAGAGCACAAACCTATACTGCCTAATCCTGTGTTTTTCGAATTTTTTATCTGTAGGCGTAGATAATGTGGAGGTGCACATTTTGGTTAGAGGAACTACTAAGCTACTACTGTAGCCTAAGGTCTAACTTGGCTAGTTTTCATATACGGAATATACTGTAGCCTTCGCAAGTTCTAAACATGTTACTTGTCGGTTCCTATTTTAATATTAATAGTAACTAGCAATCGAAAGTAATAATTGGTATATGAGAACTGGCCAAGTTAGACCTTAGGCTACAGTATATTATCCTAAGTTATAAGAAGAAATGATATTTTATATTGTTATAAATACATTTCAGGACAGACCATTGAACTTGGCACCCATTTAGATCTCATCTCTTTTGTCGTAGAAGTCAACAATCAAGGCATATATCATAATATTAAACTCGGCTATCATTTCACATTTATGTTTTTGATGGGATATCATTACTTTTTGTACATAAATTATACTAGGTACATATTTATAACTAAATTAATACCAAATTATTTTTGATAAATTACTGTATTTTCGTATATTTACGGGGTATAATTGTCTTTTTTTTGTGTTATTTTCTATATTTTCTTGTAACTTTTAAATGTTGAAGTCCAAAGCCAATTCAGTATCAGGAATTTTTGGGCAAATCGGGGCGGTATAACGTCCACAGATGGTTGTACTCTACAATAGAGCTCTCGTGACTTGGATCTAAATTGTTAAGACGTACTCCATCTAAGGTTTTAACTCTGGAGAGTCCAACGTAAACCTGCCCTTTATTAAATATGGAGGAGCCTATGTTGAGAAGAGGACTGCCAAAACTAAGGCCTTGTGATTTGTGGATAGTAATAGCATATGTTAAGCAAATACGGAATTGTTCTCTTTCAACATATACATTATTTAAAATCTGAAACTTCGTATTGACACGTTATAGTTCGTAAAGACGATTATGTAACAAATTGACTGTTATCTATTGAATTCTCAAGAAAACAATTTGTTACCAATGAGTTCTCATTCTCGAGTTAACTATACATTCCTACTTATAACTATACTAAAATTGTTATTAATTTTTGGTTTAAACTATTGTCTATACCATACGTATTTACTAAAATAATGTAATAATAATATAACCACAAATATATAAGTATAATTTAAGAAAGTTATAAATTTCGTAGCATAAATCGCAACCTTATAGGTTAGATATCGAGAAACAAAACATTGAGACATATGAGGGCGGCTGCCATTCGCTCGGACAGGTTCGCGTCAACGTTTTATCGCACCGCTCCCACACGGCGCCGCCGCGGCGCCCTATACCGAAATGTCTATTATTTAATAATTATTTAAAAATAAAAAATGATTTTACACTATCGATGTGCGCTAAATATTGAAATAATAATTAATACCAAATCACAGTTAATAACATAATAAAAACGAAATTCGACTATACTCCTATATATACACACGGTGCTGCAAGCCAGTTTACTTGAAACTCGGCTTGACACGCTGCCGCGTGTCTAGATATTAATTAGATATTTTTTTTAAATATAATTACAATTAATTATATGCATTAGTACTGCTTATTAGGTAATTAACACAAATGCTAACAATTCAAATAAAAAATAATTTATTCATGTAGGACATTTTAGCCGCTTATGAACTTCAAATTTTTTTGTATTATATTTTTTTCCTCTAATTAATAATTTAATTCGCAATAGTAATCGACTGGATTTGAACCATTTGAGACGACAAATTTAATGGTATGACTCATAATTATAATTCTTAAGTGGTCGATATATTATTATGTGAGTAAACGTTTTATTTGTTTTGTAATTGTAGATTTAATATTTTCAAATATTGAAGTGCATTACGTTATCAAACCTTGGACGGACTTGGACTGTCAATACGTAACCACGGTTTTTCTACGCGATTGTTTTTTAAATTTGTCAGTTATTTTTTCTTGCTTGGCCGCAGCGAATCCATTATGTGTCCTGTCCCGAAATATTTCGGGAAAACTATTATTATCATTACCATACGCTCCTTAGCGTATGTTAAAACTCATATTTCAAAATTTAATTGTTTTGACTATATCACTCAATAGTGATGATGATGACATCATCATTATGAAATTTAAAAACAGAACATGGCAAATTACCTAAAAAAAGTTATAAAAGTATACTGTGACCATAACCTAATAATAAGTATTTATTATATCAAACTCTAGAAGCCCATATTCTTCTATGTAATAACGTACGTATTAATATTTATAATGTTTGCTTTCACAGTCACATATATAAATTATTTTGTTTTAAATAATAATAATAACCCAAGATAGTTCATCGATTCATATATCAAATAGAACATCCATTTAGTCCCAAACAAAAGTCGAGCTTGTACTACAGGTATTAAACAACTAATAGAAATACTTTAAATACTTTTTATGCAAATATAATACGTAGATACACCGATAAAATCCTAACTAGTACAAAAATCATGAATCTCATGTATGGTGCGAGAATCGTACTTGCGATTGTATATGATATACCACTAGACTACCGCGAACGTGTTTCGGTTTAAGGTTAAGACCTGGTACGTGTACGGGGTAATTAAAAGGTACTGTGGCATTACATCTTAATCCTTCCAAAATTGCGATAACACGAGGAGTACCATAGACACGACGTGAGTCCATGATAATGACAAAATGTGTAGGCGCCGGTTGCCGCCTATAAATGTGTGAGTAGATAGTTTGTTTGTCATTCAAGCAAAATAACTATTATAATGGTAATAGCTATATATAAAACCGTAAAAGCAAAGATACTTATTTATAATTTTATTAATAGTCATCATATTGTTTCAACTCCTATTTAATGATAATTCATATCCCATCAAAAACATAAATGTTAAAGTGATAGCCGAGTTTAATATTATGATATATGCCTTGATTGTTGACTTCTACGACAAAAGAGATGAGATCTAAATGGGTGCCAAGTTCAATGGTCTGTCCTGAAATGTATTTATAACAATATAAAATATCATTTCTTCTTATAACTTAGGATAATATACTGTAGCCTAAGGTCTAACTTGGCCAGTTCTCATATACCAATTATTACTTTCGATTGCTAGTTACTATTAATATTAAAATAGGAACCGACAAATAACATGTTTAGAACTTGCGAAGGCTACAGTATATTTCGTATATGAATGATGAAAGATTGAATGATGAATGAATGATGAATGAATGATGAATGAATGATGAAAATGAATGATGAATGAATGATGAAAATGAATGAATGATGAATGAATGATGAATGATGAAAGATTGAATGATGAATGATGAATGACGAAAGATTGAATGATGAATGAATGATGAATGAGTGATGAATGATGAATGAATGATGAATGAATGATGTATTATGAATGAATGATGAATGAATGATGAATGATGAATGATGAATGATAAATGATTTGATTTGATTGATTGATTTGATTCATTCATCATTCATCATTCAATCTTTTATCTTTCAGTCATTTTCATCATTCATTTATCATTCATCATTCATTCTTTCATCATTCATCATTCTTCATTCATTCATCATTCAATCTTTCATCATTCATTCATTTTCATCATTCATTCATCATTCTGACTGAATGATGAAAGAATGATGAATGACTGAATTATGAAAGAATTATTGATGAATGATGAATAGTCATTCATCATTCAGTCGAATGATGAAAGAATGTGTGATGAATGATGAATGAATGATGAATGATGAATGAATGATGAATTATGATAATTATTCATCATTCATCAATTGTCTTTTTTTGTGTTATTTTCTATATTTTCTTGTAACTTTTAAATGTTCAAGTGCAATGCCAATTCAGTATCAGGAATTTTTGGGCAAATCGGGGCGGTATAACGTCCACAGATGGTTGTACTCTACAATAGAGCTCTCGTGACTTGGATCTAAATTGTTAAGACGTACTCCATCTAAGGTTTGGAGAGTCCAAACTCTGGAGAGTCCAACGTAAACCTGCCCTTTATTAAATATAGAGGAGCCTATGTTGAGAAGAGGACTGTCAAAACTAAGGCCTTGTGATTTGTGGATAGCATATGTTAAGCAAATACGGAATTGTTCTCTGTCAACATATACATTATTTAATATCTGAAACTTGGTATTGACACGTTATAGTTCGTAAAGACGATTATGTAACAAATTGAATGTTATCTAATGAATTCTCAAGAAAACAATTTGTTACCAATGAGTTCTCATTCTCGAGTTAACTATACATTCCTACTTATAACTATACTAAAATTTTTGGTTTAAACTATTGTCTATACCATACGTATTTACTAAAATAATGTAATAATAATATAACTACAAATATATAAGTATAATTTAAGAAAACTATGAATTTCGTAGCATAAATACCAACCTTATAGGTTAGTTCAACGTTTTATCGCACCGCTCCCACACGGCGCCGCGGCGCCCTATATGCATATCATTTAATAATTATTTATAAAAATAATGATTTTACACTATCGATGTACGCTAAATATTGAAACAATAATTAATACCAAATCTCAGTTAATAACATAATAAATACGAAATTCGACTATACTCCTAGTTATAAGTACGAGTATATTTTAGACAGAATCTAAATTATAGCAACTAGTGTTTACCGCTCAATGCAATATTTGAAGTTTGCTAGTTATCGACACTGATGTGAAGGGGTCAACGTAAATTGGTAATGATCGACGTTTTCATACAATATTACTTTCCGTCCAGTACAAGATGAGATATTTCGCCAGGGATCAATGTCAATTGGTGGCTATCGACGTTTTCATAGAATTTTAGTATTCGTCCAGTATAATCAATTAAAGTGAAAAATTGTAGTAAAATGATAACAATTTACCAGTTTCAGATTTTTTCCTTTATATTCACCTAATTACCTATCTGCATGCCAAATTTGAACTTCCTAGGTCATCTGGAAGTGGGTTATAATTTTGATCTATAGTTGATCAGTGATAAAAATGACGATTTTTGGACATTAATATCTAAATAACCGTTTGAGATATGTTTATGAAATTTGGAACACATATTTATCTCGCAAGTCTCAATATATGAACCAAATTTGACAGGTTTTTGTGAAAGAGTTTTTGAGTTATGAGGAGGTCAAAAGTGGCTCCAAATGGTTCGTGTAAATATACACACGGTGCTGCAGGCCAGTTTACTTGAAACTCGGCTTGACACGCTACCGCGTGTCTAGATAATAAGATAAGATTTCAAAGGTAAACATTTACTCTTTTATGCTTTTTTCTGTTTAGTAATTAGTTTTCTACTAAATTTCGAAGAGGCGAAAAGCATAGACCATTCTGCCCAGCAATTAGTTAACATTGACTTGCCGCAAATATGGGCGTAGCCCTAGGATTTAGGTCAGGGCCTGGCAGTGAAACAACGATAATTTCTTTCTCGCATGTATCCACCTCCCTTCCGCAACACACACAAACACGCAATGTGAATTAATTTTGAAGAAAGAGGCCGTCCATTAATAAAGTGATCTTTTTTTAGCACCTTTAAACCCCCCCCCCCCTTGGTGAGACGTAGTGAGGTTGAGGACAACCTCCCCCCTCCCTCCCAAACATCACGTGTATTAATCTTAAAATTTTTAGAATAACATCTTTAAATACAGTTATAAACTATAATCTTATTTTATTCTGGACCATGGAATTAAGGACCATGATGAAAAATGTCTAGACTAGGTTGCAGGTAGTTTTTGATTGGCATAAAAATAGAAAGAATAAATACACGTGATATCTTACTACACACCCACTCCCCGTTTTGATATTTCGTGATTTTTGTCAACGTCCCCCCCCCCATCTCCCGCCCCCTTTCAAGCCTCACGTGATTAATGGATCCATCCCAAAGATTATCTTATATTATTTAACCTATTTTAAATAATAGATGTTGATGATACCACCTACAAAACACTTAAATCTATGTATATATATAAAAATGAATTGCTGTTCGTTAGTCACGCTAAAACTCGAAAACGGCTGAATCGATTTCGCTAATTATAGTCTTAAAATATTCGTGGAAGTCCAGGATAGGTTTAAACGGTGGTAAAATATGAAGAAATTGCATGTGAAATAGTAAAAAAAACGACAATTTTATTTTCCCATACAAACTGCTGATACCTGTCAAACAGGGTGCGATTAGAAATTTATTGCGGAACTAAACTTCAAAAAAACCTTTGACATATTTGATATTGTGACGGAACGAAGTTCGCGAGGTCAGCTAGTTATAAAAATATATTAACCATATTATTTACGTCAGTAAGTTCTATGTGACACAAATAGCAAGAGTCGTAAACACAACAACTGTAGGCAGAATGAGATGCAGTGTTGCCAACATTACAATATTTATCATTCGAAGAAATTGAAATATCTGATATAAACTCTTAGATTAATAATAATAATAATCACACTACACATAAGTGTGGTATACACCACAGAGAGTAAAAAACAGCAAAAGCTGAGAAAATGAGACAATTTTTTTATTTTTTTTATTGGGTTGTTTGGGCTATTGCCAGATGTTTGTAGCACCTGTAGCACTGCGACCTACATAGATCTATTGTGCTCGCCCTTTTCAAAGTTCGCTACCTAGACCCGTCAGGGACAAGAATTGAAGGAAAAGAGAAATGAGACAATAGTGAAAATAATTTTGATGAAAATAAAATTGATGATTCTGAAAACATACTCACAGTAATCTTATAAACCACAAACAAATTCATGCACCACCTACACACAGACACCTTACACTCGCCACCTCACACATTATTATATTAGTTTTGCTAGATAGTTTTAGATATTTTAACTTAGCAAATTGTTTGTACTTTTAGATTTAAAATTTTTACAAGATAATTCGTATTCTGGTTCCTACAGGACAGGCCCAGCCTAGTGTAGGAATCAATGCTATTGTGATTGTATTGAAACAATTTCGGTCAATAAATAAATAAATAATTATAATAATAATAGGTACTTTAGAGACTTTTTTTTTTTACTTTGTTTTTTTTTTATTTTGAGTCCATGTGGATCGCAACGCTTGAGTTTTTACATCTAAACATATGAAAAAATATGTCTTGACTTACGTTGTTTCAATTTAAGTCGCGTATGTCGCGATCCTAACATGCCGTAAGTTACAAAATTACAACATTATTATATTTGAATTAAAAAGAAATATATTTTTATTCATTTACATACGTATATAACTATAATATAATATATATATATATATATATATATATTTATTTCGATACTTTAACATCCCCTCCAGACGAACACATTAAGCAATTAAAACTTTGGCCGTATCAAATCGCGGCTGAAGGACTAGAGAATATATTTATAATAAAAAAAAAAGTAACAATAAAAACAGTAGAGAGACAAATAAAATTAATAAAAAAAACATTTCGTAAGTGTCGGTAAAGGGGATTGATAGTAACGTGGACTGATGATCTTATTGCTAGCAATGACCTCTACGCGGTTGCCCCTGGAAACCATCATGATAAATTCCTCGTGAATTTGTCACGATGGTCTAACTGACCTGACCTCATGCTCATCTTATCATCTTCCACTGGTGCCCCGCCAGCGTAAACCGTTAGCGCAGATGAGTGTAACATTCCATTATCATACATAAGAAATGTCGGTCAGTTCAGGAAGCACATCGTGACGTTTAAATTAAAATAAATAATATTTCTAAAATATAAGTTTGCTAAGGTACTTATAACATCTATCTGCGCGTGAAAGTCGCGTCAAAATTGGTCTAGCCGCCAGAAATTAGCGTGAATATGAACAAACAAATAGACAACAATACATACTTTCGTATGCATTTGATGAAAAGCTGTTAATTTGAAATTACAAAGACGCTTAAATTTTATATTTTTGTGTTTATAGTCATTTACAAATATTGTTATTAGAAAAATTTAATTAATTGGTTCTAGAAAGTAATTAAAAACAAGAATATTATTTTTGGCGCAATAGCCGAAACCAGTTTTTTTATGTTTGGTTTTTCCCGTCACAGGAAAAGGCAAAAGGACTCGGCTCATACAGCCATTGTTTCAGTAAGCTAAATCAGTATGAATGACGCACATTTCGGAACTACCCGCGTCGCGTAATCATTCGTGTATGACTCATTCAACTTTTAATATGTTGGTCTATAGGTATAATAAATCACGACGGTCCTCGATAATCTTATCTTTATAAGCACAACAAAGTATACATACCTAATTAAGGACTTGACAACATTCATATTAAACACATGATGTATTGCTTAATTTCATAAACATATTTTGGCTCTGGCGAATACATATAATTTAAAAACAATTCTAAATTTGAACAGCCCGCCATATTTTTAATCGCCGAAAATGAAATTCCGAATTCAAAATATTTGTTTATTTTCGTGTCATTAGTAAATGGGATCGCAAACAATTACATATACAGCTTTACTCTATTGTGGACATTCTAAAAATACAACGGTGTGTACACACTAAAGAGATTCCAATTGGAATTCGGACCCAAAACAAATTAATTGCACTCACCTATACTCATTCCGTTCGATGACGTCATTAGCGTCCAAAAATAAACTGTTCCCTTGATGTGTCCACCCATCATTGTTTTTAGTACAGAAGTACAACTTTCCAGACTTGGGCACTTGAATTTCCACGTAACTCAACAATGTTTCTATTAAAACAACATTTTCACAGAGTTCACCTCTATTAGCCGGCTTCGAGGTTAACGACCACTCTTTTACACCATCGCCGGTCACATTTATGTTAAAATTACACGTTTTATCTATACACGATACAGTGTTTACACGCACGGAGAATATCCATGGCGGTGACGCGGCACATGTGTTTAATAATAAAAATAACAATAAGAAAACACCACTAGTCCGTAATGAACACACTGGCGCCATGGCAGTCGGTGCGGGAGGAATGAGCTGAATTGAGTTGCGGGAATGATTCAGTCAAATGAGGACAGTCGGCCGGCCGGTGTCAGTCTAACACTATCATGGTGATGCACGATAAATGTATCGATATTTCATGACATATTTGATTTGTAATGTCGATAAATAGTATCGATATCATATTTGTAACATCAATACCGTATATTTATATTTGTTTATTTTATTAATAAGGCAAACGAGGAAACACCAATAAATACATATTTATTGAATATGAAAACAAAATATAAGAGAATAGCTATTACACGCTTTATTTCTTCTTTGTTTCGATTAAAAATTAGTCTTTATGAACTTAAAATATAATCATTATATGATCATTACATAGTATAACACAAAGTCACTGTCGCTGTCTGCCCGTCCCTATGTATGCTTAAATCTTTAAAACTACGCAAAGGATTTTGAAGCGGTCTTTTTAAATAGATACGAGTGAGTTTAAAAAAAATAAGAAATTTTGTAAATGAATGAAAATGTAAAATTTCTATATATGTGAAAATACTCTTTTTCTCTATTAAGCATTCTATCTGATTATTGAAGTATTACAAGATATCTACCAGGGGCGAACAGATTTTCATTAATAAGTAGGTACTTTCTCTATCTTATTATATATATATATATCTTAGTTTTAACAAACAATCCACCTCATTTCATAGAATGTATCGTAGATAATATTTCTGCGCTCTTTTTTTATGCGATACTAATGTACTCCTTTGTACCTACTGTTCTCCAAGAGTGGGGTATTATTCTTCTAAATTTAGTATTTACATTCCAAAGAAAAGATGACTAGGCGACTAGGTGTTGCACTGCTTCGAATGACTTTAGTTCACCTTTCTTATTGAAATAACCTATAAGATACATTCTAGAATCTAGAAATGATAATAGACAGAAATATTGACTTCACAACAAAGAATAAGCACTAAAATATTAATAAGAATTGTTCATATATTCAACTGATTGTAATACACTATTTACCCTGAGCATAAATTAAAATAAAATAAAATAAAATGTAGTTTTTTCAATCCCATTGAAATCATATGTATTTTTTTTTCGTGGATGATAATGGTACGGTGCTCCCGCCTACGCTAACGCGGTTTACGCTGGTGGAGCACCAGTGGAAGATGATAAAATAAGTATGAGGTCAGGTCAGTTAGCCCATCGTGACAAATTTGCTAGGAATTGAACATGATGGTTTCCAGGGGGAACCGCGGAGGTCAACCTGACAAGGTATATTAGCAATGGGGTTATCAATCCACATTAGTAACCACCCCCTTCCCCCCAAACATATGTATTCACTGCATCCTACTTGCGCACTCGTTATGTTATTATATATGTAGGCATTCAATGAATTTTAAGTACGAAAATTATTGGATTAGAATAATGAAAATAATTTATAAAAAAATTACTCATTAATTATTTATTTAAATAAATGTTCTTCGAGTTCGATTGTATTAACGATCTATCGATATTATTATTGATGGTGTGCACATCACTATCTCTAATTGTACAAAAACGCACACATTTATACGTTTTGACACATGGAGATAAGAATGTACAACCGTATGCTTTAGAGAGGGAAAAATAAAACGGTTTTCAGTATCACTGAGCGACTATATCTATATATATAAATAAAATTGGAGTGTCTGTTTGTAATATTGCAATAACAGTTTTTTATTTTTATATGAATATATATGGTACATATACCAAATAGATGGTACACCTGTCTGCGTTAACACTGGCGGGGCACCAGTGGAGGATGATAGGATGAGCATAAAGTCATGTTAGTTACTCCATCTTGGCGACTCATTAACGCATACAGTTTCAAGGTAGGTATGCGTGAAATAATTCCTCTTAGTTTTTTTTTATTTTCACGACTCTGGGTACTCCCTTCAATGAACAATCTGCACATCGTGACTAATTCTCCAGGAATTTATAAACCGATGAAGGTTTCTAGTCAGATTTGCGAGAAGTAATTTTTTATTTCCCCGGCTCTGGGTACTTGGTGACTCCCTTCATGAACAGTCTGCACATTGTGACTAATTCACCAGGTCATTCATTTGGTGGAGAAGTCATTTATAAATCCATTAAGGTTTCTAGGTAATCGGTAATTTAGCGGGTTTTATTAAAACGCACATATCGCTATCCGTCAAATTGACAACACTGCCAACCCACAGAAATAATTGAGGGGAATTCCGTAGGCATAACTTTCGAATTTCTCAACTGAGTTGCCATGATTAAAGTAGGGTTGCAACCTGTCATATTTATTTTGAAAATGGGAGAAATATTCAAAAGTTCAGTTCGATCGAGATTTTCTGGTAAGGGTTCGAGGGTCCCCTGAGCTTGAGAGGCCCGGGGTACTGCCCCACCTAGCCCCTAGGTAGCTACGCCACAGCATATATTGTTATACGAGGCAAGTAAGACTACTAGCTTTCAGAAATAGTTTAATACTTTGTACAACAAAGCTTAACTACCAGTATACAAATTTATTTCCTTCATGATTTTGAAAAGAATAATATTTATTCCAGGGATTATGAAAAAATGATTATGAGGATTCGGATAGGTTTCGGATAAAGGAATGATTATTATACTGGATACGGATGCGGATATGAAATTATTTCAGATTATCCGTTACTTTCGGATATTATTTTTTTAAGGAATTTCAAAAGTAAAATACAAATAGCTAATAAAATGGTTACATAACGTGACTCAATTAGGCTCCGCCCATATCCGATATTATCCGAAACCTTTATTTCGGAATCGGTTATGAATATTTTTTAATCGGATATCCGATGCTTTTGGTTACTGTTACGGTGATCCCTAACATCCTTGATACACATACAATAGGCCGTACAAATTAGAGACAGGTCCTTTAAAGTTTGTTATGCCTAGGTCGAGATTAGAACCTAGAACGAAGGCCAGGCTAAAGAAATATTAAAGAAATACCTTCAACCTCTACATAAGTTTGGAGTATTCTCTATACTAACCCCCTTCGATCGATCTCCAATTCAAATAGGGATCGAAATTAAGACGGCCTGAGCCGAGGTTCCAGCCCCGCGGTGGCCTCAGTCGTACCCATCAGGCGGGAGTTGGCCTTCAGCCGCTCCATAAGTCTTTCCTTTGGTTTGGAGTGCCATCTGCACTCGCCCCTATCGTCCGGTGAAGCTGTAAAGGCTAGCTGCGGCCAACACTAGCTTGATATGATGATGCACCCGCCTGCGCTAACTGTATACGCTGGTGGGGTACTAGTGGAGGATGATAGGATGAGCATAAGTCAGGTTAGTTAGTCCATCATATCAACTCATTTATTACTCATACAGTTTCTAGCTAGGAATGCGAAAAAGTAAGTCATATTTTTTTTTATTTTCACAACTCTGGGTACTTGTTTACTACCTTCAATGAACAATCTGCAATTACAACATGCATAACAATCTGAATTTGGTGGACAAGTCATTTCTAAACCGATGAAGGTTTCTAGGTTTGCGCGAAGTATTTTCTTTTTATTTTCACGGCTCTGGGTACTTGTTTACTCCCTTGAATTCTTTATTTACACGGCTCTGGGTACTTCTTGACTCCCTTCAATGAACAATCTATATCAACAGACAGTGTAAACTGTCTCTTGCTGAAATTACTGAAATTCAGAGCGGTGTCATAACGCCATCTTGCTTATGTCTTCATATTGAACACCTTTCACGATACGTCCTGTCAGCGGTCCTTCCGAAATCTGAAAAAAATAGGCAAATATAAAACGTATTTGTAAAGTTACGACTATTAAAAAGAGCAACACACAAGTTTCTTGCTCGTTCTTCTTGTGATGAGACAGCTTTCCGTATGAGCGGTAGATTAAAAGAATTGTAACAATGATTATATTCTTCTTATTTATCTGTCTGCGATCAGCCAATTAGCTCTCATCAGATTTTATAGCTTTCGGCTTTGAGTTACCACATCCAGTAACATAAAAATAATTAAAGAAAAAAACATTTATGACGTACCTCAACGTCACAGCAGTAATTGTCAGTGTCGATGTCCCTCAGAAGGCCTGCGTGTCCGCGGTACGCACCGTTAACAAACCGGACCGCTCGCCCTTGAGACGGTATTACAGTTTCCATGTGGTTCTGACGGCAAAATTAAAAAGAATCCTTACTTAATATTATACATGTGTCAGTAGGGGTGTTTGTTACGCTTTCACGCAATAACTACTAAACCGATCATCATGAAATTTTGTACACATGTTCTTGGAGGTGTTTTAATAAACATATGATACTTTTTATGAAAAAAAAGCAAATATTTTTTATAAAATTCACACAAATAAAATATCAACATTTTGCTACTTTTACGCCATATAGCAGCCAGTAATGAAGTTATTTAATGGATTCAATGCGAGCGAAGCCGCGAGTAAAAGTTAGTAGGCTATTTCACGTGGATGAAACCACGGGCACTGCTAGTTATATTTATTTATTTATTTATTTATTTATATGCTCTCGGTGAGTATTACAGTATAATACCAATGCACTCATCAAGGATTAAACTTACGCAATACATAGATTAATAGTAATAATTATTATAATAACAATAGCTAATATATATATATATATATAGAAAACAACAACTACAGAAATTACAATAACAATAATAATTTAGAAATAGAAATAGAAATAATCTTTATTCAAATAAACTCATTACAAGCACTTTTGAATAGTCATATTTTGATTCTACCACTCATTCGGAATGCAGATTCATCACAAGAAGAATGAGCAAGAAACTTGTGTGTTGCTCTTTTTAATAGATGTTTTTTTTATATATAAATAATTACAGTATAACAAGTAAGAGGCATGCGATAATCAACATAGAAGTCGCTACGCACTCTATATAGATCTACTATAGACAAGAATAATACCTATTCTAACATTGTGACTCTACAAAATTTGTTACCGCTCTGAAACTCTGGGGCAGTACAGTATACTAGCTGCGCTTGCGACTTTGTTAGCGTAATTATAAGAAACAGTTTACATATTTTTTCCGTAACTTTGTATATAACCGTTTACGCAACGGAAGCTGTTAAATATGAATAATTTTCCCCGTTTTTGCAATATTTTTCATTGATGCCTCGCTCCTATTGGTCGTAGCGTAATGTTATATAGCTTAAAGCCTTCCTCGACAAATGGACTATCCAACACAAATATAATTTTTCAATTGGAAGCAGTGGTTTCTGAGATTAGCGCTTCAAACAAACAAACTCTTCAGCTTTATAATATTAGCATAGATTCCACTGCGTACCTGATCCAACTTTAGTTTGACACCTTCGTCGATCAGCTTCACTTGTGCTGCGTACTTATCCACCACCCGTTCAACGACCGCCTTCCGTTTGTAGAACTTATCACCGAGTGATTTAGTCACAATTTTTATGATAATCCCTTCAGTTAGCCAATAGTCCTTTCTGTAACAAGAATGACAATAAATCTCATTAATAATAATAATCTCAGGACAATTCACACAGCGCCATCTAGACCTAAGTTAAGCTAGCTAAAGCTTGTGTTATGGGTATTAGACAACTGATACAAATATATAGATATTTTTTTTTGTAAATACATACATGTTATACATAGAAAACACCCACCGATACAAACAATCATACTCATGAATGTTAATGTTTGTGCCGTGCGAGGAATCGAACCCGCGACTATCGGACGTAAAGCGGAATGCCAGACCGCTAGACCACCGAGGTCGTCATTCATAAATCTCATTATAAAACAACTGAATTTAACAAATAAATTATTAGAATATTTTGTGACGCCTTGGAAGGCAATATAGAGCCTAGATAGACCTGACGTAATCGATCCCCCGTCCAATTCAATCGGGGATCGACGCCCTGAGCCAAGTTCGAGCTTTTTTTTTTTTATTTTTTTTTTCGTGGAGAAAAATATTCATACATTCCCCCGTCCGGGGGAACTGATGGGACATATGAGATTCGTAGCCAAGTCAGCATGCCATGGGAAGTACATTTATATTCTACCGCGACAGCTGTAGCGACGGCCAGTTCTGTTCTCCAAGTTCGAACCTAGCGTCAGAACCTCCACGCGGTGGAAACAATCGTGATACATTCCTGGTGAATTTGTCACGTTGGGCTAACTGATCTGACTTCATGTTCATCTTATCATCCTCCACTGGTGCCCCGCCAGCGTAACCCGTTAGCGCAGGTGGCTGCATCATTACATTATCATTTAAAAAAACCTAGCGTCAGACTAACGTATCCGTTAGATGGGACTTGGCCTTCAGCCGCTCCATAAGTCATTTGGTTTTGGAGTGCCATCTGCCCTCCTCTATCGTCCGGTGAAGCTGTAAAGGCCAGCTGAGGTCAATAGCATTAAAAAAAATATGACAATAATATAATTATTTACTTTAGTTACCAAAACGTCCTATATTACCCTTATTAATATTATAAATGTGAATGTTAGGATGTTTGTTACGCTCTCACGCAACTACTGAACCGATCATCATGAAATTTTGTACACATGTTCTTGGAGGTATTAGAATGAACATAGCATACTTGTAGCAGCACACATGATTAGTGGAATACAGTTACGCGCCAACTGCCGGCGTATTTTTTTTTTTTTTCGGACTACTCTAATGCTGTTGGCCGTAGCTGGCCTTTACAGCTTCACCGGACGTTATGGGGCGAGTGCAGATGGCACTCCAAACCAAAGGAAGGACTTATGGAGCGGCTGAAGGCCAACTCCTGCCCGACGGATACGACTTTAGTCTGAGGGCACCACTAGGGGTTCGAACCTCGGCTCAGGTCGTAATTTGTCGTTTGAATTTCGATCCCCGTTTGAATCCGGTGCGAGCAGGAGGGGATCATGAATGGAATCTGTTTGTATAGTATACTAATGACATGATTTTACGCACATAAGTTGTAAAGCATTCCAAATAAATCAATCCACGGATACTACTAAATTAGTGGTTTCTCTTCATCCCATACGAGCTACAACATACTTTTTAAAAAGTAACAATAAAAAAGAAATAAAATATCAATATTTTGCTACTCCATCGCCTTCTAGCAGTCAGTAATGAAGTTATACGAGCGAAGTCTCAAATAAAACCTTCAGCACTTAGAGGTATAAAAATAGATAACAATTTATTCTCAAACCTACCGGGTGTACATATAAAATTTCATCATAATCGTTCAAGCCTTCCAAGTATCGGAGAAGTATGGCAACTAACATTGCGACAGGAGAATTATATATATATACATATGTAGTTTAAGATATCCATGTAAAGTCTGCCACATTACATCAGCTCGTTTTATTTAAAAAAAATTAATTGTGTGGTATTCTACCTATTCGCTTTCTCTTTCGCACGCTCCTGCATCTGCATAATCTCATCCAGCGCCGACTGCTTACTTCTGTTCTCTTCTGCCTTCTGCCTTTTACTGGAGGATTCTTCTTTTACCTTCGACAGTTTCAGAGCTGATGATGAGAGTGACTCCGGTTTTTTGTCTGAAATCAAAACATTATATTTAATGTTAGTATTATAAAACACTATAGTATCAGTTTGGGTGTTTTTTATTCTTAAGTTTAGCTTAGCTTGGGACTAGATGGCACTGTGTGAATTGTCCAGGGATATTATTGCTATTAGTACTGTTGTATAACAATAATTGTGTCTTCTATTGTTACCCTCAATATAACTTTTTACTAAAAATGTCAAATATATAATATATATATCTCAGGACAATCCACACAGCGCCATCTAGTCCCAAGCTAAGCAGAGCTTGTGTTATGGGACTAGACAACTGATATAAATACATGGATACATTTTTTTTTCGTAAATACATACATATTATACATAGAAAACACCCAGACCGATACAAACAATCATACTTATGAATACAAATGTTTGTACCGTGCGAGGAATCGAACCCACAACCATCGGATAGTAAAGCGGTGTGCTAAACCACTAGACCACCGAGGCTGTGTAGGGTACTTAAATATAATTACAACACACAAGTTTCTTGCTTATTCTTCTTGTGATGAGACAGCTTTCCGAATAAGCGGTAGATTTAAAAAAAATGTTGACTATTCAAAAGTGCTTAAATTAAGTTGAATAAATGATTTTCTATTCTATTCTATTCTATAATCATTCTATGTAAGCCTCAATACAAACATTCATATTAAAAAACATGATTCTAAATCTAAACGTGTTTTAATCCATAATAAGTACTCTGTAATAGCGACCTCTACACTCTTTTAGCATATTGTTAAAAAATTGGGTTCTAAGTAAGCCGGGTATCAAATAAATAAATGGTCAATATGGTTGAGAGCAAGGATGGCAGGTTCGTCCGTCATACTTGTGAACGAGTGCATCTTGTAGGGATTTGTTCAATATTTTATCACCTACCATCAACTTTCCTCTTCAAGCTCAGCGTTATTCGTTCCTGACTGCTCTCTCGTTTGAACTCTGTGTATTCTGTTTCATTGCTGGAGGTACCCTTCTTTCCTCTTTCCACTTGCTTCTCTATAAACTCTAACATTCTTTCCTGAGGATAAATCACAAAAATATTTAAATGTTGTGCCCCTTTAAACAATTCACTCATTCAAAAGAATGACGAGTTGAGTTTCTTGTCAGTTCTCATCTCGAAAGCACTGTTCTGATGGTAAATTTGACATATATATAATAAGAGTGTGTAATAGACCTACATAAGTAAAGATATTTTGATTAATTGATTCATTTGATTTATCAACACCTGAGTGAAGCCAGGGCTGGCCACAAGTTAAATATAATACAAAAATTGTATGTAAAACAAAATAGGATCCTGTCAGACCTGATCATCTTTATCCATCTTCTCCTTCTTGGCCTTAGCCTCTTGAGCAGCAACAGCAGCCGGATCTCGGTCAATGTATGCCACGAACCAGCCCTTCTCCGTCTCGTCAACCACACATTTACCTTCTCGTCCGAGCCATTTAACAAATTCCGTGAGTGTTTCCCATTGAGTTGCATTCATGTGGAGGTGGTCTCTGGAAGTTTAGAGTTATATATATGTTAATATGTGAAGCAAGAGCTTTGTATCCCTTTTTATGAAATTTTGGAAATTTTACAGAGAAACATGAAATTTTAAATTTATACCGCAAATAACAATGTTTAATATTTAATAGTAATGTGTTCCAAATTCAATTACAGAGATGTTCATAACATTTTTTGAATGGTTGACAATGATGCACCAACTTACACTAACTTAAATACCAGTTGAGGATAATAGGATGAGCATAAAGTAATATTAGCTAGAAATAGAAATATTCTTTATTCAAATAAACTCACTACAAGCACTTTTGAATAGTCATATTTTTTATTCTACCACTCATTCGGAACGCAGACTCATCACAAGAAGTATGAGCAAACAATTTGTGTTGCTCTTTTGAATAAATGTTATTTTATTATTAAAATTATTAACGGATCTTAACAGGAATATTTTATGGCAAATAAAGGTATTTATAGATAAGATACCTCTCTTTATTTGCCATAAAATATTTGTGTTAAGACCCGGTTAATAATTTAAATAATGTATATTAAATACGAAAGTTTAAAATTAACTAGATGTTATTTTAAATAAATAATTACACAAAAACAAGTAAGAGGCATGCGATAATCAACATAGAAAGACATTCCTAGTGCAATCAAATAATGTTATCACCACAATTTTTTTCTACAAAAACATTATTATCATTTCAAACTTTTCAATTTTATAGTAAGCTCTTTTACAGAGAACATATTTTATCAGACATTTGAGTCTTTTTTCAGGCAGAATCAGCGCATTATGTAGACTTCACCAGAAATACGTCACATTCCTTTCCAAGGGCTGATGGTTGATGGCACAGAGGTTGATGTGATAACTCTATGCTACACTTACCTATTAGAAATATAATCCTGATACACTTTATTAGCATTCACTCTCTTTGTGCCAAACTGTCTCTTCAATAACTCCAAATAACCATCAGAGAACTCCTTTGAGAATTGGTCTATGTACTTAGAAGCATTATCGGCGAATAATAGCAGCTGTCTTTGATGTGATTCCGACATAGTATGGCATTTGAAGCCATTCTCATCTCGACACTGTTTCTGGCACATTTGACAATACCATCGTAGTTTTTGTAAGCCTTTTGCTTTTATTTTATTGGCTATGTATTTAGGCGTGCCTTTCTCAGCTTTGCCCCCCATTTTTAGTAATCAATGTGATTTTACACTTCGATTTTCGATTACCATTAATAAACATTAAACGAAAGACTTTTTTCATTTAAACTATTAGGCTAAGAGTATTTACTTCATAATAACAATGTAATTAATAAATCACACAAATAAATAAATAATTTCGAAATTATTGATAAATACAGAAAATGAAATTAGTTTTCACAACAATATTCCAAGCAAAGAATATAGAGATTACAAGTTAATCACAGAGCAGATATATTAAAGTAGTAATGCACAGATTAATCACAACACTGTATTTGTCAGTTTGGATGTTCATTTATCGATCGTGTCAGTCAAAGTTGGCTGTCAATCGAAAATTCAAAAATCTTATTCGAATTAAACTTCATTTTTATTCAAATTTTATTTTTATCAGTACTTCATTTCTCAAATGATAATTTTTAATTAAACTATTGATTGCTTTAAATGTAAATAACACTTCTAAAGAAACTTACGTTCCTTTTAGAAATTTTAACGGTTGTGCCGAAAATAAAACTGTAAGTATATTTTAAAAACTTACAAATAGTAAACAAATTTTTAGGTGACCCCATCTTCTGACGGTCCCGGGTTCTATTCTCATACAGTACAAAGATTTATTCGTGACTGTGACTGTATTAGTCTGTTGGTTTTTATATTATATACAGTCCCTTAGTGTCTTTAATATGTTTTTACTGCATTAAATGTAAATAAAAGTGAAAACTCCAGTTCGTAATCCTGAATTTATGCCAGAGGGCGATACTAAACAAGAAGTCTTGCGGTCAATGGACTGTAGACTCTCATTGCCACCTGCTAACCAATCTTTATAATCAATGTGATTTTACACTTCGATGTTCGAACATTAATAAAATAAAAAATCTAAATATGTTTTTCATGGATTAAACTATTGGGCTAAGAGTATTTATCTTCATAAAACAATGCAACTTAATAATATCACACAAATAAACTTTAAATAATATTTATTTTATAGTTTATTGCAAAAACATAAATAAATTGATGTTGCTGACATTAATGTGTGTCTTCCAATCAATGAGTGATCCAAATAGTTATATATTAATCAGAACAGTGTTTCTTGTCAGTTTGGATGTTCATTGTGATATGATTGGTGGTCAGTCTGATTGTCAATCGAAAATTCAAAAATCTTATTCGAATTAAACTTTCATTTTTATTTATTTATTTTTATCAGTACTTTATTGCACACAAAAAAAACCAATTAAAATAGAAAATATACATTGACTGATACAAAAGGCAGTCTTATCGCTAAGCAATATCTTCCAGACTACCTTTGGGTGGATAGAGAAATAATAGGGAAAGGCTAGGTGTCACACATAATGAACAAGAATAAATATATATGACTCAAACATACATAAATGTACATTTAAATATATATATGCAGAAGGAGGATTTATGAATTTTATTTTTATTTTAAAAAAAGAATTGAGTTGACTGAACGACATAAGACAATGTAAAGACGTAACGTAAATAAATAATTAAATATTATAAGACTTTTCTTAGTCTCTTTACATATATACATATATATACTGCATATACACAATGTGCACAAATGGAAAGAATGAAGGAAGTAGGGACCATCACTTAAAAGAATAATAAGAAATTAAAGGAAAAGAAAATGGGATAGGTATATACTATAACAAGGTTAATGGAGTTTTTTTTTATGGATGATAATGGAATGGTGCACCAACGGTTTACGCTTGCGGGCCACCAGTGGAGGATGATAAGATGAGCATGAGGTCAGATCAGTTAGCCCATCGTGACAAATTCATAAAATGTAAATATGGTTTACAGCTCACCATGGGTCAATCTGACATGGTACATTGCTAGTAATGGGGTCATGAGTCCACATTACTAATAATTCCCTTCTCCCCAGGTTAAAGAGTTTTTTTTTATGGATGATAATGGAATGGTGCACCAAAGCCTACGCACTGCTGAAAATATAATAAGATGAGATGAGGATTTTGAAATAGGTTTGTTACCAGGAATTTATTTATGGTTTGTTGCAAAACCGCGTGGAGGTATATAGACATGGTATATTGCTAGTAATGGGGTCATGAGTCCACATTACTAACAATCCCTCCACCCCAGGTTAAAGAGTTTGTTGTTATCCTTCATTGTTATCCCGTCATATTACATTTTTTTAACTCCCATCCGATACTACACACTGTAGTTGTGTGGACAAATCCTTCCTCTATCTTAATGATTCTCCATTCATAGTACTTTTTTTTTATTTAGCTGCTGGCTCATCCGTCATACTCGTGAACGGGTACTGCTTGTGGGGACTGGTCTGTTCAGGTTGCGAACACTGATTAGATTATTTGTTTTTTTTTTCAATAGCATATGCTGGTGGTCACTCTATGCTCCCAAATTTGAATTTAAATGAATCTGTATTAATGTGAATAGGTACATTAAAAAAAATACTAGCTGAGTTTCTTGTCAGGTCTTCTCATCCCGAAATCATTCTGAACTGACGGTAGATTTGACATATCATAAGAGTCTGTAATAGACCTACATGAATAAAGATATTTTTAATTTTGATTTTTTTTTAATTTAGAAAGGATCCTGGATACACTGCTCTACCAGCCAGTGTGTTTATTGGAAACCCTGATGGCTAACCATTCCGTTGTCTCCTGGTGCCATATCATCAGGGATACCTTCAAGTTGCTCACAGATGTGATCACAAAGCGCCCTGAAGCTATACAAAACTACTGTGAAGATATTGTGAAGGTTTCTTTTTACTTTATTGATGATAATGTAATGGTTTGCGCTAACGGTTTACGCTGGCGGGACATCAGTGGAGGATGAAACTATGAATGGATGAGGGTTGTCCACCCCTAACATTTATTTTTTGGACAATTTTTTTTTATACTTATTTATTATGATTTAGTATTAAAATATATATAAAGACATAAATTTTTACCACCAACCCCTATTTTTAATTTGAGCAGTACCCCACAGCAAAACTAATAAAAATCGGCCAGATATGTTAAATAAGATTACCATCAAGTATTACCACACTTTACCATTCTTATCTATACATATAAATAAAATTGGTGTCTGTTTGTAATATTGAAATAACCGTTTTTTACTACATGCATGTGAATATAAATACGGTACCGGAAACCAAAATATTTTTTTTTACAATTTTTGTCAGTCTGTTTGTTCTGGCTAATCTGAAATGCCTGGACCGATTTTGACGGAACTTTTTTTGGAAAAATAAAGTTAAATTCCACCCGGACGAAGTCGCGTGTACAGCTAGTCACTAATAAATTTCATTTCACCATTTAATTGAAATGGAATGAAATTTTCATTCTTCAATTCAGAAGCTTCATTTTAGTCCTGAGCTAAAGACCGCGTGTGCTATAAGTGCTTACTCCTTTTTTTTTAAACTCAGGTGTGCCTTCTCCCCTTCGACTCGGAAGGTCAGAAGAATGCCCTGAAGTGTTTGGAGAGAGTGGCGAGGGTGCATCCATACGACAGGCGGATGGCTGCCCGTCATGTCAGCCAGTTGGAGAACTCCGACGTGGTCAGAACTCAACTGGCTCTTATTGTTGGTAAGTCCAGGAAGGACTTGATCGTTTATTTGTATTCAATAAAGTCGGAAACTACTATATATATATATATACTTTACTAGACTTGGCCACGCATTGCTGTGGCTGAGGTTCTTGAATAAAATAATATTGCGACTATAAATTGAGATGTAAGCTATCCTATCTTTCAAGTTGGATCAAATTGCACACAATGTGCAATTGCTTCAGAAGTCCATCGCGGAGTAACATTAAATGAAAATCCCGTACATAAAAACTATTGCCATACACGCTCGTCATTCAAGTAATCGTTTAGTGAGTAATAGGCCTTGCTTAGTAAATATGATATAACAGATGTTTTGAATTTATTTAAGGGGTAATTCCAATATATCCTTTTTAAACCTGAATCATATTTTTTTTAAAAAGTCCAATAATTAAATAATTCTTGCCCCCTCCTACTAGACCGAGACGTCTTTGCCAAAACCACTCCATAATGTTAAAACTTCCACTTGGCAAGTCTCAATTCTTAGGAAATTCCTTTTCATTTCTGCGGTTATGGAATAAACTACCAGTACAGATACAGGAAAGTCCATCAATTGGTTGTTTAAGAAAAGTTTGAAATCACACTATTTATCGACCTTAGTATGATTAGTTTCATCTTGTATTTTATTATTTGTATTTTGTGTAATATATGTAGATATCTATAGTAATTGTATATATTTGTATATGTATGTATATATAACTTTTATTAATGTTTATTTTATTTATTATTGTATATCTTATTATAATTATAATATAATAATTGTGACTTTGCTCACTTTATATGGTCGTGTGGAATGAGTAGTCATGCTCACTAAAAAAAATATGGTCTATTTAAAGAGCGCAGTGATTTGAATTAGCTGGCTCATCCGACATTTATCATACTCGTGAAACGAGTGCTGCTTGTAGGGACTGGTCTGCTCTTATCACTACGACTAATTTAATCTTATTGCATATATTATATTTGACCCAAAAATTAGTGCTTGTTGGTAGTTTGTATTCACACGTTTCGACTTGTAAATGTAAACTTACAAGGATTATTTAAAAGAGCAACACACAAGTTCCTTGCTCGTTCTTCTTGTGATGAGACAGCTTTCCGAACGAGTGGTAGATAAAAAACAAATTGTTATGACTATTCAAAAGTGCTTAAATTAAATTAAGTTTATTTGAATAAATGATTTTCTATTCTATTCTATTAGAACTTTATTTAATTGGTTGAATTTTAAATGTTTTGTTTTTCTCAATTTGGACATTTCAACATATTAGTGTTAATTACACTCACTACTAGCTATGCCACATTGTTGGGTTGACTGGTAGAGATCTCTCTTAAAGATAAGTCCACCTTTGCTCACTTCGTATATGTTTAAATTTAGAACTGTATTTAAAAGTGCAATAAAGTGCAATAAAGAATATATATATATATAAAGCCTTTTTAATTAAAAGAAAATCATCCACAGGCACCATATGTGAGTTTCACCCTGAAACGGTGGAGGACGATGTGAACAGGATATGGCGTATCTATTTAAAGATGCTGGAGTCTAAGAAGAACTCGGTGAGATTTGAATTAGATTATTATTACATTTATATTATTTTGTTTTCTTTTGCTACAATTAGCATATCTGTTCGCGACATTTATAAACATATCAAGTAGTATAGTATTATTCCCTTTCCCGCGCACAGTATGTCAACTGAGATCGCCCGAAGACCTCGTCTACTAACGTGAATGGTGACATCTCGTCCCAACCGCTCCGCTTTTTATATAAATATAATATAATTCGTTTTTTTTTTCCTACTTACTTAACCTAACTTAAGAAACAGTGCTTATAAATACTAGGACATAAATTTTAATACCCAATAGATTTATATTATTTTGTTTAATTCCGCTACAGTTAGCATGTTTGAGACCACGAATATTCAGTATGGAAATTAACTACCGTTACGACCTTCTCTATTGGTGATCAAATTCCGACCGTTATTGAATCTCCGTCCATATTGCGACACGTGTTTCAACCTCGAATTCAACGGGGATCGAAATTACGATGGCCTGAGCCGAGGTTCGAACCCCTAGCGGTGCTCTCAGACTACAGTCCGGCAGGCGGGAGTTGACCCGCTTCATAAGTCCTTTCTTTGGTTTGGTGTGCCATCTGCACTCGTCAGGTAGTAGTCTCGTCTCTGAACGAGGCTTGTCCTGGGTTATTGTTATTTGTCTCATATTAAACGTAATTTCAGGATACACTAGTGTCGGTGATACTGCAAGGATTATCCGGCCTGTTTCACAGTTTTGGTACACAGCTGCCAACGTCAGAACTGAACATGTTCTACAGTACCCTCATAAAGTTTATCGACTCAAAGAAGTGTGATGAAGGTAGCTATCTTATATACAACTCCTTAATATAGTACAATGAATGGCTGGTGAATGACCAGGTTGACATGCGCTAACGCTACGCTGGCGGGGCACCAGTGGCGGATAATAAGATGAGCATGAGGTCAGGTCAGTTAGCATATAGTGACAAATTCACCAAGAACTTAATCACGATGGTTTCTTGGGCGAACCGCGTAGAGGTCACCTGACATAAGCTAGCAATAAGACCATCGGTGCTTCATTACTAACAATCCCTTTTCCCCTGGACCTCCCAGGCGAAAGGGGTTCGAACTTAATCACGATGGTTTCTTTGGCCCTCTGAGCGAGATCATCCCATTTGCCCCAGCATCTACTCCTACGGTTGGCTGGATTGAAGCCTGTTAGAGCCAGTATAAAATTAAAAATAACAGTTTTTTTTTTTATTTATTTATTTATAGCAACTATTGTAAAAACTAAGATAAAATAATATACACTTATGATATTCAACCATAATGTATTTTTTTTTTCAGTTATAATTACAATACTAGAGAAGCATTCGAATTTATTTAAAGAGAGACTTTCTGCTGATGCAAGGATCCGCAGCTGGCTGTGGGGAACGATACGGAAGAACATGTTGAATGTTTTACGCAGTGTATACGATACATGTGCTAATGTATTGGACAAGGATAGTGCCCAGGTATGCTTTCTACTAATTTTTACCATGTAGTACTATTTCTACCAAGTAGATACTACCATTTCTACCATAATCCATATTAGAAAATTATTTCACTTATAATCTAGTGTTAAACTAAAAACTACTATATTCTACCATCATCATCTCCTTCTTCTTTATCCCATTTATTTGTGGTTGGCGTAGTTTGTTTTTCTCTTCCATTCATCCCTTTTCGCAATCATCTCTTTATTTACTCCATTTCTTACCATACCATTTTTCACACAATCCATCCAACTCTTTTTAAAAACTACTATATACTACCATGATATATTTTCCCTGATAATTATAATTTTAATGATAATAAAACTAACAAGAAGTAGTGTTATGGAATTGAAAACTACCATTACTAGGAATATTCTACCAATTTCAGAATTTACTAAATTCTGAAGTACTGACGAGAGCAGTGGCTACCGACATAAACATCAAATTCGTGGCGCTGAGAATATTAGTGTATATGGAACAGAAGGGCTTCAGTTTCGGAGATCTTGCGCGATTCACAGATGTACACGCATTAGAGTTTTCACTGCGTTGTGGGACGATATCGTATGACACCGCTGAGGAGGTAAAGTTGACTCTAGTTACTGTATTAAAACTAAACTTAAGCTTAAATATTTACTAGTGATCACCCAATGGTTTCACCCATTCTACCATAAATTATTTATATTGTTAACCGGGTCTTAACACGAACTAATTTTATGGCAAAGGTATTTATCTCTCTCTGGTTAATAATATAGATAAAGTATACTAAACCCGAAAGTTTTGTTTAAAAAAAAATCTACCATAAATATTGTTTTAAACCTTAAATTTTTACTAGTGATCACAATAATCTAATTTCTACCATAACTGCTACTTTTTAACCCTGTACCTAGATGCGCCATTCATCCAGATTATCAGGATGATAACTATTAAAACGTGTTTCGTCATATATACGTAAATATACAATATAAATATATACTTCTTGAAAATAAAACTATTTACATGAGAGTCTCGAAGTTCTAGCGATTTTACAGACCGCTCTACTTCCAATGATTATACAAATGTTGCACCGTGCGAGGTATCGAACCCGATTCCTCGCACGGTGCAACAGTTGTATTCATTAGTATGATTGTTTGTTAAATTTCGATATACGATACAAATCTGGGTGTTTTCTGCGTGTTATGTATTTATAAAAAAAATATCAGTTGTCTAGTACCAATAACACAAGCTTTGCTTGTCGCGGAACTAGATGGCGCTGTGTTAATTGTCCACGGTTATTTATTTATTGGTTACTAGCTGTGCCCGCGGTCGCACCCGCGACAAAAAAATGTTTTTCTAATATATAAGCTATATTACTGTAAAATTTCATTAATATCCATTTAGTAGTTTTTGCGTGAAAGACTAACAAACATCAATCCATACTCACAAACTTTTGCGTTTATAATATTAATAATAAAATTGTGTTATTTCAGATATCTTGGTGCATAGAATCAAATCTACCAAACAGTGATAAGTTACTACAGACAACCATATTATTCTACTACAATCTACCATTTTCTAGAAGAATAAATATTATAACTCATGGGATATTGAACTCGCCCGATGATATACGAACGGTGAGTAGAAGAACAATGTCTAAATTAATTGTGCACTCGACCTCGTCCGCGGGAATAATCACCACTATTCTTGTGCTAAATCACTAGATCACCGAGACTGTCAATCAAATTAATATTTATTTACAGGAAGCTATAATATTCCTCACGACGGAGACAATACAGCCATCCGACAGTGGGGATGGTATACAGAAGTATATAGAGATATGGCGCAACCTGGTAGCGGGTTCAAATCCGGCGTCGAGGAAGGTTCTCGAAGATTACGTCGCTCACGTCATTTTAGTATTGGAGACGTTCTTCGAAGAAGAGAGCGAGGTCAGTATTTTAGTCATTTTATGCTATATACCTTGACCAAATAAAGAAAAAATATTCAATAAAAGAGGAATTTCCATACAAAGTTTCATCCCCTATTTTGTTTCCTTAAGGGTAACATTTTGACAAATTTTGAATATCATATTTATTTATATTTAATCAACATCCTAAAAATTAAGTTGTAAGCTTCTAGCTTTAAAAATGGCAATACTTCTATACAAACTTTCATGTCCACTTTCAACCCCTTACAACCCTTTTTTTTGCATTAGAAAGTAGCCTTGACTTTCTCAGGGTCCAGACTATCCTTGTACCAAATTTCATTTAAATCGGTTCAATAGTTTTGGCGTGACAGCGAGACAGACAGACAGAGTTACTATCGCATTTATATTATAATATTAGTGATTAAATAAGGATGTGTTTTTCTGATATATAATCTATATTACTGTAAAGTTTCATCAAAATCCGTTCAGTAGTTTTTGCGTGAAAGAGTAACAAACATCCATATCCAAAATAACTTTCGCGTTTATAATATTACTGTAGCTACTCGCCCCGGCTTCGCCCGGGTGTACATGTATTATATATATAAATCTTCCTCTTGAATCACTCTATTTGTTAAAAAACCGCTTCAAAATCCGTTGCGTAGTTTTAAAGATTTAAGCATACATAGGGACAGACAGACAGCGACAGCGACATTGTTTTATACTATGTAATAATGATTAAGATTAAAATTAAATAAGATATATCTACAGGAAATACCGGATCGGTTGTCCTCCCTGCTCAAATTGACCTCGGAGTTGGTCCCACTGGGTCCCCCTGATGCCGCAGACCTGTGGGCGGCGTTGGTGCCACTGGTGGCGAAGTGTAAGGTTGCAGCCGCCCTGGCAACCATCGCGGCGGTAGCGGAGTATCTTCCCGACCATAACATCCCAGATGATTTATGCAAGGTATGGAAACTGGAAAGATACTATACAACTGATATAAATACAATTTGTAAATATATACATAATGTTTATATATAAAAATTACGTGTCACGTTGTTTGTCCGCGATGAACTCCTAAACTACTTTGCAATTGGTCGGCTGCAATCGGCTAATCAAATTTGCAATCGGTTCACGATTGCAAATTTGATTTGCATATTGTGTGCAATTTGATCCAACTTGAAAGATATATGTTAGCGTCGATATACATATACTAGCTGTATATATCTGAGTAACCCTTATACTAGCTGTATATATCTGAGTAACCCTTCAAAATCGGTCCAGCCATTTCAGAGATTACCCGGAACAAACGGTCAGACAAAAATTGTAAAAAATGTTATTTTGGTGTGTGTACCGTATTTATATTCACATGCATGTAGTAAAAAACGGTTATTTCAATATTAGAAACAGATACTCCAAATTTTATTTATATGCATAACATTACTTATATATATATATATATATAACGTTACTTATATTGTTTTTAGTGTACAATAATTTGTAGATATTATTTAACCCCAATTATTCTAACACATTTATTTCAATTGAAGTGCCCAGGAGTGATCACTCGCTCCCAACGTGTAAATTTACTTTCGTTGCGGAGTGACCCACAAGTGGGCATGCGGTCTTTAACATGTTAAATAAAAGTCGTATCGTAAGTTACTGCAGTCGCGCTCCCGGGTGCTCATGGGCGATGGTAACTTACCATCACGTTGCCTGCAGGTTAATTTTAGAGCAAGAGGTTCATGTTTGGGGATCGTTCTTACCTGTGTTGGGGACACACATACAAGAACTTTCACGTTTACTAAAATGACGTATGTCTGGCAGTCGTGGGCTCTTAGGCTATTTGTTTCCCCTATGCTGTTAAAAAAATGTCGCAAATAGAGACTGAGGTAGAAGTTTTATTGCAACATACATGGAGTCACTAGTTTCTTAACCAGTTGCCTAGTGACCCACCGGTGGTCAGTCTTTAACTTAGACGACCTCGGTGGTCTAGCGGTTTGGCACACCGCCTTACTTCCGGTCGCGGGTGCGATTCCTCGCACTGCGCATACATTTGTATTCATGAGTATGATTGTTTGTCGGTCTGGGTGTTTTCTATATATAGCATGTATGTATTTAAGAAAAAAAATCTATATATTTATCAGCTGTCTAGTACCCATAATACAAGCTGTAGCTAGCTTAGCTTGCGACTAGATGGCGCTGTGTGAATTGTCCTGAGATTATTATTATTATTATTGTACTGTATTTAAATATTTAAATAAATAAAATGCTAAATTGCGCTTCACATTTCATTAGGCAGTTCCCGCCATTTTTACAATCAGACTCTGTCAACTGCACAGAGTACGTTATAAACAACAACATTAATTATGCCAAAGACTATATAGACCAGCGATGTTAGGGAGCTCTCTAACAGTAACCGAAACTATCGGATATCCGATATAAAAAATATTCGTAACTGTAATAATAATCCGAAATAAAAGCTACGGATTGTATCGGATAGGGGCGGAGCCTAATAGAAATACGATATGTAACCATTTTATAAGCTATTTGTATTTCACTTATGAAATTCCTTAAAAAAATAATATTCGTAACCGAAATTATCCGAAACTAACGGATAATCCGAAATAATTTCATATCCCTATCCGTATCCGGTATAATAATCATTCCTATATCCGAAAACTATCCGTACCCGAAATTTCATATCCATAACATCCCAAACTTCAATCATGTTAAATGATGAAAAATCCATTTTGCAGGGCATCGAAATTACAAGGTGTAAGGATGAGGCGACCTTATGCGCGTCGTGTCTACTGCTCCTCAGGGTCCAGGCTGATGCTGCACAGGTTCTCTTGGCGTTACAGGTAAATTGTGCCTTATAACGTTCACAATAATGTTTATTTTTAAAACTTGCATTAACATTTTCACAAGTCTATACTAATATTACAAAGCTGAAGAGTTTGTTTGTCTGAACGCGCTAATCTCAGGAATTACTGGTTCGAATTGAAAATATAATTTTTGTGTTGGATAGTCCATTTGTCGAGGAAGGCTTTAAGCTATATAACATTACGCTACGACCAATAGGTGCGAAAGGTGATGAAATGAAACGCAGACGAAGTTGCGCGAGTCAACTAGTGTTCTATAACTTCATAAACTCAGTCATTCATTCATTATGTTGGCGTTATTAGTAAATTGTACCTTATGACGTTCACAATAATGTTTATTTTTAAAAGTTCACATTTAAAAGTGATTTATTTATGTAAAAAAATTTATTTACTTTTGGTCTCTTCATCAATCCCATTTATTGGGGTCGGCGTAATATGTTTTTCGCTTGGTCATCCCTGTTTGCAGTCATTGCGTCATTTACTTTTTCTTACCATATCATCTTTCACACAGTCCATCCATCTCTTTTTTGGTTGCCCTTATAACCATCCACATTCATTTGTACTTTTGGTCTCTTATGTACGTCATATTTTTTTCATACATACACAACTGTTGATCTAAATGGTTGAAAGGGTGAATGGTTGAAAGGGTGAATGGTTGAAAGGGTGAATGGTTTGTGGAAGTATAGTCATTTTTAAAGCTTGAAACTTAAATTTTAGGCTGTTGATTAATCATAAATAAATATTACATTTTGTAAATATTTTACCCATAAAATAAAATAAGAGATGAATGATGAGTCTCGTGTGTGGTGGCCCCACTGAAAATCAGTGCTGTGGTATAATGTGTGAGGCTGAGTGGGAGCCACATTCAGCATTTTATATATTTATATAATTATTATATTATAGCATATATATTATAACATATTTTAGCATTTAAGTTGTATAGTAAATAAGAATACTGTAATGCTCAATAAATGTTTTTTTGTATATATATATTATATATCTCCCTTTGATGGGGTAATAGACTGATCATTGCGGGTAAAAATCACCAAACAATGATAGTATAAATTATGAATGATGAGGATGGATAATTTTTAAGTGGAAGACAAAATTATTATTATTATTATTATATATTATATATATATTTATTATATCTCCCTTTTTACGGGGGTAATATATTCAAACACGCGGGCCTTAGCCAAGCATGGATGAGTTATGTGATGAAGATAGAAATTTTCTGACTATTCGACATGTGTTTAGTATGACGGCTTTTTGTAATAGGTCTATTTTAGAGGAGGGGATATGCAACGTGTTATTATTATTATTATTGTAAAGTTTGTCTTAATGTAATTGTTTGTTTATTGTAAAGTTTTTTACAAAAATCATTCGTCATTTTTGAAGCTAGATCGACGAAAATTTGGCTTTAGTGGGTAACTAATAATAATACCCTTTTGTACCCTTTAATTTTAATTACTCTATTAATATAATTTTCCTGGTACAATAAAGAGTATATAAATAAATAATAATAATAATAATACACACACACTCACGCATACATACACGCGCACACACACATACACACACTCTGCACTTACTTGGTTTCGGCCCGTAAGTGTGGAGAAAACCAGCAATAGCTAAGAAATAATATACATATATACATAATAATAATAATATTATTATTATTATTATTATTATTATTCTTTATTTTTTCTCAGCTTTTGCTGGTTATTTAATATATTTATTATTATTATTATTATAAAGGAGACATTTATATTAATGAATATTTTTTCTTAACAAGGTTACTAATCCACGTGGAAGGAGTCGCGGGCACAGCTAGTATTTATTATAAACTCGCTGTGCCCGCGGTTTCACCCGCATGGAGTTTATAGCCTATGTGTTATACTCATGTATAAGCTATATTACTGTAAAGTTTTATTAAAATTCGTTCAGTAGTTTTTGCGTGAAAGAGTAACAAACATCAATCCATACTCACAAACTAACTAAGCTTTGTGACAGGTCATCTTCTCCAGGACCGACGTGGAATGGAAGACGTTCCAGCTGAGTCTCAAGAAATTTGAAGACCTCATCGTCTATGAGGGAGAACGGCTCGATGAGGAACGAGTGTATAAGGTAAATCAACAATCTATACATATAAATAAAATTGGAGTGTCTGTTTGTAATATTGAAATAACCATTTTTTACTACATGCATATGAATATAAATACGGTACATACACCAAAATACCATTTGTTACAAAATTTATCTGTCTGTCTATCTGTATGTTTGTTCCGGCTAAACTTTTTCTTTAACTTGCTTGATATAGCTGTGTCTCGGTCTTCCCCTTCCTCTCTTTCCATCTATTTTTCCTTCAATAATGTTGTTAATTAGTTCGTCGTGTCGTATCAAGTGCCCCAACATTTTCCCCGCCTATTCTCAATAACATCTATGATCTGTCTCTTTTCTTTAAACCTTTCAAGCACTTTCTCATACCTTATTTTGTCTTTTCAGCTATTTCTTTCCATCCTTCTCCAACACCACATCTCAAAGGCTTCCAATTTGTCTCTTTCCCAATGAGAAAGAAAATGCGCCTATTCAAAAGCTTATATTGAGTTTATTTCAATAAAGATTTCTATATTTATAGGTGATCCGTTTAGTTGATAAGCTGCGTGGACGCATCGATCTTTCGGCTAAAGATGGCCGCGTGTTGCACAGGCAGATCGTCATGTTCTTAGGTATGTATACTTATGTAGCATTACATATTATTCCCGCAAAACGCGTGCTAACCGGCAGCGTAACTGTTTCAGTTCCCGTTCTAGCAGGCGCAGGCTCTTAGGGATCCCTCCGATCGATCCCCCGTCCAATTCAAACGGGATCGATATTACGACGGCCTGACCCGAGGTTCGAACCCTTAGCGGTGCCCTTGGTGTAAAGTCGTATCCGTCAGGCGGGAGTTGGCCTTCAGCCGCTCCATAAGTCCCTAATTTAGTTTGGAGTGCCATCTGCACTGGTCCGGTGAAGGTGTAAAGGCCAGCTGCGGCCAACAGCATTAGAGTAGTCCGAAAAAAAAAATCTTATGGCTAACCAACGGTGGTTCGGACCCAAGCTTGCGCTCTTACTTACTCTTGCTCTACTTGTAAGATACGGAGATAAATACGCACACGTTCACTTAGCTGCTATATTTCGGAATGCCTTCAAC
Organism: Achroia grisella; assembly: GCF_030625045.1. Lineage (NCBI taxonomy): Eukaryota > Metazoa > Arthropoda > Insecta > Lepidoptera > Pyralidae > Achroia > Achroia grisella. The sequence goes on from NW_026713015.1 coordinate 49,432, forward strand.
AAACTCTGTATGTCTTCAATTCTACCCGCCACATTATTAAATTTTTATAATAAAATATACATATATAAAATTCTCGTGTCACAGTTTTCGTTGCCATACTCCTCCGAAACGGCTTGACCGATTCTCATGAAATTTTGTGTGCGTATTGAGTAGGTCTGAGAATCTGATCTGGTAGTCCACCCCTAATTTTTTTTTTATTTTAATGCAAAACAACGTTTTCCGGGACAGCTAGTAAGATATACAAATATATTATTATAGAAATTTTACAAGTGTAGCCACAAGATCAAGGCAAGGCAATTATGATTAGTATATTACTAGCTACTCGCCCCGGCTTCGCCCGGGTGTACATGTATTATACATATAAATCTTCCTCTTGAATCACTCTATCTATTTAAAAAACCGCTTCAAAATCCGTTGCGTAGTTTTAAAGATTTAAGCATACATAGGACGAACAGCGACAGCGACTCTGTTTTATACTATGTAATGATTAAAATCATTAGTTATGCTTACGACTTAGGCGTGATGCCGGTTGGCCAGGGAGAGAAGGGCCAAGTACCGCCCGTGACTTGTGACACGAGTGTAGGTTTAAAAGGCCCTTTTAGAATGCATTAATACATTACCAAACAAACATTTACATACAAAACCCCCCAATGCCTACAATATTCACAATTACATATCTCTTATTTGTTTTTATAATAATAAACACTGCAACCTTTAGCTCCAAACTTCCGCTACGTCAGTTCCACCGATCCATCAATCTACATGTCAATGTCACATAGATTATTTATTATTTATGATCTGGCATCTGCCGTGCCGTTTCAGGTTACTCTGTATGCCTTACATAAAGAAACATGATTATCGACTTTACCATTTTTAAGTAATGCCTCACACGATAGTTAACAATATTTACAGGTAAATATGGCCGTAAAACAAACTTCAACAACAATTCAAGATCTTCCAGCTCCGTTATGGCAAAATTAAAGGATGCCCTGTGCCTCAAGATACCTTATACGGACGAATTAACTATGAAGGTAATAGGATCAAATCCAATCAAATCAAAATATCTTCATTCATGTAGGTCTATTACACACTCCTAACCACCAATTCTGCAATATATATCTTAATACATAACATACATAGAAAACACACAGACCGATACAAACAATCATACTCATGACATATATTTGTATCGTGCGAGGTATCGAATCCGTGACCATCGTAGGTAAGGCGATGTGCTAAACTGCTGACCACCAAGTCCTGCATGATATGTCAAGTCTTACAAACTATAAGCTGTTTTTTTTATCTAGGAGACAAATTTGACATTACCGATGTTGCCAGTTTATTACGATTCTTAAATAGTGTTGTGCCACAATCGGAAATTAATATTAATTACCTATCTTACTAATATTATAAACGCAAGAGTTTGTGAGTATGTATGGATGTTTGTTAATCTTTCACGCAATATAATATTATGAAGAATGTAGTATACTATTACAGATCAACCTGCAGTCAGTTCTGGAGATCGCAATTGAAGACGGACAGTCGGAAGTGCTGCATCAACTGCTGACTATGTTATGTGCTGATCGTAAGTAAATATCCTAAGGAGATACAAGCCATCGCTCCTAAGAATATCCTTCACTTCTTGTCCCTGACGAGTCTAGGTAGCGAACTCTGAGAATGGGCGAGCACAATAGACCTATATAGATCGCAGTGCTGCAGTCCAAGCACCTGACAATAGCCCAAACAACCAAATAAAAAAAGTGACACTTCCTGAAGGGTACCATAATTTATCAAAAGCTAAAATGATATCCGTGGTAACTATACATGAATAAACAATGGTTAACAATTTCTATAAGGTGGATCGTAAGATTGAGATAAAGTTCATAGCATTCACCGTGCGGGAGTCGGGTCCAACATGTAGCAGAGAAACTCCGAGCAGAGCTCCGAGGAGTACCAAAACTTGCGAACTATTTTTATACGTTTTTTATCATCTATGTTTTTTATAATATTATATTGTTTTTATATGACATAAGTCATTAGTACACAAATATTCTACAACTATACCGGTACCGTTTTCTTTGCTCGTCGTCTTGGTCTCCATTCCACAAAAACCCTCAATAAAAATTAAAATAAAGTAACAAATATACATTATTTCATTGATAACTTAGGAGCCGCTCTCTTGTCTGTATAGCTCTTGCCATTTTCCATAATCTTCCATCAATCTCTTTTGTTGTTGATACACGATTAGAACTGGACGGTAGGGAAAAAATAAAATTATAATGTAAAAATCTGACGTTCATAAGCGGCTAAATTGTCTTACATGAATAAATGATTTTTGAATTTTGAATTTTTTTTTAGAATAGAATAGAAGATATTTTTTTCAAATAAACTTAATTTAAACACTTTTGAATAGTCATAACATTTTTTTAATTCGGAATGCTGTTTCATCTCAAGAAGAACGAGCAAGAAACTTGTGTGTTGCTCTTTTAAATAATCCTTGTAAGTTCACATTTAACAAGTCGAATTGTGGGAATACAAACTACCAACCAGTACAAATTTTTTAGGTCAAATATAAATATACAATAAGATTAAATCAGTCGCAGTGTTAAGAGAAGACCAGACCCTACAAGCAGCACTCGTTCACGAGTATGACGGATGAGCCAGCCATCACTGCGCTCGACCATATTTTAGGGAGCCCAATGACCTGACTCCAACTTTTTCCCTTATCAGCTTAATATAGCTGTCTTGGTCCTCCCTTTCTTCTCTTTCCTTCAAATTTTTCTTCTATATTATTATTCATGAATTCGTCATATCGTATCACCCCCAACATTTTTTTCCACCTATTCCCTACACAGTATATTTACTACAGTTTTGTACAGTTACTACAGTACATTACATTAATTAATTCATAATTTAAGAGCTGCACTGTTGCCGGTGGAGCTCCTGTTATTTTCCACGATATTTCATCAATCTCTTTAGTTCGTTATACACGACTCCAACTTTTTCCCTTATCCGCTTAATATAGCTGTGTCTTATCTTGCCTTTCTACTTTTCCCTTTCTCCTCTTTCCTTCTATAATATTATTCATGAGAGTTCGTCATGTCGTATCAGTGCCCCAGCATTTTTCACCACCTATTCCCAATATTACATTATTTCATTCATCATGATTCGAGAGCCGCTCTCTTATCAGTGCTCTTGCCGGTGAACAATAATTAAAAAATGATAAAATTGCTGGATGGAAGTTTCTAGGCGTAAACAATAATTAACATAAATATGTTTCAGCTAAGATAGTTCTGAATTCTGAGACGGGGTCGGCCATTCGAGACGCTGTGGCGTTGTTGTGCGTGGCGTCCTGTCGGCGGCACGCGGGCGGAGATCCTGCTAATGTGGCCGCCCTACACGGCGCTTTGCTGTGCTCCGCCCCGCGGTCGCTACCAGCACTGTTACAGGTAATTAATTTAATCTCTTTGCAGGGCATGTAAAAGACATGAGTAAGTATAAAACAACATTTACACCATCTAATCCCACTGTCCCACGGTAAGCTGAGCTTGTGTTATGGGTACTAGACCACTGATATAAATATATAGATATTGTTTTACATACTTACATAATATACATAGAAAACACCCAAACCGATACAAACACCCACACTCATGAATACAAATGTTTGTACCGTACGAGGTGTCGAACCCGCGACCATCGATGCTAAACCGCTAGACCACCGAGGTCGTCATAAATACATAAATGATAACGGTTTCAGTTCATCAGCGAAGAAACGTCTCCAGGCGCCAGGAAGATGCTGTCGGAACTACTGGGTGTGCTGCTACAGTCAGGGTCTGATGAAGTTCTGCAGACTGCTGCTGAGAGAACGCTCGTGATGCTTGCTGCCACTGATTGTAAGTAGACTTAAAATTTTTTTTACATCCTTCTGTGCTAACGGTTTATAGGAAGGGTAAGAAGGAGAAGAATATTAGTGGAGAAGGACGAGTATGAGGTCAGGTCAGGGAAAAGGCGATTGTTAGTAATGTGGACTGATGATCTTATTCCTAGCAATGTACCATGTCAGGTTGATTTCAACGCGGTTCCCCCTGGAAACCATCGGGACAAATTCCTGGTTAATTTGCCACGATGGTTTTTTATGGATGATAATGGAATGGTGCACCCGCCTGCGCTAACGGTTTACATTTGCGGGGTTGAGTTGAGGATGATAAGATGAGCATGAGGTCAGGTCAGTTAGCCCATTGTGGCACATTCACTAGGAATTATCAGGATGATTTCCAGGGGGAACCGCGTGGAGGTCAATCTGACATGGTACATTGCTAGGAATAAGATCATCAGTCCACATTACTAACTATCCCCATTTCCCCCAAATCGGGGTAGTTTTCCACTAGATCACGGCGATCTCCCGTCTAATCTTAGCTAATAATGTATATTTTTTGTTTCAGCAACCATAAGGCGAGCCGGTTTGGATATAACAGAGATTCTATTGACCGCACTAACCCAAAACGACGTTCTAACCCGGTCGTTACTACCACGGATTCTCGAATTGATATCGTGTACGAACGAAATAGAAACGACTTCGACATTCGATCTCGCTTCGAGAACGTTCATCGATAAAATAGCACTATTCGATAGTAACTCACTGGAGAAATTAATAAAGAATATTATGTCTAATTTGGTTGTATATAGAAAATTGTGCACGGAAAATGATATAATAATTTATAGCGATTTAACAAAGAAATCTATGGGTTTTATCAAAGAAGCGATGGAAGGTGAAAAGCAAGAGTGTTCGACATTATTCGATTCGTTCTTTGATGTCTACAGAAGTGAGAATTTGGATTTCTACCAATGCGTTTACGTTTTGGCGATAATGAAGAATGCGATCGGATTGAATTCGAGTTATTATAGTAATATGTTTGCGAGTAATAGCGAATTATTATCGAAATTGTACACGATTGAAGTTTACGCTGAGGACGCAATTTTCGTTGAACCGGATCTGTTCAAGTTGGACGCGATTTTGTCTTTTTTCTGTGAATACGCTGAGAGTTTATTGGAGCTTCATTATAAGGTATTTTTTTATATATGAATCTAGCTTTTATGTATCGATCGATCTCAGTGGTCTAACGGTAGTAAGCTTTACCTTCGATGGTCGCGAGTTCAATTCCTCGCAAGTACAAACATTTGTATTCATGAGTATAATTGTTTGTGTCGGTCTAGGTGCTTTCTATGTATATTACATGTGTATTAAAAAAATATATATCTAACTATGTGAGAAAAAGGTAGTAAAGAAGCTGAGCTACATTAAAAGTACCAGGAGAACATGAATTTATAGGCAGTTTGTTGAGAGATATGGCAAGCGTAATTACTGTGTAGTACGTATTAAGGATACTACGGGCGTCACATGATAACGTAATGTCTTTAGCGCTGTTCTAGTATTTAGACGACAGTTACCACTTACCATCACGTGGCCATCAGCTTGTTTGACATTATTATAAATAAAAAAATCAAGTAGTAAGGAAGCGAATGTACATTAAAAGTACCAGGAGAATATGAATTTGTAGACAGTTTGGTGAGAGATATGGCGTCACATGATAAGATTATTTAATATTTATTAATTAAATTATTTTAATTAATAAATATTAAATAATTAGTTAATCATTTGTGAGAGATATTACGTATTAAGGATACTACGAGCGTCACATGATAGCCTGACGTCCGTAGTGCTGTTCATGTATATAGGCGTCCGTTACCACTTACCAGCAGGTGGGCTGTCAGCTTGTTTGTCATTCTCTCATCTATTATTACGTTTAATGTCATTACTATAATAAAAATATTTGTTTTTCAGAAAACAGTTGATTTTCTATCGAGAATTGTCAAGAATATAACACCCCAACATGTAGTTCATTCACATCACATACTCAAGAATTGTATAGAAATGTACAAGAATATTTTGAATTCTATACCAAGTGGAATAGAGTCTAGTTTCGAAGAGTGGTGCCAAATGTTACCCTTAGAAAAAATAACATTATGCATAACCAGAAATAACCCGTTAAAAAACTACATAACAACAATAAAAGCTCTGGCAATATTATTAAATGTATTCGATTCGAAACCATTTCTGAAGGAAATACAGAATTGGCACTTGATAATAATGAGGAATTATTCAAAAATAAAAATGGCCGATATGCCATTTTTGACAGATTGCCTGACAGTTGCTGTCAAATATTTGACAGATAGCGATGTTAAGCGGGTGATTTTAGAAGGCGTGGATTTGAAAGGCGTGTCCAACGAACGGATAGGTGTTAAGTTTTGTACGCGTTTCATAAGAGTTTTTATGCCTTTTTTGAATAGAATACTCCTGGAGAGTGGATTAGAGGAATGCTGTTCTATATTGGATGATGTTGTGAGGTTTTATGTTAGGAAGAGGTCGCTAGATGCTAGTGAAGTTGTGGTATTGGTTGATAAGGTAAGATCTTAGATTTAATTTTTATGAAATTTTATATGCATATAGTAGTCAGTAGGTCTGAGAATTGGCTTTTATCTATTTTTCATACCCCTAAGTGATAAGGGTTGTACACTTCTATAATTTTTATAATTTTTTGGACAATTTTTTTTTTATAATGAGCCATTAAAATACATATAACCCTACATTTTCATTTTTCTATCATCAACTCTTATTTTTTTAATAGCGATTTTCATTTATATCGCAACAACGTTGCGGGGTCAGCTACTTTGATAGTAAACATTTCTTATCAAGTTATGTGCCTTTTTTTTACGTGAGGAAAAATCTTCGCAAATACCGTTACCCCACAGGAGGGATGGCAAGGTGATTTGTGGTATTTCTACAGCCTAAAAGCCACACGGTGTCACCGCAAGCGTTTTTGCTGGAAACAGAGGTTTCGCATGTGCATTTTACCTCGACCTCGCCCTGTAGGTATTGTAGAGCGGGCCCCATCTAGCTGTGGTTAGGGCGACCTATCAAGTTATCTCCCTTTCACTTGAACAAAATCCCTCATGGATATCAGAAACTGTGAGACTCCTACTCACTAAAAACTCCAAGATGTCCCTCACCCAACGCCTTATACCGGAGTCGCAGAATCGATGTCAGCCCACCGCGGCTCCGACGGCTTTGGCCCACTCCAGCAGCGAGCCCATCGGGTCCTCTGTGCGGAAGCCACTACTTCCCCTCCTCTTCCCTGAGGAAGGCGCGTGGGGACTTCGAGCCTAGTGCGGTGGTGTGCGATCGCCCCCGCGGTCGTCACCCCGATCCGGTAGCCATCCAGGGGCGGCTTTCGCCACCCCTGTCTCCTTGATCGCTAGGAGAGGAACTAGTGTCCATCCCCTCCTCGTTCCGACTGGTGCGTGCTTGGTGAATGAGTGGCTGGCCGCCTTCAGCCCTAATTCTGCCTTCATGTCCCTAGTTTAACCTTTCAACTGTTATCTGTCAAAATGATATTAATGCCCCATCTGTGAAACCAATTACAGGAATTCTCACAGATGGGGCTATAGTGTCCGAATCCAATAGTTAGCTCCTTCACAGATGAGAGGTTCAATTAGTTTTTAAGTAACCTGCCCTGACAGGTTCTTAATCCAGTTACTCGGGATTTGATGCCCCCGGGGTCGATACCGGGGTAAAGGATTTTGCCCCAAGGCCCCAACCTTCACCTAGGGGGCTTAGAATGACCAGTGCCAGTCATTTTATTGGCGGCAAGAATTAAATTTACGACCGTCCGGTCTAAGTTGGGTGCCACTAAACCACAACTCTCTCAATTATGTTTGTTTTTATTGCAGTTATGGCCAGTATACGAACCCAGAACAAATTTCCATCAGAAATGTAGTTTACTGTACAATATGTCGTGTTTGCCGCACAAGTTGGGTCCGGACTCGAACCCGCTACGGTGGGTGGCGGAGCAGCTCACTTCAGACATCAGTCGCGAGATGAAGACAAGTCTAGTGGTAGTGCTGCCATCTGGTGATGGCTTCAGGTATTATAAATCACATTACTCCAATAGACGGCGTGGGCTCCAGCCTACTTGCGAGTCATGTTCTCCTGGTACTTTCACTGTAGTATCGGAATAGTGAGATAACTTGACGACTTTTATCCTTGATGGGGTAGTCAGAGTCATTGTCAACTGTCGATGTTGTGGTGAACGCAACACTTGACATGTCCACATGTCGCTCCGTATATTTGAATAAAAAAACATATTAATCCAATGTCAAACATGGACGCTCCAGATGTCATACATACAGTACATACAATATTCATACGTAACTACAATTGTTCCAGCACGTTGTACGCCCAGTTTGCATCCAGCTGTTTGCCAGCGACCTTGTGCGAGGTGCACGGTGGAGCTCGAGCCGCCCTGCGCGGAGCCCTACACTCCCTGGCTGCTAATGGCAACCAGAAACTATTCGACATTGTACTCACGCTCGCTGACGGTATGTATTTAATGATGATGTTGTTGTAGATGGTGATGATGATAATATTGTTTTTAGTGATGATGATGATATTGTTGTTGGTGATGATGATGTTGGTGGTGATACTAATAATAATATCTTAGGACAATTCACACACGTTGTATCTAATCCCAAAGTTTGCATCCGAAACTTGTTTTTTTTTTTGTAGGTGCACGGTGGGTGGCAAACAAGCATATGCGCGATGGTAAACGGCCCTGTAGCCTAATGGACGAAACTATTCGACATTGTCTCATGCGCTCGCTGACTTAAGTATGTATTTAATGATATCTTGAAAACCCCCATTGTAGTCTCTGATGATGATAATATTGTTTTTAGTGATGATGATGATATTGTTGTTGGTGATGATGATGTTGGTGGTGATACTAATAATAATATCTTAGGACAATTCACACACCGTCATCTAATCCCAAACTAAGCGAAACTTGTGTTGTAACACCTATATTAGGCAATCGACATAAGTACATAATTTTTTTTTTGTAAATACATACATAGAAAATACACAGACTAATACAAATAATCATACTCATGAATAAAATGTTTGTAACATGCGAGAAAACGAGTCCGCGACCATCGGATTACCACCAGTAAGGCAAGTGTGCCTGTTGAAGGCGCCACTATATCTAGTATGTATTAATTATAATTATAAAAATAATGTAGCAAATAGGTTATATATTTCACAATGATTGTCTGTAGAATGCAAATGTATGTTGTAATTTAGTTCCGAAAAGAATACTAGATGGCGCTGTTAGATATCTAAAACTCGATATTATTTCGTTTTCATCGATTGATATACAAGATTGTAAAATTTTATTATTCAGTAACTCAACCGGGCGTCTGCGTGCGCCCTGTCGCCACTCCGATCGATCCCACTTCCAATTCAAACGGGACTGGAAATTACGACGGCCTGAGCCGAGGTTCGAACCCCTAGTGGTGCCCTCAGACTAAAGTCGTATCCGTCAGGCGGGAGTTGGCCTTCAGCCGCTCCATAAGTCCTTCCGCGGGTTTGGAGTGCCATCTGCACTCGCCCCCTAACGTCCGGTGAAGCTGTAAAGGCCAACTCGGTTTTCCCACGAGACTACAGCATGGGGTTTTTCAAGAATTAAGAATAATATATTAGGGTTTCTTAAGGGTTGGTTAACGCGCACGTGTTACCCCTGGTGTTTCAGGCGATCATAGGCTACGGTAACCGTTTACCATCAAATGGGCTGTATGCTTGATTGCCACCATCATAGTATAAAAAAAACAGCATTATAGTCTGAAAAAATGTTATTCAGTATTTTGTAACACCATTTTTGATATCTTTATACTCTTTCCCTCATATGTGGTGTTTTATTTCGAGGTTTTTTGGGCTGTCTGAATATCGCGGCGCGGTCGTCTTCAGTGCCAAATCGCTAAACCACCGTCAAATTATTAATTATCTATATACGCATGTAGTATTAAAAGTGGTCCTATTCCGAAATAAATATATATAGTAAAACGTGTTTCAAGTCAGCTATTTAGTTATAATATGCGCGGAATGTTCTTAAAAAGTTTTAATTTACGTATTAATATAATTGTTATAGACTTTGAAATTGTTATTCAGGTGACGACACGGCGGGATGGTGGGATGAAGCGATGGACTCCTGTGCAGCATCCCTCGCTCGCACAGAGCGCTTGGAGCTGTACGAGATGGCCTACAGACGTTGCTGGAATGGACTTACACTGGGGGTCTGCGAGCGGATCATGGTTCCTCTGCTTAGGTATAGTATATAATAATAACGACCACACACTCACTCACTCACTCTGTCAGTCGCTCGCTCACTCATTCTGTCATTAGCTCACTCACTCACTCACTCACTCGCTCACTCACTCGCTTACTCACTCATTCTGTCACTAGCTCACTAACTCACTTACACACTCACTCATTAAATTATAGTCTATGTGTTATTTTGATGTATAAGCTATGTTACTATAAAGTCTCACCAAAATCCGTTCAGTGAAAGCGTAACAAACATCCATCCATACAAACCTTCGCGTTTATAATTTACTAAGATTATCATTATCTTCTCCAGGTACGCAACGCCAGTGTTTTGCGAAAGATTCTTCTCAACAGTCATCGTAGGGCTGCTGAAGAAGCTGCTCCTCAAGCCACGCATGACATCAGGCGTCGCCTCCAATTTGTCACTGTACCACAAATGTGTGGTGGACCGTATACGCACTCTCACACTGTTGCAAGTCGCTTTTGAAAAGGTCAGTTGGAATTATTTAGGTTAAACATTTAATAATAATAATTACTCACAATTAACACAGCGCCATCTACACTCAGGGTAAGCTGAGCTAGTGTTATGGGTACTAGACACATATAAATACATAGATACATTTTTTTGTCTAAATACATACATCTCTTATATATAAAATTCTCGAGTCACGTTTCTTACTTGCTTGACCGATTTTTATGAAATTTGCATATTCAGTAGGTCTGAGAATCGGCTACTATCTATTTTTCATACCCCTAAGTGATAAGGGTTGTACCACCACCAACATTTATTTTTTATTTTTTGGACAATTTTCTTTTATAATGCATAAAAAATAAAATAAAGGCGACGGATGAAAGACGACTGCATGCGAATGTTGTGATGGATGTGTGGTGTGACAAGAATGGATAAGATAAAGAACGAATACATTAGAGGAAGTATGAAAGTGGCGCCGGTGTCGGAGAGGTTGAAGAGTAATCGTCTATCATGGTATGGACATGTAATACGTAGGAATGAAGATCATATTTTAAGAAAAGTGTTACATATGAATGTAGATGGTTATAAGGGCAGAGGAAGGCCGAAAAAGAGATGGATGGACTGTGTGAAAGATGATATGGTAAGAAAGGAAGTAAATAACGCGATGACTGCGAACAGGGATCAATGGAAGAGAAAAACATTACGACGACCACAAATAAATGGGATAAGGAAGAAGCATGATGAATGTGGCATTAAAAATGCATTTTTTATAAAAAATATTTCTTTGAATAGCGATTTTAATTTATATGTTAATACAACGTTTGTGGGATATGCTAGTGATATATATAGGAAGCACTTCAACAGATACCAACAATCATACTTATGAATACAAATGTTTGTACCGTACGAGGAATTGAATCGGCGACTATCGAAATTAAAGCGGTGCGCTAAACCCCCAGACCACTGGAGTCGTCAATAAATTATTTAATTCTTGCTACAGATCCCCCTGCCGTCTCTACAATCCCCCCAGTTTGAGCTCTATAGCGAGGTAGAAGCTAAGAGTAAGAAGCTAATCAGGGAGGTTTGCAAGATGTGTGTCACGCTACGTGATGAGGACTGTCCTGCTGCTGCAGAGGATAACCTCAGAGGAGACTTCAAGTGAGTACCAAATTCAATGGTAAGATTACCATTTTTAACCTGCAGATACTACAGTGAAAGTACTAGGATAACATGACTCGCAAGTAGGCTACAGCCTACCGCCGTCTATTGCAGTAATGTGTTTATTTTTATTCAAATGGGATAATTTGATAAAATGATAATATGGACATGGCAAGTGTTGCGTTCACCACAATATCGACAGTTGACAATAACTCTGACTACTCCATCAAAGATCACAGTCGTGAAGTTATTTTACTATCAGCGATACTACAGTGAAAGTACCAGGAGAACATGACTCGCAAGTAAGCTAGAACCTACCCTACCGTCTATTGGAGTGATGTGCTTTTTTTATTCAAATGTGGTAATTTGATAAATTGATAATGTGGACATGTCAAGTGTTGCGTTTACCACAATGTCAACAGTTGACAGTAACTCTGACTACTCCATCAAAGATATGTAACAGTCGTAAAGTTATTTTACTATCAGCGATGCTACAGTGAAAGTACCAGGAGAACATGACTCGCAAGTAGGCTACAGCCTATTAGTGCAATGTGTTTTTTACTTATTCAAATTCGAAATGTGGACATGTCAAGTGCTGCGTTCACGACAACATGGACAGTTGACAATGACTCTGACTACCCCATCAAAGATAACAGTCGTGAAGTTATCTTACTATTACCGATACTACAGTGAAAGTACCAGGAGAACATGACTAGCGAGTAGGCTACTGCCTACCGCCGTTTGACTTTTGTTTCTTTGTATTGTTTAGTGGCTTATATGGAAGCACTTTAGTGATATATTTGTGTTTAATATTCTTTTTTTTTTGTTTTTTATTATTATTCTAGCTACCTATACCGGTATCGCACGGGTATACTTGTATTATATATATAACCTTCCTCTTGAATCACTATCTATTAAAAAAAACCCGCATCATAATCCGTTGCTTAGTTTTAAAGATTTAAGCATACATAGGGACGAACAGACAGCGACAGCGACTTTGGTTTTATACTACGTAATGATGTATCGAATAAATGTATCTATTTCTTATTCTATTGTTTCTAGACGATTCCAATACGCCATCTACAATTGCTTGTGCGCGGCCATCTGCAAACGGCAGCCGGGCGAGAAGTTGTACGAGCATATACTGAGCAGGGACGCGTGGTCTCGAATTGTAGATGATAATGTGACATACAACCTCACAATAGTAACTGTAAGTTTTATTTTCCTTTTTATTTATTACTAGTTGACTCCAAGAACTCCTTTCCGCTTGAAATTTAAAGGAATTTTGAATTTCTGAACGCGCCCTGTTTAACAGTTTGTATAGGAAAATAATAATAATAATCTCAGGACAATTCACACAGCGCCATCTAGACCCAAGTTAAGCTAGCTAGAGCTTGTGTTATGGGTACTAGATAACTGATACATATACATAGATATATATTTTTTTTTGTAAATACATACATATTATACATAGAAAACACCCAGACAGATACAAACAATTATACTCATGGATACAAATGTTTGTGCCGTGCGAGGAATCGAACCCGCGATAATCAGTCGAAAGGGGTGTGCTTGACCGCTAGACCACCGAGGTCGGTAAATAAAATTGTTGTTTTTACTATTCTCCATACAAGGCGCTCTGTGATTGCCTTTTTTTTTTAATAATTATTATTTATGCCTAGATGGCGCTCCGTGATTGCCTTTTTTTTAATAATTATTATTTATACCTAGATGGCGCTCTGTGATTGCTTTTTTTTTTTTAAATTATTTATGCCTAGATGGCGCTCCGTGATTGCGTTTTTTTTTTAATTATTATTTATGCCTAGATGGCGCTCTGTGATTGACTTTATTTTAATAATTATTTATGCCTAGATGGCGCTCCGTGATTGCCTTTTTATTTAATAATTATTATTTATACCTAGATGGTGCTCTGTGATTGACTTTATTTTAATAATTATTTATGCCTAGATGGCGCTCCGTGATTGCTTTTTTTTTTTAATTATTATTTATGCCTAGATGGCGCTCTGTGATTGACTTTATTTTAATAATTATTTATGCCTAGATGGCGCTCCGTGATTGCCTTTTTATTAATAATTATTATTTATGCCTAGATGGCGCTCCTTGATTGCCTTTTTTTTTAAATAATTATTATTTATACCTAGATGGCGCTCTGTGATTGCCTTTTCTTTAATAATTATTATTTATACCTAGATGGCGCTCTGTGATTGACTTTTTTTAATAATTATTATTTACGCCTAGATGGCGCTCCGTGATTGCCTTTTTTTTTAATAATTATTATTTATACCTAGATGGCGCTCTGTGATTGACTTTATTTTAATAATTATTTATGTCTAGATGGCGCTCCGTGATTGCCTTTTTTTTTAATAATTATTATTTATACCTAGATGGCGCTCTGTGATTGCTTTTTTTTTTTTAAATTATTTATGCCTAGATGGCGCTCCGTGATTGCTTTTTTTTTTTTAATTATTATTTATGCCTAGATGGCGCTCTGTGATTGACTTTATTTTAATAATTATTTATGTCTAGATGGCGCTCTGTGATTGGCTTTTTTTAAATTATTTTTTTGGGACTCAACGGCGTTGTGTTAGTTGTCCTTTTTTAATAATTATTGTTTGTGTAACAGAAGCCGCGTAAGACTCGCCACTCGGTGTCAATAGAAGTACCCCAGGGTGGAGACTACTTGAGCACAAGCAGCGTTAGGACGAGGATGTTCCTGCGAACATTATCCGAGGATCCCCTCAACTACGACCTGATCTCGCATGAGGAGCATACCCAGGTGTGTATGTATGGTTTGGAATAGATTTCACGCAATGGAAAATATTTTAAATTAAAAATATTTTATTCGTGTAGGACATTTTAGCCGCTTATGAACGATAAGCTTTTTATATGAATACTAGCTGTTCCGGCGCTAATCTCAGGAACTACTGGTGTTGTATAGTCCATTTGTCGAGGAAGGCTTTAAGCTATATAACATAGCTATATACGCTACCACCAATAGGAGTGGTGCTGCAATGGAAAATATTGCGAAATGTGGGGAAATGAAATGCGCGAGTCAGCTAGTATTAATAATAATCTCAGGACAATGGACACAGCGCCATCTAGACCCACGTTAAGCTAGCTAAAGCTTGTGTTATGGGTACTAGACAACTGATACAAATACATAGATATATTTATTTTGTAAATACATACATATTATACATAGAAAACACCCAGACCGATACAAACAGTCATACTCTTGAATATGTGATGACAGGAGCGGTGGTGAGAGTAAACACACACAGTAGGGTGTAACTTGTGCATTAACTGTTACATCTTGAATTACTCTAGCTTACAATAATTACATAAACTATATATATGACCAACTGCGTGACCTACGTGTCGTTATACAAAATGTATTCTGGCACAATCTACTATCGAACGTGCTGATTTGCATCACTATATCACAAATACAAATGTTTGTGCCGTGCGAGGAATCGAACCATCGGACGTAAAGCGGTGTGCTAGACGGCTAGACCACCGAGATCGTCGTAGATAAACACATTTGAACGTAGATTCTCTTACCTAATGTCCAAGGTGGTGACACAAGATCTGGAGTTGATTGATAACGAGCTCAGCGATCATCCGTGTTCGGCCACGCTGACTGCACTGGTCTCCCACGTGTGCTCCCAGGGTTACACCAATTGGCTGCGGGAGATGGTGCGCGCATTACGAGAACTGCACGTTAATATGAAGTGGCTATTAGCACAGGTAGGATATTTATTATTAGATCTACTAATTGTAAATACTTGCTGCCCACCTTCATGAAAGAGGAAAATCATTTATTCAAATAAACTACTGGCTTTTGAAAGGTCGTTCGGAAAGCTGTCTCATCACAAGAAGAACGAGCAAGAAACTTGCGTGTTGCTCTTTTAAATAATTTTATTATTACTTTACATTTTTAAGTTTAAGTGTGTGAATACAAACCACCAATTAGCACTAATTCAATTAAATACTCAAAAAGAAAAAATATTGAATACATAACCAACTGGTTAAACAATTAATAAGAAGAAATCAGTCATAGTGATTAGAGCAGACCAGTCCTTACAAGCAGCACCCGTTCACGAGTATGACGGACATGAAAGAGGACTACTGGCCGAAAGGTGTGGTGTATCGGCGCTACCGTGGCAGATTGCCGTCTTCAGTGCCGTGATCACACATACAATATCATTGTATTAGTTTTTAAATATTATATTATATGTATGTTAGACTATAAGGTATTTATAATATGGGCCTAGTTGCCTGAAATAAATGAATAAATAAATAAATAATTGTACGCAACGTCGCGTGGAATTTAACTACATTTTTCTAAAATAAAAGTAGCCTAAGTTACTCTTTATTACATCAGCTACCTGCCAAAAAAGTCCCGTCAAAATCGGTCCAGCTATTTCAGAGATTAACCGGAACAAACAGACAGACAGGCAAATTTTTTTTAAAATGGTATTTGGTATATGTACCGTATTTATATTTATATGCATGTAGTAAAAACGGTTATTTCAATGTTACAAATAGACAGGTGTGTCTGTTTATACAGTGTGTAAAATTTTTGTCTGTCTATTTGTTGCGGCTAATCTCTGAAATGACTGTACCGATTTTGACGGGATTTTTTTTGGCAGGTAGCTGATGTAATAAGGAGTTACTTAGGCTACCTTTATTTTAGAAAAATAAAGTTAAAATCCACGCGGACGAAGTCGCGTGAACAGCTGGTAAAACATATACAAGATGTGGTTGAAACTATGTATATTTGTTGTAGGTCATTATTAATTGTAAAGATGACCTTACGCAACACGCTAGCGTGCTGCGCCCGGCGTTGCTCGAGCTTATAGCAGACACGCCGCACGAGAAACAAGGCAAAAGACTGCTCAATGGACTACACGTAGATATAGTAAGTATATATTACTAGATATCCCGACAAACGTTTTGCCATAAATTTAAGTACTAATAAAATAGGGGTTGGTGGTATAAGGGTAATTATTTAGGGTTGTATGTATTTTTAATGCAATATTATAAAAAAATGTCCAAAATTATGTGTGATCGCTTTTTAGCTATAAGGCCGCCCGTTGTTACCTCTTTGTTTTGTTTATTATTGTGTTTTTTGTCATATTATACAGAATTGTGTATGTAAATGTATTTTCTGTGAGTGGAACAATAAACAGTATCATTCATTCATTCGTTCAAAAAAAAATGTTAGGTGTGATAGGTACCTTATCAGGGGTATGAAAAATAGTAGCCGATTCTCAGACCTACTAAATATGCTTGAAAATTTTATTAAAACCGGTCAAGCCGTTTCGGAGCAGTATGGTAACTAACATTGTGACACGAGAGTTTTATATATAATATCTACATTTATATTTTTTACAAACTGTTACCACTTACCATCAGGCTCTTCCGCTTGTTTACCGTTCTAATAATATAAACAAAATGTTTTTTTTTAACAGCTCCACACCCTAATACAATGGTGTCAGAATACCGATAGTTCTGAAACGGAAATACCGGAATCGTCGATTGCTCATCTCAACACAACCATAGAGTATCTGATCAATACCACCATAGACAAAGAAGAGAGGTTGCTCTTGGATCTGATAGACAAACTGTTGGAGATCTATGGTAGTGACGTCACGGTGCCGTGGAGATGCTTTGGGGAGTATATTACGGGTAAGTGAATAGAATAGCAGCTGACTCACGTCATACTCGTGAACGATTGCTGCTTGTACGGACTGGTCTGTTCTAATCACTGTGATTTAATCTTAATGTGTATTTATATTTGACCCTAATAAATTAGTACTAGTTGGTAGTTTGTATTCACACATTTCGACTTAAAAATGTAAAGTTACAATGATTATTTACAAGAGCAACACACAAGTTTCTTGCTCGTTCTTCTTGTGATGAGACAGCTTTCCGAATGAGCGGTAGATTAAAGATTTTGAGATGACTATTCAAAAATGCCTTAATGAAGTTTATTTGAATAAATGATTTTCTATTCTATTCTACTATGCTGAGCACGGACTTATTCAGTGGATGTTTTGAGACACATACAGTTAATCGTTACTAATATTATAAATGTGAAAGTAACTCTGTCTGTCTGTCTCGCTTTCAAGTCAAAACTACTAAACCCATTTAAATTAAATTTGGTACATAGATAGTCTAGACCCTGAGAAAGGACATAGCTACTTTTTAATGCAAATATAGGTTGTAAGGGGTTGAAAGGGGAGATTACAGTTTGTATGGAAATATCATCATTTTTTAAAGCTAGAAGCTACAAACTTTCTTTTAAGCTGTTGATTAAATATAAATAAATATACCAAGGTTACTATGGAACGCGGACGAAGTAGCGGGCACAGCTAGTAAACTATAAATGGGGCTGTTCAAGTATTACGTAAGCAGATTTATCACAATTATTTACCCCCCATCCCCCGTTGTCAGCAAAAGTAAGCAAAGCTCTTACCCCCTCCACCCATGCTTACGTAAACATCTCTCAATTAATGTATTGTTTTTTTAGCAAAGACAATGTGAGGGTTGCCATTCGTGTAAAAAAGTAAATTACGACCGATGACGTAATCATCATACAGACTCCCCCACCCCCATGTCATCCAAAATAAGCAAAAAAAGACCCCCCGCCCCCCTATAGTGCTTACGTAATACTTGAACGGCCCCAATGGTAAAAGGATTTTTTCTTTAATTGTAGCAATGTTTTACGTTACTATGGGTATAGATGGCGCTGTGTGAATTATACAGGGTGTTTATTATTATTTAATAATTACAGGTTCTCCCAACCACCAAAATAAGGTATCACTATCGATTCTCAAAAGAATAACTACACACAAAATACATATACCCGAGTTGGTGCCAACGTTGGTTAAGTACGACAAATATTGGATCCAAGAGCACAAGATGGCGGAGCTGTTCGGTTTGGCGGTCACGCTTGAGAGCGACAAGGCGGAAGCTATGCGGCAGTTCAAAAAGATATTGGAGAGATCGAGACAGAATATAGACGCATATGTGAAGATACTGTATTATGCTCAACAGGGTTATCCGGGAATATGTGATGAAAGACAATTCAGGTATTTGGGGGAGGGGGACAGCACTGGGTACATCACGTTATCATGTATCGCCCGTGATGTATTTATATCAGTTGTCTAGTACCCATAACACAAGCTCTGCTTACCGTGGGACTAGATGGCGCTGTGTTAATTGTCCAGAGTTATTTATTTATAACTCAAGTCTGAACTTCGACTAACTCTCCGCTCTCCCTCCGCACCTCTCCTCCACTTCATACTGCATCATTCTCTCTCTTTCACACCATCCTTCTGTCTCATTCACACACACATTATTAATATTATAAAACTGAAGAGTTTGTTGGTTAGTTTGGAGGCGCTAATCTCAGAAACTACTGGTTTGAATTGAAAAATTATATTTGTGTTGGATAGTTCATTTGTCGAGGAAGACTTTAAGCTATATAACATTACGCTACGACCAATAGGAGCGGAGCTGCAATGAAAAATATTGGAAAAGGTTGAGAAATGAAACGCAGACGAAGTTGCGCGAGTGAACTAGTCCTACTACAAAAGTGTGATTGTTCTTATTTTATTCCAGAACCATCGTAGACCAAGCCCCAAAAGTTCCAAAGCTATTAAAAACAAGATGTCTACAGATA
This sequence comes from Achroia grisella, assembly GCF_030625045.1. NCBI lineage: Eukaryota > Metazoa > Arthropoda > Insecta > Lepidoptera > Pyralidae > Achroia > Achroia grisella. Next base: position 68,989 of record NW_026713015.1, read on the forward strand.
ATATACAATTATATATCTCGGAAATCGTCACCAGACGAGCATATTACCTCCATGTTTGATACCATAGAGCTACACGAGCTGTTGACCACAGACAATATAGAGGCTATGGGAGTGGCGAAGAATGGCCTCCATTTGATGGATGATGGGATGAAGAGACGGGTGGTGATGATAATTGCAGAATATTGTCATCACCCGGATGTGAAGGTGAAGCAGGCCGCGTATGAGGTGATGGTGAAAGCTTTTGAAGGTAATTTTTTTATACCACTTAGGTGGGTGGTGGTGATGGTGGCGAACCCGCGATCATCGACAGTAAAGGGTGTGCTAAACCGCTAGACTACCGAGGCTGTAACTGTACTATAAAAAGATTTTCATTAATTATTATTTTATTACAGATCTACTAAACAGAAATGAAGGGCCACCACCAGCAAAGAAGTCCAAGAAGAGACAAAGTGCTATATTGAATCTTGGACTCAGCGATCCGTACACCCGCACCGTGCTGTCACGTGTCTCGAGTACGGACAGCGTCGCACGCGAGGTCGTTAGCCGACTGTGCGGCGACGATATGCGTGTTAGGTATGTTTTATAAATAAGCCTGATTCGTTAACACGAGCGGGTCAGCTAGTAATTTTCCATAAATTTATTGTGCCGTATGGGGTCGTCCAAGAATTATGTAAGCACTATGGGGGTTGGGGGGAGGGGGTGGGGGCTTTGCTTTGTTTATTTTGGATGAGATGGCGGGTAGGGGAGTCTAGATGATGATTACGTCATCATTAGTTATTTACTTTTTTACACGAATGGCAACCCTCACGTTGTTTTTGCTGAAAAAACAATACATTCATTGAAAAATGTTTACGTAAGCGTGGGGGGAGGGGTTAAGAGCTTTGCTTACTTTTGCTGACATGCCCCCCCCCCCCCCCCTTGTCAGCAAAAGTAAGCACAGCTCAAGCCTTGTCAGCAAAAGTAAGCAAAGGGGGGTAATTTTAATAAATCTGCTTACGTAATACTTGAACAGCAACTGTCAAGTGTGCTGACGTTTTGTCTATATATGTCATTATTACAGACTGGCCGAGAGTATTCTACTATGTTTGTACATGCCCCTCGCGGAGCATCATCAGTTGTCTCCGAAGATCCCACTCCTGGAGATGCTGTTCAGAGAATTGAGAAGCAGTCGCCGGTTCCTAGCAGCCAAGTTGAGAGATGCACCTCTGGAATTAAAATCTGATCGGTACTTTCATATATTAACGTGTTCAAGCGAGCATATAGCGAGCAATAAAATAAAAAATCAACGATATTATTGTTAGAGTTCACATCAATATTGTAGAAAAAATCCGATATTTTAAAAAGATATTAAAAGAAGGTAGTTTGTGTTTAGTACTAATGAAGTACCCAATGTAAAGATTATTACAAATATTGTAAATAGCGCCATCTAGTATTTATAGTCCGACCTACTACACTGACTTTGGTCTATAAATATGGAGGTCGGTAGTTGAATAATCCTCTTTCGTTGCGTGAGTCGCGGCATTCAGTCGACGAACGCAGAGCGTGCCGGTTGTATTTTGGATACTAAAGTGAATTGTATTAGAAATGGGTTTATCCCGGTCTTAGTTGGACCTGGGGGGAAGCTGCAAGTAGTGAAGGTGAGTGTTAATGCATTCTAAAAGGGCCTTTTAAACCTACACCCGTGTCACAAGTCACGGGCGCTACTTGGGGTTTCCCTTGCCGGCTTCAAAGCCTAAGTCATCGTTTATTAGTGCTTCTTTACATTATGGATATGAAATTTCGGAAAATTTTATGTGTTGAAGTGTCATGATTAGATCAGACGAGTCCCTACGTCAAGTTTTTGGTATTATTATTTAGGATATTTTAGGCTTATATTTTAAGAGGCCTAAATTACTCCTTGCAGCATTAGCCATCTAGTGAAAGTTCCGTCAAAATCCGTCTATCCATTTCAGAGATTTACAAGCAGACGGACAGACAAAAATATTTTTTTTTTATGTGCTATCGTATATACTTTCATATGCATTTAGTGAAAAGGGGTAAATGTATTATTTGTATATTTTATGGACTATTCTTTATAGGGGTGATGATGACATGATCAGAACTGCATCATCTAAGGTGATGATGAAGAGTGCTACGTACCAAGGCACCTTCCGGTCCTACCGCACCTCCGGATATACCAGGCGAACTAAAAAAAATAAAGGTATACATATATAACAAGTATTATCCGTTTGCCGAAAGTAAGTGCCGTTTGACGAAAGTTAGTAATTTGTTTTATGGAAATTGCGTAAGGTTTTACAACAAACTGCCAGAGTCTGTACTCAATTTGCCAGAAAAAATTCAAATATGTTATAAAATATTTTCTTTGTAAAAAACCTTATTATAAAATTGAAGAATTTATAAATGATAATAATTTTTTTGTAGAAAATATCTAACTTAAAATTCATAGCGCTGACAATGTTATCTGATTGAACAGAGATTAAGTGCGTAGCGGTTTGTATGTTGATTGTCGCATGCCTAATCCTTGTTTTTAATTAAATATAAGCAAATTAATATTTATTTAAAAGAGAAATACACAAGTTTCTTGCTTATTCTTCTTGTGATGAGTCAGCATTCCGAATGAGCGGTAGAATCGAAAAACTTGACTATTCAAAAGTACTTATATTAAGTTTATTTGAATAAAAATTATTTCTATTTCTATTTCATTATCATTCCTAAGATATAAATAAAGGAGTTGAGATAAAAAAGAAAAATCGATATAAACATAAACAGGTGGATGATAATTTGATGTTTCGATGATGATGATGATGATGATTTTTGGATGTTTGTGTCCTTAAATATAAGTCTCTGATTTTTTTTATGATATTAGAATAACAAAGAAGCTTACTGCCTACCTGTTCACATTATCATGTGACGCCCGTAGCTTCTTTAATATGTACGTAATACACCGTAATTTCACTGACGATAGGTATGTCACAACACTGTCTATTAATTTATGTTCTCCTGGTACTGCTAATGTAGTTTCGTTTCTTTAGTACTTTTTTTTTGTTATATTATGGCAAACAAGCTGACGGCCCACCTGATGGTAAGTGGTAACCGTCGCTTATATACATGAGCAGTACTATAGACATCAGGTTATCATCATGTGACGCCCGTAGTATCCTTAATACGTACTACACAGTAATTCCGCTTGCCATATCTCTCAACAAACTGCCTATAAATCCATGTTCTCCTGGTACTTTTAATGTATGTAGTTTCGTTTCTTTACAACTTTTTTTTATCATTGTATTAATAGCAAACAAGCTGACGGACCGCCTGATGGTAAGTGGTAACCGTCGTATATATACATGTGCAGCACTACGAACATCACGTTATCATGTGCCGAGTATCCGTTGCCAATCTGAAGGACTATGAGATCACGTCTCCATACACTGTAATTTTACTGGCCATATCTCTCAACAAACTGCCTATAAATTCATGTTCTCCTGGTACTTCTAATGTAGTTTCGTTTCTTTAGTACTTTTTTTTGTCATTGTTAATAGAAAATAAGCTGACGGACCGCCTGATGGTAAGTGGTAAACATCGTCTAATATACATGAGCAGCACTGCAGACATCACGTTATCATGTGACGAGTATCCTTAATACGTTACCAATCTGAAGGACTATGAGATCACGTCTCCATACACTGTAATTTTACTGGCCATATCTCTCAACAAACTGCCTATAAATTCATGTTCTCCTGGTACTTCTAATGTAGTTTCGTTTCTTTAGTACTTTTTTTTTGTCATTGTTAATAGAAAATAAGCTGACGGCTCGCCTGATGGTAAGTGGTAAACATCGTCTATATACATGAGCAGCACTGCAGACATCACGTTATCATGTGACGAGTATCCTTAATACGTTACCAATCTGAAGGACTATGAGATCACGTCTCCATACACTGTAATTTTACTGGCCATATCTCTCAACAAACTGCCTATAAATTCATGTTCTCCTGGTACTTCTAATGTAGTTTCGTTTCTTTAGTACTTTTTTTTTTGTCATTGTTAATAGAAAATAAGCTGACGGCTCGCCTGATGGTAAGTGGTAAACATCGTCTATATACATGAGCAGCACTGCAGACATCACGTTATCATGTGACGAGTATCCTTAATACGTTACCAATCTGAAGGACTATGAGATCACGTCTCCATACACTGTAATTTTACTGACCATATCTCTCAACAAACTGCCTATAAATTCATGTTCTCACTTTTAGGTAGTTAAAAGAAGCGATTCTTTGCTCCTTTCTTCTTTTTTATTGTAATGTCAAACAAGCTGGTGTCCCGCCTGATGGTAAGTGGTTACCGTCGTCTATATACATGAGCAGCACTACGAACATCACGTTATCATGTGCCGAGTATCCGTTGCCAATCTGAAGGACTATGAGATCACGTCTCCATACACTGTAATTTTACTGACCATATCTCTCAACAAACTGCCTATAAATTCATGTTCTCACTTTTAGGTAGTTATTCTTTGCTCCTTTCTTCTTTTTTATTGTAATGTCAAACAAGCTGGTGTCCCGCCTGATGGTAAGTGGTTACCGTCGTCTATATACATGAGCAGCACTACGAACATCACGTTATCATGTGCCGAGTAGCCGTTGCCAATCTGAAGGACTATGAGATCATGTCTCCATACACTGTAATTTCACTGGCCATATCTCTCAACAAACTGCCTATAAATTCATGCTCTCCTGGTACTTTTAGGTAGTTAAAAGAAGCGATTCTTTGCTCCTTTCTTCTTTTTTATTGTAATGTCAAACAAGCTAGTGTCCCGCCTGATGGTAAGTGGTTACCGTCGTTCATATACATGAACAGCACTACGGACATCACGTTATCACGTGACATCACGTTATCACGTGACGACGGTAGTATCCTTAATACGTAGTACACTGTAATTTTGCACGATGAATATTTTTATTTAGTATTTTTGGGTTATTAAATATTTTTTCTTTATTTGATGAAGGTCGCTATTCCACGGACATAGTCGCGTCAACAGCTGATATTCTATAATGTTGCGGGTAAATTATACTATGTTGCTGATCGAGACGATGTATATTACAGATGATAATAAACTGACAATATGTACATAGAAATAATGATCTTATATACTAAATGACAATAGGAAAATGTAAGGTGGGGTGACACAGTTTAGACACAGCAGTGCTTAGTACACAATATTGAATTTGTCTTACTAGACATTATTAAATGCAATTATTATTTTGATGTATCTAGGTGTATCTGTGTCCCATATCTAAATAATAATGTACTGATGCACAAGTGGAGGATGATAGGATGGACATGAGGTCAGGTCTGTTAGCACATCATAGTAAATTCACCAAGAATTTATAACGATGGGTGGTTCCAGGGGGAACCACGTGGAGGTCAACCTGACATGGTACATTGCTAGCAACAGGGTCATCAATCCACATTACTGATAATCACCTTTCTCCCAATAGCTGATCATCATCATTACATACTATAAAACAAAGTCGCTGTCGCTGTCTATCCCTATGTATGCTTAAATCTTTAAAACTACGCAACGGATTTTGAAGCGGTTTTTTTTAATAAATAGAGTGATTGTTTTATATGTATAATACATGTACTCGTGCGAAGCCGGGGCGAGTAGCTAGTATTGAATAATTAAGTAGTATATATTTTGTTTATGGTGAGTTATAGTAATTGTTTTTTTTTTATTGCAGCTCCTATCGACTCGGGCATAGACGTACAAATTACCATAGACAGCATATTGACTACGCTACTGAAATTTGCAGAGGTATGTGTTACTAATATTATAAACGAGAAACTTTGTATGTATGGATGGATGTTTGTTACTCTTTCACGCAAAAACCACTGAACTTAATGAAATTGTACTATAACATAAAAAAAATATTTTTGATATGACTTGATTTGGTTTTGGTGATGTTGGGGTTTTGATTTTGGCTTAGTATTAATTTTAATTTTTAACTCTTACAAAACGACAAATATCTGACAATTTTGTTGACAAAAATTACATATGATAAGGGGCCTTATTACAAACTTTATAAACCAGAGACTAAACAGAGAATCACAGACAACAATTTTAATTGCCAGTTGATAAAAATATATTAATAAATGTATGCACAAATATAAATTACTAGCAACCCTGGTGTATATATATATATATATATATATAGGTACTGACTTATGTTACGGCGGGCGATATTTGCCTTTTAAAAATATATTTTATTTAATTAAAACAATGAAATTATTAAAGTACAAAATGTATAATTATATCGAATGATCGAACAAGACTACTGTAAAAATGTAACAATTAATAATTGATGTTAGGTGGCAGTATTCGTGGTAATTTGCTGTTCCCGGTAGCGGTGTCAGCTTATTGTGCCACGCACAGCAATTTACCAGGCGTTACGCCATGGTAACTACCGTCGCGGACATTTTTTTTAGATTCTTTCATACATATTTTTTTAGTAATGTGAACCGTTTACACAGCGCACACAATGGAAGGCCTTAAATATGAATAATTTTCCCCGTTTTTACAACATTTTTCACTGATGTCTCGCTCCTATTGGTCGTAGTGTAATGTTATATAGCTTAAAGCCTTCCTCGACAAATGGACTATCCAATATAAAAATAATTTTTCAATTCGAACCAGTAGTTCCTGAGATTAGGGTGTTCAAACAAACAAACAAACTCTTCAGTTTTATAATATTAGTATAGATGTAGTAATGAAAGATACATACAATGGAGTATGTGTGAATGAGACAGAAGGATGGTGTGAGAGAGAGAGAATGATGACAATATGGGAGTGAGGAGAGGTGCGGAGAGCAAACAAAGAAACGAAACTTATGTATGTATATATATATTTATAGTATTTGTATGTATATGTATTTAGTATTCATATATCTAACTTTTTATAGTGCGCCGTCATATAGTAAAAGGAAAGTTAGGTCCCTTACCCAATGCTTCTATCTCCCTGGTTGTCTGTAAGAGATTGCTTTAAGCGATGAGGCCGCCTTTTGTTTGCATATCCTTATTAGGGTGGTTCACCTCAGCAGAATGCCCGGGCAAGGAGCGCAAGCTCGGGGTCCGTACCCAGTGGTCCACAAAAGGACCAGCGGACGACCCGAAAGTATGGAAAGTATATCCTTATTGTCGCCCGGCGACGCACGCGATGTTCCCGCGCGTGGACTGTGGGCGCGAAGCATACTTTCGCGTACTCGCCCCACTCTACGCGCTTCCACCGGTCGCATCTCGCGACCTTCTCTCCATCGTGGAAACACGTCATTCGCGGCAAGCGGCGTCCAAAGTCGACGAGCGACACTAAATTCCCCTACATGCCACATCACTCCCTCAGCTGGTTACATAATAGTAGCCGGCCTCGACAACTAACGACGTAAACGAACGACGCTTGCTCACCGTTGCTTCTCAATTTATATATTCAAATATCCTATATGTTCATAAAAATCTAGACTCATTTCCAAAAAACAGCAATATTCATAATATTAATACTAGATTTAAAGACAAACTTGCTGTCTCCAAGTATCGTTTAGAAAAAGTTAATAGGTCTTTTATGGGAATAGGTATAAAAATTTACAATAAGATACCAAAGGATATATTGGAATTACCCTTAAATAAATTCAAAACATCTGTTTAACACTCTAGAAGTATTATACAAATAAAAGACGTACCAAGGTTAATTGACAATTTAATTTTTGCATTACAACGAATACATGTAATGATCAAAACGAAACTATAGCGCGTTTTAGAATTGACACAGCGCCATCTAGTATTTCATACTGTAAACTGTTACGGCCAATACTTATTACAATTTATACATACCGCCCACCATGGACAACTACAGTACTTTAGTTGTTCATCACTACAAAAAAAAATAAAATTAACATACAAAATCAACAATATTAAAGGTGAGCGAATAGACAAACAAAAATGCTATAAAAATATTACAAAACATGAGTAGAAATTAACATACTTAACAAAATTACTTTAAGCTTAATTAAACAATAACAAATTCTGACAAATTGACAGATTTACTTAGAAAATAGACTGCCATTGCAAATGAACTTATTCTGTTACAGGCAGTAAACATATCTTAGATAATGGTCTTTTAATAATATTACCCTTACATTTAAGACTAACAACGCGTGTAATCTTGTCCAAACCTTCATGTTTATCAATTATTATACCAAACAACCATTTAGCAGGTGGTAAATCGTCCTCCCTTACCAACACTACCTATAATGTTGTAAGTCATCTTTTTGATTATCTGGATTACGCCACAAGATACGCTGAAAGTTTGTATCTTCAGGAAAAACCTTCACCTGTCTATACATTTTAGTTATGTCTGCCACTAGACATATAGGATACAATCGCCAGCGCATGATAAGATGTCTCAGATCGGACTGAAGAGTCGGACCAACCATTAGATCATCGTTCAAGGATACACCGTTGCAATCTTTGCACGAAGCATCAAACACAACGCGTGTTTGAGTAGTACTTTTATCTTCTCTGATGACGGGATGATGTGGCAAATAAACAGCGTTTTTGTTATCACGTTCATCATCAGGTACCAGCTCCATATGACCCAAACCTAAATAGTCCTTTATGACATTTGAATAATCCATTTTTAACTTAGGATTTTTTAATAATCTCTTTTCTAACAAATAAAACCTACGAGCTGCTATATCTCGAGAATTACCATACATACAAGTTGGATTTTGATCACGAAATGGTAATTTGACAACATACCTACCGAATGAATCTCGTTTGGTAGTGGCGACGAACAGTTCCTCACATCTCTGCTCTTCAGGCGTGAGATGTTTACGATTCAGATTGGAATTGTCTGATTCTAACTCCCAAAATTTACGTAGGAGTTCGTTTTCATTACAATGAGAATGCAAACTAACAATTGAGTAACAACACTCTTTCTCATTGTTACCAGAAGATTCTATCTCTCCTGACAATATCCAACCTAACTTGGTTTTTTGAGCAACTAATGATTGAGATGATCCCCTAATAAGACCCTCTTCCAAGATCATTCCATAAACTTTAGCACCCAATAACAAGTCAATCTTGTTGGGAGTGGTGTACGTAGGATCTGCTAAATCTGATTTAGACAGTTCTGTTAATACTGGTAAGACAACCTTTCGTTCTGGAAGAAAAGTAGTTAGCTTCTTTAAAACATGAGCCTTTACATCAACAACAAAGTTGGGGTCATGGAGTGATTGAATTTTTAAAAACACTACAGACTTAGAGGTTAAAGAACCCGCCTGATCACTTCCTAGCCCTGATATTTGACTTCTGCTTGAATATTTCTTTAACCCAAGAAGCTGAACTGCTGCTTCAGTAATAAATGAAGCCTGCGAACCTTGGTCTAACAACGACCTGAGGGTGATATTCTTTCCAGTCTTTGAAACAATTTTAACTAAAGCGGTGGCCAATAACACTTGGGTGTCAACCCTAGAAAAACATGCTACGACATTTCTAGCTTCGTCTTGTGTAGCTGATGTCGTTGGTACGACGACATTACTATTAGCCGATTGATCACTACCTACTTCATTATCGGCTGATTGTACTATACTTCTAGGATGTAGTAATGAATGATGTCTTTTCTTACATATTTTACAACGAGTGGTTTGTTGGCATGAGTAAACCGAATGCTTAGAACCTAGACAATTATAACATAAACTGTTGGTTTGAGCAAAATTACGCCGCGTGTCTATGTCTGCTTTTGCAAATTTTTTACATTTGTAAATCTTATGGTTTTCATTACAATAAGCACATGAAAATACTGTAGTTACATGAAGTGATTTTGTATTATATTGAGTGCGATTAGAATAATTTACTTTTACAGATCTGTTATCTAAAAATTCTAATGATCTAAATCTACTCTCAAGAAAACTTTTAAATTGTGTTAGAGAAGGTAAGTCATCACCAGTTTCACTAATTTTTACTTCCCATAATTTTCTAGTTTCAGTATCCAATTTTAAACTAACTATATAAATTACAATGATATCCCACGAAGTTACATTAATGCCTAAATTTATTAATGCATTTATACACTCATTTGTTGTATCCAAAAGCTCTTTTAGACCAGTAGATGACTCTGACGTTACATTTTTTTGACTCATGAACCTCTTTAAAATACAATTAGCAAGATACCTTTTGTTGTTGTAACGTTTCTCAATAAGATCCCAACATACTTTATAATTACTCTGTGTGATAGGAACGTGACGTAGTAATTGTTCTGGTTCTCCAGAGAGATGGCTTTTTAAATAATGTAAACGTTGTACATCGTCTAACGTCTTATTGTTATGTACCAAAGACAGAAACAAATCTCTGAAACTAACCCACTCTAAATATTGTCCTGAGAATACAGGAATGGAAATTCTAGATAATTTTACTGTGAGAGACTGACTTTCCTTTTCTTTACTTAACACTGTATCGGTACTAGTTAAATATTTTGTTAATGACCCCTTTAATTCAGTCTTATAATCTATATAAGTCTCTTCAGTTTGCTCATACATATCAGTTTGAGTATAAGAAGACTTTGCAATTTCAGACTTAGGTATGTCACTAATAATTTTTGAATGAGTGTTGGTAAATTGTAGCCAAGATCTTTCTAAATTTTCCAACCTAGTTTCGATATAAGCCTGTGTTAAACGTTCCTTAGGCGATTTTTTAAAATTACTTCTGGCTTTCACAATTTTAGTTTTAATATCATCCTGTATATTAATTAACGACTCCATTATAAAAGAATACAATTTTAGAAATAATAAAGAAACAAAGTTTACCAACTCTCACCAATACAATGAATAAACAACCGAAATATTCTATTGAAACACCTATTAATTTATAAACAAACTTTGAAATAAAAACAATATTTTTATTTAACTATTATACTTATCTAAAACTATTTAAAGTCTATAATAGCACTGATGCACAAATTCTTCTATGTCCAGTAGATTGAGTAATTTTGCGTTAATTTTCTAAGTTCAAAATATCAATTATTTTTCTAAGTGTTTGAAACTGTATTAACTCTGATTGAAAACCGGCATGGATTCCCCGTATGTTCACTTTTTCTCGAATTATTCTAAGTCCAATTTCACTACTTTTATTGGAAATTTTTCTAAGTTAATAATTTCAAAGTACTTACAATTTTTTATTTTCTCACTATTATGGCACTCACTCACACTTTAACTTCACTTTCCTTGGTGGTTTCTCTCCCGGCTGCTACAGCGCCCCCTATCGGATATATCCGACAGGCGCTCTCGATGCACTCGTAGACCGGCGACACCACGCACCATAAACGGCAATCCACCACTGGGTCGGTACTCGAACACAAAAACTTGCCAGCCACTCAAAATTGAACTTTACTTCCGGCTTCGATAAGGACCACAATGTTTAACACTCTAGAAGTATTATACAAATAAAAGACGTACTAAGGTTAATTGACAATTTAATTTTTGCATTACAACGAATACATGTAATGATCAAAACGAAACTATAGCGCGTTTTAGAATTGACACAGCGCCATCTAGTATTTCATACTGTAAACTGTTACGGCCAATACTTATTACAATTTATACAACATCTGTTAAATCATATTTACTGAGCAAAGCCTATTACTCACTAAACGATTACTTGAATGACGAGCGTGCATGGCAATAGTTGTTCATGCACTGAATTTTCATTCAATGTTAGACAGAGACACCTATATAAATATACATTGTAAATAAACTGGCTTTAAAAAAGAAGTAATTCAATTGAGTTTCTTGCCAGTTCTTCTCAATTGGATCTATATACCAAACTGGACGGTAGGGAGAAAAAACTAAAATTTAGAATGTAAAAATTTGACATTCATAAGCGGCTAAAATGTCCTACATGAATAAATGATTTTTTGAATTTGAATTTGATGTTGGGGTGGTCCACCCCAGCAGTTTGCCCGGGTGATGGGCATATGCTCGAGGCCCGTACCCGGCGGCCCAAATGGGCCTGCGGAAGAACCCCCTGCTGCATATCCTTCTTTTTTTAATTTCCTTTTTGTAATTATTTGTTTTTTATGCACAAAAAAAGAAAAAAAAAATTTTATGCACAAATAAAGAGTTTTATTATTATTATTATGTATTTTACTCTATATTTCAGACAAATACAATGGTGCAACAAATATTAACTGTTGAAATATTCAAAGCGCTGGGTCATAGAGACAGCTTGTACGAAGACGTGGCTGAACAACTCGCCGTTATGTTGGCACTACCGCCGTGTGACGTCACGCCTATGTTGATCCAACTTGCTCGAGTGACCATAGACAACTGCAAAAGTGATAGGTAAGAATTTACTCAATTAATTCGCATATTTTTAAATAGAAAATGGAACCAGAAGAGCAAACAAACGGAAGAGGATATCAAGTCGACTGTATATTTTGATTTATTTATTTAAATAATAATAATAATTTCCGTGGACAATTCACAAAGCGCCATCTAGTTCAAGCTAAGCGGAGCTTGTGTTATTGTTACTAGACCACTGATATAAATAGCATACCGCCTTACTTCCGATGGTTTTCCCCTCCGATCGATCCCCCGTCCAATTCAAACGGGAATCGAAATTACGACGGCCTGAGCCGAGGTTTGAACCCATAGTGGTGCTCTCAGACTAAAGTCGTATCCGTCAGGCAGGAGTTGGCCTTCAGCCGCTCCATAAGTCCTTCCTTTGGTTTGGAGTGCCATCTGCACTCGCCCCTAACGTCCGGTGAAGCTGTAAAGGCCAGCTGCGGCCAACAGCATTAGAGTAGTCCGAAAAAAAAAAAACTTCCGATGGTTGCGGGTTCGATTCCTCGCACGGCACAAACATTTGTATTCGTCAGTATGATTGTTTGTATCTGTCTAGGTGTTTTCTATGTATAATATGTATTTATGAAAAAAATATATGTATTTGTATCAGTTATCTAGTACCCATAACACAAGCTTTAGCTAGCTTAACTTGGGACTAAATGGCGCTGTGTGAATTGTCCTGAGATTATTATAATTCTGAATATTGTTTCAGTTTTCAGGACACAGTGCGTAAGTTAAAAGAAATAACTTCTGGCACAGAAGGAGAGCAAATAACGAAGTGTTTATATGAAGAAGTGAGACTGAGATGTTTGGGACCAGAACAGTTTGTACTTGGGTATGTTATTTATTTATATACGACTGATGAACAAACTGACGGTAAGTGGTAACCGTCGCCTGTATGCATGAACAGCACTACGGACATCACGTTATCATATGATCTCGTAGTATTCAACAAACCGTCTATAAATTCATGTTCTCCTGGTACTTTTAATGTAGTTTTGCTTATTTAGTACTTTTTTTTTGTTATTTTAATGGCAAGCAAGCTAATGTCCTACCTGATGGTAGGTGGTGACCGTCAACTAAGTATGTACGTGAACAGCATTACGGATATTATGTCATCATGTGACATATTCTGCATGCGTTTGCCATATTGAAGAACTACGAGGTCCTGTCTCCAGACACTCTAATTTCACTGGACATATCTCTCAACGAACTGCCTATAAATTTATGTTCTCCTGGTACTTTTAATGTAGTTTTGCTTCTTTAGTACTTTTTTTCATTGTAATAGCAAACAAGCTTACGGACCGCCTGATGGTAAGTGGTAACCGTCGCCTATATACATGAACAGCACTACGGCCATTACGTTATCATCGGAAGCCGTAGTATCCGTAATGTGTTGCCAATCTGAAGCATTATAGGTCCGGTTCCATACAATGTTATTTCACTGCCATATCTCTCAACAAACTGCCTATAAATTCATGTTCTCCTGGTACTATTAATGTAGTTTCTCTTATTTTTTTTTCTCATTTGGCAAACAAGCTGAAGCTCCACCTGATGGTAAGTGGTAACCGTCGTCTATGTTCATGAACAGTACGGACATCACGTTATCATACGATTGATGTTTTTTTTATACCATAAACAATATATACATTTTTATACCAAACGAGCTTACGGCTCACCTGATCGTAAGTGATTACCGCCACCTATGAGCATCTGTAACACCAGGGGTAATGCAAGTGGTAAGTGGTAATAAGCTCTTTTCTTGAAGGTTCGTAAAGCGGGAGTTGGCCTTCAGCCGTTCCATAAGCAGTGGCGACCTAGGGTCTAGTCGGTGTAGTGCCCCGGGGCCCTCAAGCTCAGGGGACCCTCGAACCCTTACCAGAAAATCTCGAATGAACTGAACTGATAATTTCTCCAATTTTCAAAATAAATATGACAGATTGTAACCCGACTTTAATCATGGCAACTCACTTGAGAGAAATTCGAAAGTTATACCTTTGAAATAAAAAAATAAATTCTTTCAGTGGGTTGGCAGTGTTGTCATTTTGACGGATAACGATATGTGTGTTTTAATAAAACTGTAATGTAGGGCCCCCATTTTTCGATTTACCCCAGGGCCCTTGGTTTCCTAACTACGCCACTGTCCATATGTCCTTCCTTTGGTTTGGAGTGCCATCTGCACTCGCCCCCTATCGTCCGGTGAAGCTGTAAAGGCCAGCTGCGGACAATACCATTAGAGTAGTCCGAAAATAGAAGATATTTTCTTATATTAAAGAATTACTAGACTCCAATTGTTTCAGATCAATCAGTGATGAGAATGACATCAACATGGGATGCGGAACAGATGAATATTCACTTACAGGTTGGTTATTTAAAGATTTTAGAGATTTTATAGGCAGTTTGTTGAGAGATATGGCCAGTGAAATTTCAGGGTATGGAGACCGGACCTTGTAGTCCCTCAGACTGTCGACTACAGATGATGACGTAATGTCCGGAGTGCTGTTCATGTATGTAGGTGACCGTTACCACTTACCATCAGGCGGGACGTTAGCTTGTTTGCTATTACAATGACAAAAAAAATTGAATAAATACTAAAGAAGCGAAGCTACATTATAAGTACCAGGAGAACATAAATTTATAGGCAGTTTGTTGAGAGATATGGCCAGTGAAATCACAGTGTATGGAGACTGGACCTTGTAGTCCTTCAGACTGGCGACGTATTAAGGGAACTACGTGCTACAGATGATGACGTAATGTCCGGAGTGCTGCTCACGTATATAGACGACGGTTACCACTTACCATCAGGCGAGCCGTTAGCTTGTTTGCTATTACAATGACAAAAAAAATAAAGTAGTAAAGAAGCGAAGCTACATTATAAGTACCAGGAGAATATAAATTTATAGGCAGTTTGTTGAGAGATATGGCCAGTGAAATCACAGTGTATGGAGATCGAACCTCGTAGTCCTTCAAATTGACGATGTATTAAGGATACTAAGGGCGTTACATGATGACGTAATGTCCGTAAGGCTGTTCATGTATATAGACGACGGTTACCACTTACCATCAGGCGGGCCATCAGCTTGTTTGCTATTACAATGACAAAAAAAAATAAAGTAGTAAAGAAGCGAAGCTACATTATAAGTACCAGGAGAACATAAATTTATAGGCAGTTTGTTGAGAGATATGGCCAGTGAAATCACAGTGTAGGGAGACCGGACCTTGTAGTCCTTCAGACTGGTGACGTATTAAGGGATACTACGTGCTACAGATGATGACGTAATGTCCGGAGTGTTACTCATGTATGTAGGTGACCGTTACCACTTACCATCAGGCGGGGCGTCAACTTGTTTGCTATTACAATGATAAAAAAAAAATTGCCTAAAAACTAAGAAGCGAAGCTACATTATAAGTATCAGGAGAACATAAATTTATAGGCAGTTTGTTGAGAGATATGGCAAGCGGAATTACTGTGTATGGAGACCGGACCTTGTAGTCTTTCAAATTGACGATGTATTAAGGATACTAAGGGCGTTACATGATGACGTAATGTCCGTAGGGCTGATCATGTATATAGACGATGGTTACCACTTACCATCAGGCGAGCCATCAGCTTGTTTGCTATTACAATGACAAAAAAAAAGTAGTAAAGAAGCGAAGCTACATTATAAGTACCAGGAGAACATGAATTTATTGGCAGTTTGTTGAGAGACAAGGCCACTGAAATCACAGTTTATGGAGACCGAACCTCGTAGTCCTTCAAATTGACGATGTATTAAGGACACTAAGGACGTTACATGATGACGTAATGTCCGTAGGGCTGTTCATGTATACAGGCGACGGTCACCACTTACCATCAGGCGGGCCATCAGCTTGTTTGCTATTACAATGACAATAAAATAAAGTAAGTAGGGAAGCTACATTTTAAGTACCAGGAGAACATGAATTTATAGGCAGCTTGTTGAGATATATGGCCAGTGAAATCACAGTGTATGGAGACTGGACCTTGTAGTTCTTCAGACTGGCGTCGTATTAAGGGAACTATATGCTACAGATGATGACGTAATGTCTGGAGTGCTGCTCACGTATATAGACGACGGTTACCACTTACCATCAGGCGAGCCGTTAGCTTGTTTGCTATTACAATGACAAAAAATAAAGTAGTAAAGAAGCGAAGCTACATTATAAGTACCAGGAGAACATAAATTTACAGGCAGTTTGTTGAGAGACAAAGCCACAGAAATCACAGTTTATGGAGACGGAACCTCGTAGTCCTTCAAATTGACGATGTATTGATACTAAGGACGTTACATGAAGACGTAATGTCCGTAGGGCTGTTCATGTATATAGGCGACGGTCACCACTTACCATCAGGCGGGCCATCAGCTTGTTTGCTATTTATTACAATGACAAAAAAAAAGTAGTAAAGAAGCGAAGCTACATTTTAAGTACCAGGAGAATATGAATTTATAGGCAGTTTGTTAATAGATATGGCCAGTGAAGTTGAGCCATGACCAGTGAAAGTATGGAGACCTAACGTAGTACTTCAGCAATGTTTTATGGACCCGGCATCCGCACCGTGAATACCTGGAATTGCTAAGAAGCGTTTCTCTTTATGATTTCAGATTTAACATCATGTTTCGGTCGACTCTCCAACTGGGATGACTTAACGATACAACAGAAGTGTCATGTACAAAACTCGGGTCTACCCTCATTGTGGACTGATTTATCTACATTCAAAAACCAACTACATTTGTATGAAGGTATATGTTCACTTAATATAGTTCATTTATTTCCGATAGTCGCAGGTTCGATTCCTAGCTGGGTACAAACATTTGTATCTATGAGTATGATTGTTTATATCGGTCTGGGTGTTTTCTATATATATATATATTATATATGTATCTACGACAAAAAAATATCTATGTATTTGTATTAGTTGTCTAGTACCCATAACACAAGCTTTAGCTAGCTTAACTTGGGTCTAGATGGCGCTGTGTGAATTGTCCTGAGACTATTATTACTTTAGTAAATATTTTTTTTATATTTCAGTAACTAACACAGAAAAATGGTTCGATAAAATGGTAACATTGTATAAGGGGCGAGAGCGAGACAGCGAGAGGTGGCTGAGGGAGTTAGACAGATGGCCGGTGAAGCACTTTGATGTTTCCGCTGTAAGTAGTCTTTCTATACACGTTGACAAGGATACGGCAGGGCTGACGGTAAATGGCCACAGTTTAATACACTGTAAAGTAATTTTCTTTCTCTAAAATATCGTTGATATGCATACGGCACGCCTGATGATAGTGGTACGCTGCAATTACTGTAATTTAATATTTATTTTTTCGGACTACTATAATGTTGTTGGCCGCAGCTGGCCTTTACAGGAAGAGATCTCTTTTAGACATAGTTCCTCCTTTGTTAACATTAGTTGTAATTTACTTACAAATGTATTTAAGTGCAATAAAGAATATTTAATAAATTCATGTTCTCCTAGTACTCATAACACAGCTTGGGACTAGATGGCGCTGTGTTAATTGTCCGGAGATATTATTATAATAACATAGTGGTCATGTTTATTGCAATAAATAATTGCAACATGTCCCAACATGTCCAGGTAACTGAAGCGATATCGTGGAACAGTGAGAACTCACTGCCAACTGACATACAACGCAGCGACTGCATTGCTGAGTGGGCTGCCAGGCTTCAGATCAGGTATTTTGTTGTTTAAATTCAAATTAAAATTAAAAATAATTTATATATGTAGGACATACTAGCCGCTTATGAACGTCAAATTTTTTATATTATAATTTTATTTTTTTCCCTACCGTCCAGTTCAGTATATGGATCCAATTGGATAGTGCAGGGTAGGGGAACCAACGGCACCCAGCACAATATTTTGGGCACGTCGTCGATCATAAAACTGTTTGAAGAAGCTGACTCGTGCTGTTTTAACAATATTTTCACCTACCTATGCCTGCGAGTCATTTTCAGAGATGAATAACATTAAAAACTCGGTTAGAAACCGTTTGACAGATGAATGCAGTTCAGCATGCACTTTGCTAAGAGTAACATCGTACAAGCCTGACATAAATTATTTGTCATCTAACCTGCAGCAACAGAAGTCACACTAATTTTACAGTAATTTAATTTATACGTGTAATGAAAACAATCCAATATGTACCTCTTTTGTTTACTTTATGTCATAGAGAGTTTTGATAGTATTCTTCTTTATTTTAAATGGCCGCCACCAATTTTGATCGGTGATTTTGCCAATGTCATGGTTTGAGAGACACAGTGTAATTTGTAGCTGTGGCTTATTTTAGTTTACTCGGTAAACTTTGACAGTTTCGTTCGGGTTCGGTATATTATAGTTAAGGACAGCACAACACCTGAGGGTCAACAAACAGTTATTAGTAGGGTTTATTATTATTTAAACGTTATTAGGTGGACAATACTAGTTAGTAGGACAATACAAACAGACACTTAATATTAAATTAAGGGGAGTTACAATTTCAGATTATTGTTAGTTATAAATTTAGCTAGTATTCTGACTATGGAGGGATGGGACAAAGTTAAGAGAAGTGATATATTGATAGGACGGGGAAGGTCGTGGGGGAGGATATCATACAGTTGAACTGATAAATTTGGGCACTTTCGAAAGATGTTCCAGAGTTCCTTCATCCAAGCCATATTCGCACAGTGAATGATCGCGGACTCTAATCTTGCATAGAATTGATAGTATTTATTATTATTATTTTTCAAATAATCAGAAAGTCAAAATTATTTGATGGCACATCAATGACCCCATTAAACATTTTTTGGAAAAAATGTCACGTTGATGCATAAATGTTCGCGTATCGTCTACCGTACCCCTTGACTGAATGTCCTACATGAATAAATGATTTTTGAGTTTGAATTTGAATTTAGTGGTCCTTTTGTTTTCACAAGTAGTAAGTGGTTTTTTACAGTTCAGTCCAGTTTTTAAGTTAACTTCTCTCCAAATCTTTTCTTTGTAATATCACTTTATATTTACATACTAGCCGTTCCCCGCGACTTCGTCCGCGTGGAATTTAACTTTCATTTTCTAAAATAAAATAATTTTTCTAAAATAAACGTAGTCTTAGTTACTCCTTATTACATCAGCTACCTGCCAAAAAAATCAAATTCAAAATCGGTCCAACCATTTCAGAGATTAGCCAGAACAGACAGACAAAAATTGTAAAAAATGTGTATGTACGTTGGTGTAAGTATCGTATTTATATTCATACACTTGTAGTAAAAAACGATTATTTAAATATTACAAACAGACACTCCAATTTTATTTATATGTATAGATGTATTTCAATGATTATTTTTTAATTCCAGACAGGCATATAGTATATCTCGCCATGACTCTGAATCATCTGGAGAATCGCCAAACACAGTTTTGTTCCGCTCGCACGATTTGCTTTGGTGTGTAAGAGCGAACGAGATGGCGCTACCTGAACTGGCGTTACAATGCATCCAACTAAATGAGCAGTAAGTGTTAAACATAGAATAGTGTATAAGGGAAAAGGAGAGATCCTACACTACACACACATAACACAATTTTTTCTTGGACCAAGGGAAACGAGAAAACACAAAAAAAAGTTAAAGCGCATAGACATACGCCGATGGAAAGCCGTAACGTAAAAAAAAAATTTAGTAGAATAGAATAGAAAATCATTTATTCAAATAAACTTACATTGAAGCGCTTTTGAATAGTCATTACATTTTTTTTATCTACCGCTCATTCGGAGACCTGTCTCATCACAAGAAGAACGAGCAAGAAACTTGCGTGTTGCTCTTTTAGATAATTTTGTTGTAAGTTTACATTTTTAAGTTGAAATGTGTGAATATGGTATCTTATTAATATTCTAACCGAGAAAGTTTGTGACTATATATAATAATAATATTTAGGGGGGAAGGAGATTGGTGTAGACTCATGACTCCATTACTAGCAATGTACCATGTCAGGTTGACCTCCACGCGGTTCCCCCTGTAAACCATCGTGATGAATTCCTGATGAATTTGTCACTATATGCTAACTGACCTGACTCCATACTCATCTTATCATCCTCCACTGGTGCCCTGCCAGCGTAAACCGTTAGCGCAGGCGGGTGCACCATTCCATTGTCATCCACTAAAAAAAATATATTTATTGGAGTTGGTCATCCACTAAAGAAAATATATTTATTGGAGTTTGTTGGTTACATATTTGAATCTCTGATGTCACACATCTTCCTAGGGTGCAAAACTTTTCATTTATTAACATTTGCATTAACATTACATAAACAATAAAAATATTAAACAATACCAATACATAAACTTTTCAGATAGATGTTTGTTGCTCTTTGTTGCTCTTGCACGAAAAAACTACTCAACAGATTTTGATAAAATTTTACTGTAATATAGCTTATACATCGGAATAATAATTTAATTATATGTCAAGAATATATACTAAATATATACTTTTATGATTCTTTTTGTATTTATCTAAAACGGAACTGTATTTGTGAATAGGTCGTTAGACGAAGATGACAAACCAGCGTGGGAGTATCAGAAATCACTAGCCTTGAGAGCAATGGGGTTGAAGCGAAACGATAGTTGCCAATTAAGAGATGCACTGCAGATTGCCGGTAAGTTCATTACGTTTTTTGACAGTATGCCAAACATACTGGCCAGCGCGGTTTAATGCTATCTTGGTATGCGTCACATAAGAAAGAGATAAGGGATGCTCTCAAAAATATTATATTTATTTTTATACTATGACGGTGGCAAACAGACATACGGCCCATCTGATGGTAAATGGTTACCGTAGCTTATGTACGCCTGAGACAGGGGTTTTAAACGTTTTATTGCAAGGTTTTTTTGTTGCTACTCTGCTCCTATGGGTCGAAGCGTAATGTTATATATATATAGGTAGATAAATAAACAATCCAGTCTTAAAATTGTATTTATTAGAAGTAATGCGAGGTGCTAGACCACCAAGGTCATGCCGAAGCAAAGCTTGTGTTTTGGGTATTAGACAACTTATATAAATACGCAGAAAGTTTTTTTATATATATATATATTATGATAATATACATAGTAAACACCCAGACAAATACTAACAAACATACTCATAAATACAAATGTTTGAACCGTGCAAGTCCGCGGAAAGGAATCGAACCCGCGACGGTAAAACGGTCTGCTAAACCTCTAAACCAAAGCCGCGCCGATATATATATCTTATTAATATTATTAACGCGAAAGTTTGTGAATATGGATGGATGGATGGATAGTTACTATCTCATGCAGAAACTACTGAATGGACTTTACTTAAACTTCATAACTATATAATTTATAGAAAATTTACTCTTTCACGCAAAAACTACTGAACGGATTTTGATTTGATTTGGTATGCAGGTAGATGTTATGACATAGGCATCCGCTAAGAAAGGATTTTGATTAATTCTACCCCCAAGGGGATAAAATAGGGAATGAAAGTTTGTATGAAACTTTGTCAATTTTAAAATGATCAGGCTGAGACTTTGCATAAAGCTACTATAACGTAAACATACCCTAAGAAAGGATTTTGATAAATTCCACCACTAAGGGGATAAATTAACGCGAGCGAAGCCGCGGGGAAATGCTAGTGAGCTATAAATTTCATGCGGGTGAAACGAAACGAAATTAAAATTATATTTTAATTTCGTTTGATTATAATTAATTTTTGTTTTCAGAAAACAATCTTCCTAAACTATTGAATGGTGCTCCCAATATGGTTGGATTCTATCAACTCATACTGGCCTTACATCACGATTTAAATTGTAAGTATTTGTATGTTTTTTATGTATTTTATATTGTAATCAAGCCCTCCTGCTGGTCTACACTGTCTAGCCATAATGTATATTTGAATCCAATTCACTAGGAGATCATATTAATTTCAATCCAATTCATTAAGAGGTCATAGCTATTTTAATCCAATGCATTAAGAGGTCATATTAATTGCAATCTAATACGCACCGACATCGGCACACGGATGATGAAGTAGAAAGTATGTACGAAGACATATCATTAAGAGATCATATCTATTTAAATCCAATTCAATAAGAGGTCCATTAGCATCTCTAAGAGTATTCTCGGTATACCTCTAGCAGAGTTGAGTTGAGTAATCTCGTAGAAAAGGTAAAAAAAGCGTCCAGCGTCCAAAAAGCTCGGTGTGTGCAACGGTACACCACTTACTAACGGTACACACCAGAGACTCCTCTTATATAAGTCGCAGGTTCGGCTGTCCCCTACGTCCAATTCAACGGGGGATTGAAATTACGACGACCTGAGCCGAGATTCGAACCCCTAACGGTGCCCTCATATTAAATCCCAAGCTTAGCAGAGCTTGTGTTATGGGATTTTCGTCCCTATCGACCACCACCAACATGCCCACCTTCATGAAGGAGGACTACTGGCCGAAGGGGGTGGTCTATCGGCGCTACCGTGGCAGGTTGCCGTCATCAGTGCCGTGACCATAGAGACAATTTTATTTACATATTTTATTATTATTTCTTATGTATATTAGTCTATGTATGGATCAGAGTGCTGGCCCGTAAAGTCGACGGATGAAAGACGACTGCATGCAACTGAAATGCGAATGTTGAGGTGGATGTGTGGTGTGACAAGAATGGATAAGATAAAGAATGAATACATTAGAGGAAGTATGAAAGTGGCACCGGTGTCAGAGAGGTTATAAGGACACAGGAAGGCCGAAAAAGAGATGGATGGACTGTGTGAAAGATGATATGATAAGAAAGGAAGTAAATAATGCGATGACTACGAATAGGGATGAATGGAAGCGAAAAACATATTACGCCGACCAGAAACAAATGGGATAAGGAAGAAGCAGATGATGATGATCTGTATGTTAGTCTATAAGATATTTATAATATCGGTCATGTAGTCTGAATTAAATAAATATAATAAATATTATCTCTCTTACAGCATTAACATATGATAAAGTACAAAATGCAATCAATAATATTGATGAAGAATATGTAGGAACGTCTGTGACAAACAAACGTACACTGCGATCTCTGCACGAGATGGCAATGACTTATTACAGTGATCTATGGATGAAAGGTAAGATTTTTTTATACTACGATGGTGGCAAGCATGCGGCCCATCTGATATGTATAATATATATAATATGTAAACGGCAACCATAGCCTATAGACAACAGGGGAGTGTGTGCGTGCGTGCGTGCGTACATGCGTGCGTGCGTGCGTACGTGCGTGCGTGCGTACGTGCATGTTTTCGAGCCGAATTTTTTTTTTCTTATTTTTACAGCTAGTAAACTGTGCCCGCGTTTTCACCCTCGTGAAATTTCTAGCCCTTATGTTATTCTAATGTATAAGTTATGTTACTGTAAAGTTTCATCAAAATCCGTTCAGTAGTTTTTGCGTGAAAGAGTAACGAACATCCACCCGTAGTCACAAACTTTCGCTAAGATAAGATTATATATTTGAGGTACATAAAAAAACTTCATTTCGTTTGTCAATTTAAGTATGGGACTAATTGTCTGACGATGGAAATACAATTAACAAACTGAAATTAATTCGAGAACCGACATGTTCTCTAGGTTCCCATGTAAAATTAAAAAATACCGAGCGAAAGTACCAGGATAACATGACTCGCTAGTAGGAGCTTATTAATGCAATGTGTTTTTTTTATTCAAATACGAAATGTGGACATGTCACAACATTGACAGTCGACAATGACTCTGATTACCCCATCAAAGATAACAGTCGTGAAGTTATCTTACTATTAGCGATACTACAATGAAAGTACCAGGAGAATATGACTCGCAAGTAGCCTACAGCCTACCGAGTAATGTATTTTTTATTTAAGTATACCAAGCGACATGTGGACATGTCAAGTGTTGCGTTCACAACATGGACAGTTGACAATGACTCTGACTACTCCATCAAAGATAACAGTCGTGAAGTTATCTTACTATTAGCGATACTACAATGAAAGTACCAGGAGAACATGACTCGCAAGTAGCCTACAGCCTACCGAGTAATGTATTTTTTATTTAAGTATACCAAGCGACATGTGGACATGTCAAGTGTTGCATTCACAACATCGACAGTTGACAATGACTCTGACTACCCCATCAAAGATAACAGTCGTGAAGGCATTTTATTATATTTCACAGAAGGCAGTCCAAACCAGGATGAGTTATTAATGAAGATGGCAGATGTGCTAAATCGGGTAACCAGTTCAAATCCAGCGTCGGGAGATATATTCCTTGCTATTATACTCAATAGATTGGATAACTACGATGGGACGACATTAAATGAGAACGTCGCTAGAGTTTTACTGGATCCGGTATAGTATTTTACACCCTTATACAAAGAGTCAAATTCATACATATATTTTTTTTTATTATAATTTTTACTTGTAATAATAATAATAATAATAATAATAAATCCATTTATTGCCAACATCAGCACAGTTACACAGCTACACATTTATATATATTTAACATGATTGGCAATAGGTACAAACTCAGCTATTGCTGGACTGATGGGCGTCCAGCGCTGGTTTTCAGTTTGTACCTAACGCAGGCGTACTTAATCACACGTGCTAGATAACAATACCACAACACAATGAAATAAAAATTTAACAAATTACTACATAAATAATAATAATATCCATACGGATATTATTGGACACGTGACATGCATGCAATGCATGTGCATCTACACAATAAAAAAAAAAATCACATTTTATGTCGAGATTTGTCGCCGCTATCCAAGGGCTGTCTCTGTCTATCTAATATAATTTTCCTTAAAGAGATTTTAAATTTTAACGGTATTATCATTTGGCGTAATGGCGGAGGCAGATCGTTCCAGATTTTAGCTTGTTTTGTATAATTAATATAAAAAATAACGACAAAATCTCCGAATGGATGTTAAGAGGAGTGTGACTACGCAATAAAATTACGATATAGAAATTCTATTTTACGGGCTCGGTAGTCTAGCGGTATAGCACACTGCCTTATTTCCGATGGTGGCGGGTTCCATCCCTTGCACGGTACAAATGTATATATTTTTTATGCGCTATATCCGCTCGCGCTAACGGTTTACGCTTGCGGTGCACCAGTGGAGGATGATAAGATGAGCATAAGGTCAGATCAGTTAGTACATCACATCTCTGGAGTTTTTCATTTACTTGTAATTTAAGAGTGAGTATTTATAATGTTTCATCAGAATCGGTTAAGCCATTTCCGAGAAGTACGGCACATACCATTGTGACACTAGAAATTTGTATATTTGATTATGAATATGGTGAAATAAAAAAATGTTACTATTCAAAACTACTTATATTAAGTTTATTTGAATAAAGATTATTTATTCTATTATGTTTGTACACAGTTACAGCGTCTCTTGCCGTATCTGGACCAGTTCTCCAGAGAACATGTCAAAGCGTGTTCGCACCTGTTCCCCACGCGCATACTCGGCGACTACGAGATGCAGGATCTCTTTGACGACAGCATGGACAAATATAAGAAGTACTTCACACTCATAAGAGATCCCACTTATTCGTTGCAGCAGTATTGTAGGCAATTATTGGACTCGTTGATAAAAAATGGTAAGTTTTTAATATATTTGACGACCCCAGTGGTGTAGCCTAGACTACTACACCACTGAGGTCGTCAAATATCAAAATTTACAATAATATACCAAAGGATATGTTGGATCCTATATGTTCATAAAAATCTTGACTTATTTCCAAAAAACAGCAATATTCATAATATTAATACTAGATTTAAAGACAAACTTGCTGTCCCCAAGTATCGTTTAGAAAGTCAATAGGTCTTTTATGGGAATAGGTATGAAAATTTACAATAAGATACCAAAGGATATATTGGAATTACCCTTAAATAAATTCAAAACATCTGTTAAATCATATTTACTGAGCAAAGCCTATTACTCACTAAACGATTACTTGAATGACGAGCGTGCATGGCAATAGTTGTTCATGTACGGGATTTTCATTTAATGTTAGACATAGACACCTATATAAATATACATTGTAAATAAACTGGCTTTAAAAAAAAAAGTAATTCAATTGAGTTTCTTGCCAGTTCTTCTCAATTGGATCTATATACCGAACTGGACGGTAGGGATAAAATTAAATTAGAATGTAAAAATTTGACGTTCATAAGCGGCTAAAATGTCCTACATGAATAAATGATTTTTGAATTTGATTTTAGTAGTTTTGCACGCCTTTGTGGTCAGTATATTTTCTTCACTGTGTCTTTTATCGATGATAATGTAATGGTGCACGCGCCTGCGCTAACGGTTTACGCTGGCGGGTCACCAGTGGAGGATAAGATGAGCATGAGGTCAGGTCAGTTAGCCCATCGTGCTTCATTTACCATGGATATCACGATGGTTTCCAGGGGGAATCTCGTGGATATCAACCTGACATGGTACAATAAGATGAGCATGAGGTCAGGTCAGTTGGCCCATCGTGGTAAATTAACCATGAATATGACGATGGTTTCCAGGGAGAACCGCGTGGATGTCAACCTGACATGGTACGATAAGATGAGATGAGGTCAGGTCAGTTAGCCCATCGTGGTAAATTAACCATGAATATGACGATGGTTTCCAGGGAGAACCGCGTGGATGTCAACCTGACATGGTACGATAAGATGAGCATGAGGTCAGGTCAGTTAGCCCATCGTGGTGAATTAACCATGAATATGACGATGGTTTCCAGGGGGAACCGCGTGGATGTCAACCTGACATGGGACATTGTTGCCAATGGAGTTGTAGTTCACATTTTATTATTATTTTTTTTTTATTGGGTTGTTTGGGCTATTGTTAGATGTGTAGCACCTGTAGCACTGCGACCTACATAGATCTATTGTGCTCACTCTTTTCAGAGTTCGCTACCTAGACCCGTCAGGGACAAGAATTGAAGGATATTCTTAGGAGCGATCGTTTTTATCTCCTCGGGAAAGAGTGTAAACTTTCCAAAGGAGATATTTCGTTTATGCATGAGTGGGCTACAACCACATAGGATGTGTAGTGGCGTTTCCTCTTCAGTTTGGCAGAATCTGCAGATTCTTGTGGATAGGCCTAGTTTGGCCATATGTTTGTTTAATTTGCAGTGTCCTGTGAGGGCCCTAGTCATCATGCATATGTTGTTTTTACTCAATAGCAGTAATCTATTGGAGTATTTGGTCGAGAAGCCCGATATTAGGTCTTTTGAATGTATTAATCCTGGCATTTCTTGCCAGTGATTCAGTGCTTCTCGTTTGGTTATTAATTTGGGATGGTTTTTAGTTATTAATTTGAGATGGTTTAGAGATTGGTTATTAGTTCACATTACTAACAATCCATTTCTACCCTCTTTATACGACCTCGATGGTCTGACAGTTTAGAAGAAGGAAGAGAAAAACATTACGCCGACCCCAAATAAATGGGGTAAGCAAGAAGCAGATGATAGTCTAACGGTTTGGCACGCCTTACCGAATGTCGCGTGTTCGATTCCGCGCACGGTACAAATGTTTGTATTCATGAGTGTTATTTATATCAGTTTTATATGTATACTAGCTGTGCCGGCACACGTTGTTTTGCCTTAAAATAAAAAAAAAATTAGGGGTACCCCTAACATTTAGGAGGATGAAAAATAGATGTTGGCCGATTCTCAGACCTACTCAATACGCTCACGAAATTTCATGAGAATCGGTCAAGCCGTTTCGGAGGAGTATGGGAACGAAAACTGTGACACGAGAATTTTATATATAAAATTACATATGTATTTACGTAAAGAAATTATCTAAGTATGTTTACCAGTTGTCTAGTATTCATAACAGAAGCTGTACTTAATATGGGACTAGATGGCGTTGTGTGAATTGTCCAAAATTATTCGTAAAATCCTGCACCCTAAACCGAAACACGTCTTTCAAAGCAAGCTGCTTGGCGGTTGAAATAGGTGAGACTGAGGTAGGCCTATCTCCAGTAGTGATGACGATGATGATGATGATGATGATGATGATACTGACGATGATGATGATGTATCCACGCAGATGATATTTATAATCTACCCCTGGATAACTAATTCTTTATATTTTCAGACACAACTAAATACGAGAACACGTTCTGTCGCATTAGAGAAATCCTTGATAACCCATACGCTGGTTCCACCTACCAGCTTCTGAGGAAACAGCGGGAGCTTCTCTACTCAGTTGTAGGTAAGTTTTTCATTTTGACAAACAAACATACGGCCCATCTGGTGGTGAATAGTTACCGTAGCCTATAGACGCTTGAAACACCAGGGGTGTTACGTACAGGGCTGGTCATTAAGAAACCTTAATTCTTCTATTCTACCTAATTCTTGAAAAACCCCTTGATGTTGTCTTTCGAGAAAACCTCGGCAGGTAGGAAGGAAGGGAGGAACCCTTCCTTCTCTCTCCCTCTGCTCTTCTAAAACAGCACTGCCTGACACCACTTAGGTTCTAGCGTGTGGGGATGACCGAGTCGAAAGGACCGAGCTGGTATCCAGGTATTTCAACCCAAAGATGAGTGCAGAAATATAATCTATACATATAAATAAACTTGGAGTGTCTGTTTGTAATATTGAAATAACCGTTTTTTACTACATGCATATGCATATAAATACGGTACATACGCCAAAATAACATGTTTTACAATCTTTGTCTGTTCGTTCCGGCTAATATCTGAAATGGCTGGACCGATTTTAACGGGACTTTTTTTGGCAGGTAGCTAATGTAATAAACAGTAACTTAGGCTGCTTTATTTTAGAAAATTAAAATTCCACGCGGACGTAGTCGCGGGAACAGCTAGTCATATATAAAAAAGGACTAATCGGCTGTTTTTTTAGTTGATTATATACATCATTAATTAAAATAGCCTGTCACTCGTTATATATAAAATTTTAAACATATGTTTCATAGATCATTCACGAGGAAAAGAGGAGATCCGAAAGATCCTAAAGCAACTGATAGGAGAATTGAAGGGAGATCCGGCAACTCTTCGCCTCTCGCAGCTCTGTCCCTCTCTGACGCAAGTTGCGCGCGGGAGTGAGTGGGACGCATGTATGTCTAGATTGCTCTCACTCGGCCCCCTAAAAGTCGTCAAATTCGACGAACAAGTTAGTATTATTTTTTAATTATTTGTAATGACAGCATTCCATTATGCACCCGCAGACTGATACAAACAATCATTTTCATAAACACAAAAGTTTGTACCGTGCGAAGAATCGAACCTGCGACTATCGGAAGTCAAGCGCTAGATCGTCGAAACCGTCAATTCGAATTCATTGAATGAATGAAAAAAATTACGTCAAAAAAAATTAAGCACGACGGTTTCAGCGTGACAGCGGAACGATAGAGTGATATTGACTGTGATGATCGATGATGATGATGACGAGCAATCAATCAAAACGACCGAGTAGTCAACTTGTCTCTCTGCAGGTATCAATATTCCTGAGCAGCATCCGTCGTCCGGCGCTATTAGATGTGCTGGTGTCGGATGGCTCTCGTCGTCGCCTTCTGCTCAAGGCTGGAGAACCGCTGATGCTGGATGCTGCAGCGTGCCGTGTTTCTAGACTCCTGCCTGACGTACGGACGTACACTGTAAGTTTATTGTATACATACTAGATATCTCATGCACCTTCGTCTGCGTAGAATTGTAACCTAGTAACCATACAAACTTTCATACCCTATTTTATTATTCGGGTAAATATTTTACCAACTTTGAATGTCATATTTATTTATATTTAAGCAATAGCTTAAGACATAGGTTTCAATCTCCTAGTTTTCTAAATGACGATACTTCCATACAACCTTTCAGCGCCCCTTTCAACCTACACCCCTATTTTCGAAAAAAGTAACCTGTGTCCTTCAGAGTCTAGACTCAAATATCCGGTGAAACTGTAAAGGACAGCTGCGGCCAACAGCATTAGAGTAGCCCAAAAAAAATATATTTGTACACGAAATTTTATTTAAATCGGTTCAGTAGTTTTGGCGTTCAAGCTCGACAGACATACAAACAGAGTTACTTTCGCATATTTAATATTAGTTTCGCATTTCGCATATTTAACATTATAATATTAATTAGGATAATCCGCGGAAGTTTCGACTGAGTTACATTTTTCTGTTTTTCCAACAGTTTTCTTTCTAATCAGACCAAACCACAGCTTACAAAGCAAGCTGTTTGGCGGCTGTAGTTACGATAATCTGCGGAACTTCGTCCGAGTTACATTTTCTCTGATTTTCCAATATTTTTCATTGTAGCTTTGCTCTTATTTGTCGTAGCTGGTCTAATCAGACAGAATCAGACTTGTCTAATCGAAATATGTCTTACAAAGGAATAGGTGAGACTGTATGTACGCGCAGACGACTAAGTCTACCTTCTCTATATTTTATCGAGTTAGGTGTTATTTTGCGGAAGTGCATTTTTTTATGTAATGAATTTATACCAGTTTTTTTTATACCACGTAGGTGGCAAACAAGCATACGGCCCATCTGATCGTAAACGGTTACCGTAGCCTATGGAGGCCTAAGACAGAGGTGTCAAACAAAATAATATATG
This sequence comes from Achroia grisella, assembly GCF_030625045.1. Lineage (NCBI taxonomy): Eukaryota > Metazoa > Arthropoda > Insecta > Lepidoptera > Pyralidae > Achroia > Achroia grisella. Next base: position 100,010 of record NW_026713015.1, read on the forward strand.
TATTTAATTCTGCATTTCTGCTTTATATTAACTGCTTCTTCTCCACCAGGTAACTCCGATGAGCGAGGACAGTGGACTGATAGAATTTCTAGAAGATCACAAGACAATATATAGCTTGGTTTCAGCGAAAATTGATTTAGAGGGTAAGTTAAAGATCTTTTCGTAATAACCACCTGATGGTAAGTGGTAACCGTCGCCTATATACCGAAACAGTACTACGGACATCACGTTATGTGACGCCCGTAGTTAATACGTAATACACTATAATTTCACTGGCCATGTCTCTCAGCTGACTGTCTATGATGATGATTCGTGTTCTCCTGGTACTTTTAATGTAGCTTCGCTTCCTTACTACCTTAGATTTTTTTCACTGTTATGATAAATGAGCTGATATACCACCTGATGGTAAGTGGTGACCGTCGCCTATATACATGAACTGCCCTACGCACATTACGTCATCATGTAACGCCCTTAGTATCCTTAATACATTGTCAATTTGAAGGACTACAAGGTTCGGTCTCCATAAACTGTGATTTCACTGGCCATGTCTCTCAACAAACTGCCTATAAATTCATGTTCTCCTGGTACTTTATGTAGTTTCGCTTCTTTACTATTTTATTTTTGTCTTTGTCATGGCAAATATATCAGTTGTCTAATCCATAACTCGAGTTCTGCTTACATTGGGACTAGATGGCGCTGTGTATATTGTCCTAAGATATTATTATATGGACCATAGACCGTACCATAAATAAAAAACAATGTATTTAGAGTTGCGAAATAGTAGACAATATAAAAATCCTAAATGTATGACTGATGATACTTTCTCAGTCATCAGTACACATGTATTTCTTAACCAACAGACGCAAGGACGTCATAACTAGGTGGGCCTGGTAAGCAACTCATCAGGGAATCATCAATGCTAAATGTGCACATGTTCTGATGACTGGTGACAGTTCATCAGTCACCAGTATATATGTATTTCTTAACCAACAGGTGTGAAGATGTCGCTACCTCGGGCGCCTGATGATGAACTCATCAGGGACTCATCAGTAAACCAGTTCCATCAGTTCGCAGGCAAAGTGCCCGCGTACACGCTCAGGTAATTATCGTAATCTATCAATATTACTGGCTGTCCCGGCAAACGTTGTTTTGCTATATAAATCAAAATCGCTATTAAAAAATAGGGTTGATACTAGAAGGGCGAAAATGTGGGGTTGTATGTATTTTTCAATCCTAAATAATAATAAAATGAAAATATTATTTCGAAAAAATAAAAAAAAATATATTTAGGGGTGGATATCCCTTACCACGATGATGATAATGATCCATTCCATCCATTACCACTTAGGGGTATGAAAAATAGATAGTAGCCGATTCTCAGACCTACTGTATATGCATATAAAATTTCATAAAAATCGATCATGCCGTTTGGGAGCAGTATGGTAACTAACATTGTGACACGAGAATTTTACATATAAGATTTATTATAATACTAAAAAGCTGAAGAGTTTGTTTGTATGTTTGTTTGAACGCGCTAATTTCAGGAACTACTGGTTCGAATTGAAAAAAAATTGTGTTGAATAGTTCATTTGTCGAGGAAGGCTTTAAGCTATATAACATTACGCTACGACCGATAGAAGCGATGCATCTATGAAAAGTGTTGCAAAAACGGTGAAAATTATTCATATTTGAGGGCTTCCGTTGCGTTCAAGTTACTGAGTCTACGCATATTACGACACGTGTTTCGCCTCTGCTTCACCTATTTACATTAAATATGCAGATCAGCTCTGGAAGACCACAGTTCCTCGCTGCAGGACTTCATAGCCAAGAAATTGAAGTTCCAAGACACACTCGCATCTGCCACTGTTCACACTTGGCTGTTGGGTAAGTGGTATTAGTACATTAGCGGTGCTATTACGCTAACGATTATTAGAAATATTGTGAATAGCGCCATCTAGTATTTATAAATCGAACTAAGTTGTTTGTCATAAGCCCTGATCGGAGTTTTTTTTTGTATATGATAATGTAATGGTGCACCCGCCTGCGCTAACGGCTTACGCTGGCGGGGCACCAGTGGAGTATAATAAGATGAGCATGAGGTTGATAATGTACCATTACATTATTTAATATTTAATAATTTGTAATACTTGAACGGCTCCTTATAGGAATTTCTCTCTGTGTAAAAATAATAAAAAGCTAATATAACAATAAAAATATTGAATAGAAACCATGCATCTGAAGTGCAATATTGGTATTCTGTTGACGGCCGCGGTGGTTTAGCGATTAAGCACATCGGTTTACTTCCGGTGGTCGCGGGTTCAATTCCTCGCACGGCATAATTTGTTTTCATGAGTATAATTGTTTGTATCGGTCTAGGTATTTTCTATGTATGTTTGTTGTCTCTTCAACTCAACTTTAGCTGGTTTTTGTTATTATTATTTCACTCATTGCTTCACTCCAGATATTCGAATATTTTTCCAGGTCTAGGAGATAGACATCTGCAGAATGTCCTGTGCAGCACGAGAGATGGCGCGGTGTGCTGCGTGGACTGGGGCGCCGCCCTGCAGTACGGCGGCAGTGAGCTCCCGCCCGCCAGGCTCACCAGGAACCTGATAGCCATCTGCGACCCTCAGAGTATGTTGTTATTTTTAATTAGAAAACATTTATTCTAGTATGATATTTTAGATTTAAGTCATAATAAAATAGTTTATTCTTGTAGGACATTTTAGTCATATTAACTGGAAGCTTTTGAAATGTGATCTCAGAGAAGGATCGAAAGAATTAGCTGGTAAAATAAAATAAGAAATGAGAAAATAAAATTGTAACTTTGTGTAGTTCTATTGCAATTTTATTGTAAAATGTATTGTAAAGATAATTGTGACTTTGACAAGAAATTTATTACCCAGGCGAAGCCAAGTCGCACCGCTAGTGTAGTAATAATTATGTTCGTCTGTCCCCAGTTTTGGAGAGTCGTATACAGAATTTGATGTCCACACTGCGCGACAGCCACAAGCTGTTCTCAATATTCATCAAGATGTCATACAAATGGATGGGTCGCGAGTTTGATGACAAGGTTGATTTTATGAAATGATTTTATATATGATTTTATTTACTAACTTTATTTTATTTAAAAATTTTTATGAATGATTTTATATATAATGATTTTATTTACTAACTAGCTGTACCCGTGACTTCGTCCGCGTGGAATTTAACTGTCTTTTTCTAAAATAAAAGTAGGCTAAGTTACTCCTTATTACATCACCTACCAGCCAATAAAAGTCCTGTCAAAATCGGTCCAGCCATTTCAGAGATTAGCCGGAACAAACAGACAGACAGACAGGTCTGTCTGTCTGTTTGTTCCGATTCATCTCTGAATCCTTAATCCCAGAGGCAAATATGTCATTACCGATGTTACCAGGTTTTTGTAATTTTTAAATAGGGTTGTGGCACTATGGGAAATTAATATTAATTACCCATTTTTACAGGTTACTCAGAAATAATGTGTGGGTGTTTATTTAAAACGCATTAACAAGAAATTAATAATGTATAGGTTTTAATAAATATATGGTTGTTTTATCAAAATAGATTTATTATTTTCCACTTAAATAAAGACTAACTGCCTATTTTATAAAAAATAAATGTTTGTATGGTGTTATATATCATAAAATAAACACCTATTTTAAATATTTAGCTGTTTGAAAGAAAAAAAATGTAGCTTAATACTGTAAAAAATTTGTGTATATACGGAAACCCTAAAAAAATATTTTTGTGTTGGACAACGACAGTAATTGAAACACTGGTATATGTACTAAATAAAAAAAAAATCAATGGAAGCATCATGTAAATCCTTAAAACTAATATGTTAAAATAAAATTTACCGATTGAACAAATCGGTATCGCAGGTACAACACTACTCCGTTAGAGCTGGTAACATTATTTGAAAATTTGACATTAACACCTGTCAATTTAGTTGCCGGGGTCAAAAAGATACTATAAAAATAAATTTAGATTTTAGATTTAGATTTATTTATTTGGCATGTAAAACAGGTTACATTTAGGTCGTCAGTTACAAAATTATAATTCGATAATAAACATTAACAATAATCATTAACATAAATTTAAATAATCATTAACATCAATTAAAAATAAACATTGTAAAAAAACTGGCTTAAAAAAATATTCAATTGAGTTGTTCTTGCCAGTTCTTCTCAATTGGATCTATACACTGAACTGGACGATACGCAATAAGTATAATATAAAAAAAATAACGTTCATAAGCGGCTAAAATGTCCTACATGAATAAATGATTTTTGATTATGAATTATGAATTTTAAATCGTATTTTTTTGCAGTTCGTGTATATAGAAGATATCTTGTCTGGTGATGCCCTCTCGTGTCATATCACAAAGACAGTAATAGGGAAGTCGGAGAGACTGCACAAGGAGAAATATCTAAAATTACTCGACGATGTTCTCCAGGGTTATGAGAAGAAGGACCGGTACAGCATCGTGGAGCAGGTGAGGTCGCATCCAGCATGATAAATAACTGAATCTGAGTTTTTTTAGTTGTATGGTGCACCCGCCTGCGCTAACGGTTTACGAACTATCTAACTTAAAATTCATAGCGCTGACAATGTTATCTGATTGAACAGAGATTAAGTGCGTAGCGGTTTCTATGTTGATTGTCGCATGCCTAATCCTTGTTGTTAATTAAATATAAGTAAATCAATATTTATTTAAAAGAGCAACACAAGTTTCTTGCTTATTCTTCTTGTGATGAATCTGCTTTCCGAATGAGCGGTAGAATAAAAAAACTTGACTATTCAAAAGTGCTTATATTAAGTTTATTTGAATAAAGATTATTTCTACTTCTATTTCTACGTTGTATACGATGTATATGTATCAGTTGTCTAGTAAAAACCATGGTAGGACACAATGAAAATCATAATTACAACAAGAAAAACTAAAAACACCATATGACGACCTCGGTGGTCTAGATGGCTTTACTGTGTGAATTGTCATGCACAAACAGATTATTATTATTACCATGAGGACAATAGTGTTATTATGTATAATATGTATGTATTTACGAAAAAAAAATATCTATGTATTTGTATCAGTTGTCTAGTACCCATAACACAAACTACAGCTAGCTTAACTTGGGTTTACGCTGTGTGTATAGGAGATTATTATTATTACCATAGGACACTATTGTCCTAAAAAAATCTATATTTTTTATGGATGATAATGGAATGGTGCAACCGCCTGTGCTAACGGCTTACGCTGGCGGGGCACCAGTGGAGCATGACAAATTCACTAAGATTTTTTAATAATTCCAGGGGGAACTACCTTGAGGTCAATCTGACATAGTAATTTTTTTATATACTATAGTGGTAAACAAGCATAAGGCCCGTCTGATAAAAAGCTGTTACAGTAACCTATGGATGCATAAAATACCAGGAGTGTCACAAACGCGTTGTCGATCTGATATTGCTAGCAATGGGGTCATCAGCCCAAATTACTAACAATTCCTACAGACAATTCATACAGCGCCATCTAGTCCCAAGCTAAGCACAGCTATGGGTACTAAAGAACTTATAAATACATGCTTTTTTTTAAATACATACATAATATACATAGAAAACACTCAGCCCGACAAACAATCACACTCATGAATACAAATGTTTGTACCGTGAGAGGAATCGAACCTGCGACCTTTGCAAGTTATATTTATTATTATCGTAGGCATCGTGTCTGCTCCGCCACTGCACCGATCCTCGTATCCTGAGCGTGACTCGGACCAACTGGGAACCGTGGGTTTGAAGGACGCGGTCAGAAGACAAGAGATGATAAGTGATAGTGTTTTTTTTAATTATAATTTATACCTTTATAAGTAATTACAGTAATTAGGTAACAATAGAAGGTGATATAAAAGTTGATAACTTTATTAATTTAAAAATATATTTTTTTTTAATTTTTATGATTGATAACGTTGATTTTTTTTTAGAATAATGTTTTTATGTAACTGGAAACAAGCGATAATAATCATGTAATTTATAATAGAATTGAATGTTATAATAGTTTTTTTTTATTTCTTTTTAAATTTAGGGACTTTTGTACCATCTAAGTACATGTCAGTCCCATTGTACCCTAAAAGTTGTGAAAAAAAGTTACGGCTACAGTTTCATAAAGGCCAGTGTGTATAATATATGTGTTATCTATAATAGAAAAAGTTATTAAATAACAAAAAAAAATAAAAATTATATTGATTTTTTCACTTATTTTATTTTATAATTTCTACCTCCACTTCAAAGAGGGAACGCTGCCAATATCTTCGGAACCTTGCCTAAAGGGACTTCTTTTAATAATATATTTTGCTACTTCAGCGCCATCTAACAGCCAGTAATGAACTCATGCGAGGAAAGTCGCGGATAGAAGGTAGTTTTGAAATAAATAAAAGACACTTATGTTACGTAAATAGATTTATTTTGTTACACAAGTACCTATTATATACACATTTATTTACTTTTGACAATCTGGCTACTTGTGGGTTTGTATTCACCCAAAAAATAAAACAACACGCAAGTTTCTTGCTCGTTCTTATTTCCGAATAAGTGGTGGAGTGAAAAAATATTATGTGACTATTCAAAAGTGCTTATATTAAGTTTATTTGAATAAAGATTATTTATATTTTGTTACGTTACAATTACATTGTAAATCTAAATTTTTACAATAGTTTTTTTACTATATTTCTACATATATTCATAGATATAGATTCTAAAATGTTACGATAGGAAATTTTGAACTCCTTCCCACACTTTTTGTATATTTAAATAAATAAATAACTCTGTACAATTAACACAGCGCCATCTAGTCCCACGGTAAGCAGAGCTTGTGTTACATGTATGTACTATAATAGATAACTGATATAAATACTTAGATTTTTTTAAAATACATTTATAACATACATGGAAAACACCCAGACCGATACAAACAATCAGTCATGAATATAAATGTTTGCACCGCGCGAGGAATCGAATCTGTGACCATCGGAAGTAAAGCGGTGTGCTAAACCAGCGAGTCCGTCATTGAATATACAGTATAAGAAAACATTATAAAATATATGTAACCTAAGAAAAAAACAAATAATTAGTCACTAAGTATTACAAAAGCACTACTTTAATTTTATTACTGTTAATTTTTTTTATAAGTATTCTGCCTTAAGAGATTTAAATCTAGCCACCCGGGGCAAAGGGCCTGAGACTCCAAACTTCACCCCCTAGGGAGGTGCGGATGGATAGTGAGTGTACCCCTCTTGTCACATAATGTCACACTATCAGACCCCCTCTGTTTTGTGATGTATGGCCAGCCCCTTACGAAGCAAACTCTTTGGTGGTCAAAATAGAAGAGACAGAGATACAAACTCTACCTATAGTCTGTTTTTAATCTCGGAGACTAAATTGACAGGTGTTAATGTCAAATTTTCAAATAATGTTACCAGCTCTAGCGAAGTAGTGTTGTACTTGCGATACCGATTTGTTTAAACGTAAGTTTTTGTTATAATTTTTTTTTTACCAAACTGAACTGAGAGGAAACGCCACTACGCATCTTATGTGGTTGTAGCCCACTCATGCTTAAACGCAAATCTCCTTTGGAAAATTTATACTATATGTTGAGGAGATAAAAGTCATCGCCCATAAGAATGTCCTTCAATTCTTGTCTGGCGAACTCTGAATAAGTGCTACAGGTCCAAGCACCTGACAATAGACCAAACCCTACAAAAAAAATGTTTTATAAAAAAAGGTAGTAGAAGTTAGTCTTTGTTTGAATGAATAGTATATATATAATGTATTAATTTTTGGTAGTGCCACAACCCTATTTAAAATTGCAAAACCTGGCAACATTGTAATGTCAAATTTGTCTCCGACTTTAATTTTTGTAATTTATATTGTAAAACTTTAAATTGGGCTAAAAAGAACTTGTATCCAAAGCCGTAAAAATTACTAATAAAAAAAATGGTCTCCAAAATAAAAAAACGGACTATAGATTCTTCAAGTGACGGTCTTCAAGCGAATTTGGAGCAGGGTTTCCTGAGCGGCTGTAGCGGCATCCGCAGCGAGGCGACGCAACTCTTGGTGGTGGAGAGCTCCTTCCTCAGTCGTATAATGTCGAGCTCAGCCTGCCTCTTACGCTGGAAAGACACTGTAAGCTTATTTCCAAATATGTTCATTGAGTTTTTAATACCATGCTAGTTGTCTGGGACTCGATCTGCGTTACTTTGACAAAAATAACAATAATAATCCTGGACAATTCTCATGACCATACTGCTCCGAACGAAGGAAGGTTACTGTACTGTATTTAAATATTAATTTAAATAAAACGCTTCACATTTAATTTGTCCGTTCCCGCCATTTTATAATACAGATTCTGTCAACTGCACAGAGCACATTATAAACAATAGTAGTACTAGTACATTTTATCCACAAGTGGATAGACAAAGGTACGAGATCATACAGCCCATTATAAACAACAATAATTATACCAAAGACTATATATACTACATATATATAAATTAATAGAAACTCTATACATATAAATAAAATTGGAGTGTCTGTTTGTAATACTGAAATAACCGTTTTTTACTACATGCATATGATTATATGGTACATACAACAAAAAACGTTTTTTACAATTTTTGTCTGTCTGTCTGTTTGTTCCGGCTAATCTCTGAAATGGCTGGACCTATTTTAATGGGACTTTTTTTGGCAAGTAGCTGATGTAATATAGAGTAACTTATATTACTTTTATTTTAGAAAAATTCTCTAATTAACTTTTTTGTTAAATTCCACGCGGCCGAAGTGGTTAGTCGTTATATATAGAATTATAGCTGTATATACGAGTGACGAATGACGTGAGAATATTCTATAGATGAACTATGGAACGTGTCTGTCTCGTCTGCAAACGGCCAGTCGTCATGCAAAGAGGTAATGATGTGAAATGATTTTATTGTACAAATATAAGATCTTGTGTTATGGATACTAGACAACTGATATGAATATACATATACATTTTATTGTTTACCTACTTTTGGCAAATAAAGTATTAGGTATTCTTATTATTATTATTTATAAACACAATTTACTAATAACACATAAGTTTGTGAGTATGAATAAATAAATGTACGTGTGTTACTCTTTCACGCAAAAACTACCGAACGGATTTTGATGAAACTTTACAGTAATATAGCTTATACATCAGATTAACATATAGGCTATAATTCAAAAAGATATTATGTAAATTAGGCGAAATATAATGGTAAATGCCATGTAAGTGTTATACAGATTAAGTTGTGCGGGACAGACAGTTTTATATATGAATCAGATTATTCAATTTGGTTGTGTTACTTCAGAATAACATGTATGCTATATCACCAGCGGCCCTGTCGCCTCTCCGACCAACCCCCCGTCCAATAGAATAGAATAGAAAATCATTTATTCAAATAAACATAATTTAAGCACTTTTGAATAGTCATAACATTTTTTTTATCTACCGCTCGTTCGGAAAGCTGTCAATCAAACTGGGATCGAAATTACGGCGGCCTGACCCGAATCCGAAAACTAGACAAAACGGAAATAGACAACCACGCAGACAACATAACGTCCATACTAACCACGTGCTACGAACAGTCTTGCCCTCTCACCGTACCCAAAAGCAGAGGTAGGCAACACTGGTGGTGTCTCGAACTAGAGAGACACCGACGGAGGTTAAGGAAAACTTTCAACGTAGCCATGAATAGTAGGTCACAAAGTGATTGGGACAAATACACTACTTCGAGAAAAAAATACAAAAAACTAATTCGCCAACGACGACAGGAATGTTTATTCTGCACAAATATAGAAAACAACAACCAAGCATATATAAAAGCGTGTCTCTCCAAGGAGAAAGACCACACAATAGGCTGTCTAAAAAAACCAGATAACAGCTACACAACAAATGACACAGAAACTTGCGAAATACTACTGTCAACTCACTTCCCAGGATTTCTAGTGGACAATAACCACTCATGGAATTCACAGGAAGACAGGACAACCAGCAGCTCGGACTGGGAGGTAGCTTGCAAAATAATAGACAAAGAAAAACTAATATGGGCAATCAACACATTCCTGCCTTTCAAAGCAGCGGGACTAGATGGTGTCTTTCCGGCCCTCCTTAGATGGAGCGGAGACATAATAGCCGAACAACTCGTTCAGCTATTTCGAGCATGTCTGGCACACCGATACATACCTTTGAAATGGCGCGAAGTGAAAATAATCTTCATCCCAAAACCAGGCAGAGGTGATTATACGCAGGCCAAATCTTTTCGACCAATTAGTCTCACATCGTTTTTACTAAAAACTTTGGAGAGACTATGCGACAAAGAAATCAGAGACCTTGTGTCCACAAACAAACCACTCCACCCTAACCAACATGCCTACAGCGAAGGTAAATCAACGGAATCAGCACTCCACAGCGTAGTAACCCGAATTGGTAACTCGTTACACTCAAAGCAGCCAACACTAGGTGCCTTTATAGACATCGAAGGGGCCTTTGATTTTTTTTTTTGCCATACCTTTAATATATTAAGCAACATGCTAAATTTCGTGCAATTCAGTTTACCGTTAACACTACCACACGAGGTATCGTGAGCATAGGATGTCCACAAGGATTCAACGACAACGATTCTCTACACGGTAGGGTATATGACGATATTGCCATATGATAACAGGAAAATTTACTCTATGCGACCGCATGAGAGAAGTTCAGAACTGTAGAGAGATGGTGTAAAAACCACGAATGTAAATCCTTCCAAAACAGAACTAATCATGTTTACTAACAAAAACTCCTGGTACCTTCAGGACACCGAAACTCTTTAACACAGACCTTAATCTAAAAGAAGAAGTCAATACCTGGGAGTTATACATGGACAGATATGGAACAAACATCTTGACCACAAAATTAACAAAAACCATAGCATTTTATCAATGTCGAAAGATGCTAGGAAATAAGTGGGGTATTACACCTAAAATAACACTCTGCTATACACAGCTGTGATAAGACCAATGCTCGTGTACGGGACAGCCTTGGTTTTACATATCGAAACTCACGACCACAGTCAACTAAGGTTTTCAAAGTTGCATGCTCTGCAATCACGGGATGTATGAAAACTACCCCAACAACAGCAATTGAAATAGCCCTCAATATAACACCCCTCGATTTGTACCAACAGGAGGCAGCCATAGCTGCCATAAATACCATCTTGGTCTATCAAAAACCATAATAGTTCTCACACTCACATCCTGAACCAAGCAATCGAACATTTTTTTGATTGCAGCTCCGTTGACAGAACTCAAACTTATCAATCATTTAACAGAAAATACCAAATACAAATGAATCAGGAGGAACAAGACCAATCTGCTGTAAATGAACTGCGAATATACACAGATGGCTCCAAAACACATAACGGTTCAGGAGCAGGAGTTGACCTCAACATGAACTTATACATAAGTCGGCCCACACAGTTCGATTTTCCAATGTGAATGCGTGTCACTGAGGCAGCACGAACAGTGCTAAATCCGGTGTCAACAACTTCAACTGTAAAATTTATATCCAGCAGTGCAGCCGTGCTAAAAGTAGTACAGAACAGGAAATCAAACAACAGATTAATAATCGAATGTCACAATATCATGGATAAAGTGGCAGAGCACAACGGTGTAACCATCCAGTGGATAGGGCACAGTGGATCATATGGAAATGATGCCTTGAGTTCGAATTGGCGAGGATCAGGCATGACGGTTCCGCTTCTGCCAATACCATTCTCGCAGTTCGATCCTGGATTCGCCAAAGCATCAAAACCAAAGATGGAAACAAACCACCGATTGTAAACAATCAAAAGTTTGTTGTCAAAAGCCTAATAAATCTGGACAGGCATACATAAAAAAATATTTATGGAGAAACTGTTTTGATAATATATTATTGATTATTGATTTGATAATACGTTATTGACGACCTCGGTGGTCCAGCGGTCTAGTACACCGCTTTACGACCGATGGTCGCGGGCCCGAATGAGAGGCTCGCACGGAAAATACAAACATTTGTATTCAGCTCCTAGCGGTGCTCTCAGACTAAAGTCATATCCGTGATTGTTTGTATCGGTCTGGGTGTTTTCTATATATAATATGTAGTGTATTTAGAGTAAAAAAAAAAAATTTGATGCGGGCGTATTTGTATGAGTTCGTTGGCGAGCCTGGCTTCCACTTGAGCGACCCTTTGCCGCAGTTCAGCTATGTCGCGCATCAGACGAGCGGCCGCTAGTTTGTTGTCAGCCTGTGTCAATATTGTTGAGATTATTATTATTATTATTATTAAATCTAAATATATATAACTCAAAGGTGACTGACATAGTGATCTATCAACGCACAGCCCAAACCACTGGACGGATCGGGATGAAATTTGGCATGCAGGTACATATTATGACGAAGACATCCGCTAAGAAAGGATTTTGATTAATTCTACCCTCAAAGGGATCAAATAGGGGATGAAAGTTTGTATGAAACTTTGTCAATTTTAAACCGATCGGGCTGAGACTTTGCATGCATAAAGCTACTATACGTAGGGCATCCCCTAAGAAAGAATTTTGATAAAATCCACCCCTAAGGGCATAAATTAACGCGAGCGAAGCCGCGGGCAAAAGCTAGTTTATAATAATGTTACCCGCGAATTCGTCCGATTAAATGAAAAAAAATTGCCTAACTTACTTATTATAATATTAGCTATCTGCGAGTGAAAGTTCCGTCAAAATTGGTCCAACCGATTGAAAGATTGACGACAAACAAAATATTTATAAATTTATTTGTGATGATGATATTGATATTGATGTAATAAAAATTATTAAATATACTCGTACATTTATTGAAAAGCAGTTAATTTGTTAATTTCTTGCTTTAAACTTTTTATCTTTAAAAAGTAATATGACATATACATATAAATAAAATTGGGGTGTCTGTTTGTAATATTGAAATAACCGTTTTTTACTATACACATATGAATATAAATACCGTACATACACCAAAATAATATATTTTACAATTTTTGTCTGTCTGTCTGTGTGTTTGTTCCGGCTAATCTCTGAAATGGCTGGACCGATTTTGACGGGACTTTTATTGGCAGGTAGCTGATGTAATAAGGAGTAACTTAGGCTACTTTTATTCTGGAAAAATAAAGTTAAATTTCATGCGGACGAAGTCGCGTGTACAGCTAGTATTAAATAAAAATGTGCATGAACAACTATTGCCATGCACGTTTGCCATTCAAGTAATAGTATCAATAGTGTAAAAAAGTATCAGACTCACGATCCTCGATGGTGCGTTTTTGGCTACGTTCCTGCTGACCATATTCGGCAGATCTGCTACAGAGCAAGGAGTGAATATACTCTCGGTTGGATGCAGTTTTGTTACACCTTGTATCGCCTATAAAAATAGTATTTATTAGAGAGGGGCAGAGGCTATTGAGAGTAAGGGGGAGGCCCTATCTGTTAGTCTGGATATTGCGAAGGCCTTTGATCGGGTTTGGCATAAAGATCTTCTTTCAAAGCTACCATCCTTCGGGTTACTTGCGAAGTTATGCAAATGGGTCGCCAGCTTTCTCGCTGATCGGAGCATCAAGATCGTTGTCGATGGTGCTTGCTCCGACGCACACTCTGTGAATGCTGGTGTTCCACAAGGCTGTGTGCTATCTCCGACTCTGTTCCTTCTGCATATCAATGACATGTTACAAATCAACAACATTCATTGCTATCCGGATGACAGTACCGGAGATACCTTGTACAGCGGCCATGCTAATATGTCGCAGGCAAAAGTTATAGAGTACCGGAACAAACTTGTGTCCGAAATCGAAACTTCACTCCATCAAGTTTCGGTTTGGGGTCAGGAAAATTGTGTTCAATTCAACCCCAAGAAGACACAAGTTTGCGCGTTTACCGCTAAAAAGAATCCATTTATCGTATCTCCTCAGTTTCAAGACACTCCTTGATGTGAAGCCAAATCTCGAGGTCCTTGGCGTTGATAAATCCAGTAACGTTCACTTTTGCGGTCATTTGGAGGACAAGGCTAAAATAGCCTCAAAAAAGCTTGGTGTGCTCAGTAGAGTGAGACGGTATTTCACGGCGGCCCATCGCTTGCAATTATACAAGGCGCTGATCCGCATATGGAATACTGTTCCCATCTCTGGGCGGGAGCACCACAATACCAGCTACTTCCATTTGACCGCATTCAGAACCGAGCAGACATAATCATTGGTAATCAACGTCTATGTGACAGACTCGACCCATTGGCTTTGCGGCGAGATATTGCATCCCTGTGCATTTTCTACCGCATATATCACGGGAAGTGTTCTGAGGAATTGTTCGGATTAATACCGGATGCTGAGTTTCACCCGCCAGAAACTAAAATACCATCCTGATTATCTGGATGAATGGCGGTCCTCCACAGTGCGGTTTTCTAGAAACTTTTTGCCACGCACAACCACATTGTGGAATCATCTTCCAACAATGGTATTTCCGAACCGATACGATATTGAAACCTTCAAAAAAAGAGCTTATTCCTTTTTAAAAGGCCGACAACGTACTTGCAATTCCGTTGGTGTTGCGGGTGCTCATGGGCGGCGGTAATCACTTACCGTCAGGTGAGCCGCATGCTCGTTTGTCCCCTGTTATAAAAAAAAAGAGATGAAGTTCATATCATTCCATGCAGAGGTGGCATTACCCATTGCGGGGCTCCGGGCGTCGGTTCTTTTTTGATTCCATCGCTATTTTATATGTATATGTGCACGTGGATTTTTTTTAACCATTTCTTAACCCCCCTTCGTGGTACGTGGTGAGAATTAAAACTACTGAGTGTGTTTCATACCTGTGCAACCACCGTTCTTGCATGTTGCACATGATGTGCCTCTTCTTTCTGCAAATGACGCTTCAAATGTTCTATTTCTGTTGATATACAGTACTTCTCTTTCTCCAGACGTTGGTTGGCTTGTTTTAGTGCCTTTAAGTAAAAAAAAAACATTTAATGTAGATCATTCATTTTATTTTTTATTACTCTTTATTTTGACGGCTTCGGTAGTCTTGCAGTTTAGCACACGCTTTACTTCCGATGCTCGCGGGTTCGCTTCCTCGCACGGTGCAAACATTTGTATTCATGTATGATGTATGTACATACAAAAAATCTATGTATTTATATCAGTTGTCTAGTACCTATAACACAAGCTCTGCTGACCGTGGGACTAGATGGCGCTGTGTTAATTGTCCAGAGTTATTTGTGATTATTCTAGGGTTCGTTAATGGAACACACAAGTTTCTCGCTCGTTCTTCTTGTGATTAGACAGCTTTCCGAATGAGCGGTAGATTAAAAAAATTGTATGACTATTCAAAAGTGCTTCAATATAAGTTTATTTGAATAAATGATTTCTATTCTATTTTAAATAATTATACTACCTTCATTTTCTCTTTCTTTTCGAAGTGACATTCTTCTATCCGTCTCTTGAGTTTCCTCTTCAACTCTTCTAGAAGATTCGAGAGGGTGACGCGGTTTGCTTCGAGGTCGGCACGTTGCTGTACGATTTGATTGATCGCTGTCAGCAGTTTGATTCCTATGCAGAAGGAAATTTAGAAATACCAGCTACTATTGTGTAGAATTTATATAAATAACTAGCTTTTGCCCGCGGCTTCGTTCGCGTTAATTTATCCCATTAGAGGTGGAATTTATCAGAATCCTTTCTTAGGGGATGCCTACGTCATAGTAACTTTATGCATGCAAAGTCTCAGCCCGATCGGTTTAAATTGACAAAGTTTCATACAAACCTTCATCCCTATTTTATCCCTTTGGGGGTAGAATTAACCAAAATCCTTTCTTAATGGATGTCTACGTCATAACATCTACCTGCATGCCAAATTTCAGCCCGATCCGTTCAGTGGTATTGGCACATGAATATAAATACGATACATACCCCAAATTGACAATTTTTACTATTGTTGTCTGTCTTTCTGGTTGAAACAAAGCTAATCTCAGAAATGGCTGGACCGATTTTGATGGGTGCGAATACTGTTATTATTGAATGAGTAGTCATGCTCACTAAAATGTCCAGACATGTGGCGGCGTGGTGAATGGGTAAATATGGTCGAGCGCAGTGACTATCCGTCATACTCGTGAACGACCTAGGCTACTTTTATCTCATGATTATATTTGACCCAAAAAATAGTGCTAGTTTTATTCTAGTAAACTTAAAAATTTAAAAGAGCAACACACAAGTTTCTTGCTCGTTCTTCTTGTGATTACATTCCACGATAAAAAACAAATTGTTATGACTATTCAAAAGTGCTTAAATTAAGTTTATTTGAATAAATGATTTTCTATTCTATTCTATTCTATTCAGAAAAATTCTATTATTCTAGAAAAATAAAATTACATTCCACGCGGACGAAGTCGCGGGTAGAGCTAGTATTCAATATTATTGCTTATTGCTCAATTACAATTTAATATGTTAGTTAATAAAAAAATAGATTTTTTATTACTCTGCTCGTTGAGTCGAAAGCGCTGGGCGGCTGGTTGGAAGTGGCAGGAGTCAGGACTTGGCGCGCCGGAGTCAGGGCCCGAGTACACGTAGTTGGGTAGACTAGAATCTGGTGGAGATTCCTGATGAATAAAAAAAACTATCTTTTATGGAAGGAAAGAAAGAAAATATATTTATTTGGTGCATTATTGATATATGTATATACAGTGGACCCGCGGTAATCCGGTCCCTGCGTAATCCGGCCCCCCTTGTAATCCGACATTGTCTATTATTTGTTATTGAATATTACTTTGACAATATACTTCAGAGTGCATATACATACATACATATATAACATAGAATCTTATCACTGGATCTGTAATTTGTCGGATTACAAGATACTCATTTGTAAAAAATTCCGGACTATAAGCAGAGGACCCTTAAGCACCACTCTATAATCCGACAAATACGATGGTCCGACATGACAAAACTGTATATGTATATAATATAAAGAATCATCCTATAATTTGTCGGCAAGGTACTCTTTTGTAAAAAAATGATTGTTGGATAACCGGGTCCGTCTGCAAAACGTTTGTCGGATATGTATGTATGTATATAATATAAAGAATCATCATTGGATCTATAATTTGTCGGATTACAAGGTACTCTTTTGTAAAAAAATTCGGACTATAAGGGGTCTTAGGCAGTACTCTATAATCCGACAAATTCGATAGTCCGACACTGCCTGCAAAATGATTGTCGGACTACCGGGGGTCCACTGTATGTATATATTTACTAGCTGACCCCACGATCTCCGTTCCGCCTCAAAATTAAATATGTCAAAGGTTTTTTAAAGTTTAGTACGCATTAAATTTCTGAACGCTTTGTTTTTTTTTTTTGACAGGTATCTGCATTTTGTATGGGAAAATATAATTGTTGTTTTTACTATTTCTCTTACAAAATTTTCTATATTTTATCACCGTTTAAACCTTCCCTGGACTTCTACGAATATTTCAAGACTAAATTAATAAAATTAGTCAAATAGGTTCAGCCGTTCTCGACTTTTAGCGAGACTAACGAACAGCAATTATATAGATATAGATATTATATATGTATATGTTATCTGTATCTGTATCTGTGGTAATATCATAAATATGCTCGAAAATTGCATTTTATTATTTTACGTCACAGGGTAATAATGATATTTTAATATATATTATTGGGGGAGAAAGTGATTGTTAGTAATGTGGACTAATAACCTCATTGCTAGCAATGTACCGTGTCAGGTTGACCTCCACGCGGTTGCCCCTGGAAACCATCGTGGTAAATTCTTGGTGAATTTGTCCCGATGGGCTAACTGACCTGACCTCATGCTCATCTTATCATCCTCCACTGGTGCCCCGTCAGCGTAAACCGTTAGCGCAGGCAGGGGCACCATTTCATTACCATCCATAAAAAAAATATATATTATTAAAAGGATCTCCTTATCTATACATCTATACATATAAATAAAATTGGAGTGTCTGTTTGTAATGTTGAAATAACCGTTTTTTACTACATGCATATGAATATAAATACGGTACATACACAAAATTAACATTTTTTACAATTTTTGTTTCTCCGTTTCTCTGTCTGTTTGTTCTGGCTAATCTCTGAAATGGTTGGACCGATTTTGACGGGACTTTTTTGGCAGGTAGCTAATGTAATATGTAGTAACTTAGGCTACTTTTAGGTTAACGAAGTTAGTTAGTTATATTCTATGAAAGTATAAAAAAATCGATTTGAAAGTTATATTTCCTAAAATTACCGACGTCCGCCAAATGTACTGTTACTTTTTATGCATTAAATAAATTGTTATATAAATAAACAAATAAATAATTATATATAGAGAAAAAAGTACATTATTTTTATATTATATTTTTTATATTATATTTTTTACACTTACCAAAGATTTGTATTTCGGGAGGTCATCGCTTGTAAATCTAACGCTGTGATTTCGTGGTATCTTCGACCCGGCGTGTAGTATCCTCAACGACATATTGTTAATAAATAGTTAACCTAAATAATATGAATGATTAGTAAATAATTAAGGAATAATCATTTTTTGCAGGATAATTCACAGAGTATCCTTCTAGCCCCAAGGTAAGCAGAGCTTTTTCTTTATACTTCAAATGTGGTAAACACATATTTTTGAAGAATTAACACAGCGTCATCTAGTGCCAAGCTAAGCAGAGCTTTTTTTCATACTTCGAATGTGGTAAACAAGTATACGGCCCATCTGATGGTAAACAGTTACCGTAGCCTATGGATGCCTGAAACACCATGGGGATCATATG
Organism: Achroia grisella; assembly: GCF_030625045.1. Lineage (NCBI taxonomy): Eukaryota > Metazoa > Arthropoda > Insecta > Lepidoptera > Pyralidae > Achroia > Achroia grisella. The sequence continues at coordinate 118,922 of NW_026713015.1, forward strand.
CGCGTTGCGGACCCTTAAGGAACCTTAATATATTCTTAAAAATCCCCATGATATAGTCTCTCGAAAAAACCTCGACAAAATAATGCATAACATAGTCTTCTAAAATGGGATCGCATGATTAAGATGATGTCCGTAGTGCTGTTCATGTATATAGGCGACAGTTACCACTTACCATCAGTGCCGTCAGCTTGTTTTATATCTCAGGACAATTCACACAGCGCCATCTAGTTCCAAGCTAAGCAGTGCTTATATTATGAGTACTAAACAACTGATACAAATACATAGATACATTTTTTAAATACATACATAAAATACAAAGAAAACACAGTCCGATACAAACTATCACACTCGTAAATTTAAAATGTTTGTGCCGTGCGAGGAATCGAACCAGCGACCATATTGTTAGTGGATCTAATTACATAATTTAAATTAAATAGGGTAGTTTTTTCTACGTACCGTTTGCAAATCCGATAGCGCGATCTCCTGAACGGTTATGCTGAATTTACGTCCCCTACTGTGGAGCTGTTTGGGTACTAAATCATTATACAGGGTGTTACTGAAAATATACAAAATTAAACTTACCATTACTTTTTAATGAAGACCCCGGTAGACTAGCGGTTTAGCACACGCAGTCGCGGGTTCGATTGGTCGCATTTTACAAAGATTTGTATTCATGAGGATGATTGTTTGTATCGGTCTGGGTGTTTTCTATGTATAATATGTATGGATTTACGAAAAATAATATATCTGTGAATTTGTGTCAGTTATGTAGTACCCATAACACAAGCTTTAACTAGCTTGAGTCTAGATGGCGCTGTGTGAATTATCCTGAAAAAAACTAACCATCACTTTTTAATGAAGATCCCGATAGACTAGCAGTTTAGCACATGCGGTCGCGGGTTGGATTCCTCGCATTTTACAAACATGTGTATTCATGATTATGATTGTTTTTATCCGAGGCTGTCGAAATTAATTGTATTCTCTTAAACAAGTGTAAATGTAAACTGGTCGATAATAATTTGTGAGGATATCTGTTTAATTTCCCTTAATTCTATGAAGACATGTAGATTTTAGTTTCTTATATTTCTAATAGTCGCAGGTTCGATTCCTTGCACGATGAAAACATTTGTGTTTATGAATATGATTATTTGTATGCATTATTTTTTATATTTTCTATTTATATTTTGTATTTATAAAAAAAATGTATTTCTGTCAGTTATCTGTTACCCATAACCCAAGCTTTGCTTAGCTTGGGACTAGATGACGCTGTTTTAATTGTCCCGGCTTTGTATAGTTATTTTAAAATTTTGTAGACCTGCACAATTTAAACAATTTTGAACTTGCAACAATTAACAGAGCACCCTGTATAAATAAAGACAGTTACCCGTGCTTGGTACGGGCGAGCTTGTATCGTAAAAAATAATATCATAGCCGAGCATTTTGCCAATGATCTGCTATTTAGGACGAGTTTATGTAATATCAACCTACCAGACATAACCTGAATAAGAATAAAATTCGTTTATTTACATAAAAAAATAAACTTAAAAGATTATTAAAGAGGGTTCCGAGGGATTTTAATTATATCTTCCTTCGACTGGACTGTCATCACAGATCACGAGTCGGGCAAAGTAAGAGTTACGAGCGTACCTGGATTCTGTTATGGCGGCTGCTGCAACAACCGATTAACTTTTTTTTTTTTATAACACAGGGGACAAACGAGCATGCGGCTCACCTGATGGTAAGTGATTACCGCCGCCCATAAGCACCCGCAACACCAGGGGAATTGCAAGTACGTTGTCGGCCTTTTAAAAAGGAATAAGCTCTTTTCTTGAAGGTTTCAATATCGTATCGGTTCGGAAATACCATACTGGTCACAACACAACACGCGCGGCGGAACTAGTGTATATATACCTTGATAATTTGATAGTTTATATTAAAATTTTAGTGATTCAATTATATAAATGTAATTATGTGCAAGCGGCGTTTCTCAGACACGAGCGGGAACGAACAGAAATCGCCATCTTTTTTCCCAGCAGCGGCTCGGACTCGGCTCCTTTCGGCCCTAGATCGTGAAGTATGCCTGTCCTTGTCTATTACACGAGATGTGCATTTAAACGAATTGTGGCGCAAACAAAGATACTGACTTAATTTAAAGTGGCAAAAGGACCAGGTTCAGCGTATGTGGTTGTTTTTGATGGAGATATTCAGTGGATTATATACAGAAGCAAATATAATTTATTTTCGATCTGATTCAGTTGCACGTTACATATAAACTGTTACTTAGCAACATGATTAATGGACATGGATAATGTAATAACATTAAAGAAACTTATTATAAATGATTTTTTATATTTTGTAATGACATATTGTAAATTAAATATTGTAATGGGTGAAAACTGTGATCGGTACAGCCTATGCTGTAAATAATATAATTGACGTAGTGGAGTAACCTGAAACAGTCATGCTCGCTATAAAGTTCAAACTTGTGGCGGCGTGGTGGGCCGGGTCGATGTGCTCCCTCAAATATGGTTGAGTACAATGATGGCTGGCTCATACGTCATACTCGTGAACGGGTGCTGCTTGTGGGGACTGGTCTGTTCAGGTTGTGAACACTGATTAAATTTTTTGTTCTTTGCGATAGCATATGCTGGTGGTCACTCTATTCTCCCAAATTTGAATTTTAAAAACTATATTTATTATAAACATGTACCACTATTTTTTGAAAAAAATACGTGCTGAGTTTCTTGTCAGTTCTTCTCATCTCGATATCATTCCGAACTGACGGTAGATTTGACATATCATAAGAGTCTGTAATAGACCTACATGAATAAAGATATTTTGAATTTTGAATTTTGATTACCTACTTATTTTCAATGTGAAGGATTAGAATTTTTCTTCTAAAATCAATGTATAGCGGCCTAATAGCGGTATAGGTCCAACCAGTTGCAATTCTCGTAATGCGCGCACCATCTCCCGCAGCCAATTGGTGTAACCCTGGGAGCACACGTGGGAGACCAGTGCAGTCAGCGTGGCCGAACACGGATGATCGTTGAGTTCGTTACGACCACAGATAACATAACATTACATAGTTACGACGGACGAAGTCGCGTATACAGCAAGTAATAAATAATAATAATAATAATAAATTTCTGCTCTCTCTATTCTGTTAGATTCTGCCCGCATTGTACGCCGGTTTCTGTCCCTGGGGCCCTGAACCCCGACTGTGCTTGAGATGAGAATTTTTGGGAAAAAAAAAAAAAATAAATAATCTCAGGACAATTCACACAGCGCCATCTAGACCCAAGTTAAGCTAGCTAAAGCTTGTGTTATGGGTACTAGACAACTGATACAAATACATAGATTTTATTTTCGTAAATACATACATATTATACATAGAAAACACCCAGACCGACACAAACAATTATACTCATGAATACAAATGTTTGTGCCGTGCGAGGAATCGAACCCGCGACCATCGGACGTAAAGCGGTGTGCTAAACCACTAGACCACCGAGGTCGTCAAATAAACGTCAATAAACATAAATAAACTACTGGTTACATTCTGCATACCGATAGGACGTTCACGACATTGGTTCAGCAAGGAATTATGTCGGTGTGTCACGCGACGGGGCCTGGCCCTGGTTGCTCTGCATTTACATAATTTTGGTACTCAATTAAGTAAATCTTTTAAACATTATAAACGCAAAAGTTTGTTAGTACTGTAATATTATGTTATCTGTGGTTAGTACGGATGGTTTGTTACTCTTTCACGCAAAAACTACTGAACGGGTTTTGATGAAGCTTTACAGTGATATAGCTTAGAATAGAATAGAATAGAAAATCATTTATTCAAATAAAGTTACATTGAAGCACTTTTGAATAGTCATTACATTTTTTAATCTACCGCTCGTTCGGAAAGCTGTCTCATCACAAGAAGAACGAGCAAGGAACTTGCGTGTTGCTCTTTTACATCAGAATAACACATAGACTATAAATTTAATGAGGGTTAAACATTTAGTAAAGAATAAATAAATAACTCTGGACAATTAACACAGCGCCATCTAGTCCCACGGTAAGCAGAGCTTGTGTTATGGGTACTAGACAACTGATATAAATACATAAATAACCCTGGACAATTAACACAGCGCCATCTAGTACCACGGTAAGCAGAGCTTCTGTTATGGGTACTAGACAACTGATATAAATACATAGTTTTTTAAATTACATAGTCATATACATAGAACACACCTAGATCTATACAAACAATCATATTCATAAATACAAATGTTTGTACCGTGAGAGGAATCGAACCCGCGACCATCGGAAGTAAATAGATGTAATTCCTCTTCCTCTCAAATGAGTTCGATTCCTCATAAACCGTTAGACCAACGGAGCTTAATTAAATAGGTACAATTTATAGAAAGAGCAGCGACTGCAATGCAGTTTGACGGTCACTGTGTTCTAGCAGACTTATTTCCGTAAGTTGCAGGTTCGAATCCTCGCATGAGACAAATATTTTGTATTCATTTTTCATTTGACGACCTTTGTGGTCCAGCGGTCTAGTGCACCGCTTTACGACCGATGGTCGCGGGTTCGACTCCTCGCACGGCACAAACATTTGTATTCATGAGTATGATTGTTTGTATCGGTCTGAGTGTTTTCTATGTATAATATGTATGTATTTACAAAAAAAAGTCTATGTATATGTATCAGTTATCTAGTACCCATAACACAAGCTTTAGATAGCTTAACGTGGGTCTAGATGGCGCTGTGTGAATTCAAGACAATTCACCTGAGACATATTATTATTATTCATGAGTATGATTGTTTACTTGTATTAGTCTAGGTGTTTTCTATGTACTTTATGTACTTATGTATTTACAAATAAAATGTTTTTAAAAGCATTAAATATATTTCTATCAGTTGTCTTGTAAATATAACACCAACTCAGTTTAACTTGCGACTTGGTGGCGCTGTGATAGACCGGATGATGTGGATGAAAATTACGAGGTTCCGGGAACAGTAGGTACATTTTTTTTATATAACACAGGGGGGATAAACGAGCATGCGGCTCACCTGATGGTAAGTGATTACCGCCGCCCATGAGCACCCGCAACGGCAGGAGAATTGCAATTACGTTGTCGGCCTTTTAAAAAGGAATAAGCTCTTTTCTTGAAGGTTTCAATATCGTATCGGTTCGGAAATACCATTGCTGGAAGGTGATTCCACAATGTGGTTGTGCGACATAGGCCTCCCCAAAGATCTCCAGGCAAAAACTTTCTAGAAAATCGTACTGTGGAGGACCACCATTCATCTAGATGATCAGGATGCTATTTTAGTTTCTGGCGGGTGGTACGGTGGTGAAACTCAGCAGCCGGTATTAATCCGAACAATTCCTCAGAACACTTCCCGTGATATATGCGGTAGAAAATGCACAGAGATGCAATATCTCGCCGACGTTGATTCCTGATTCTGGCTGCTCGGTTCTGAATGCGGTCAAATAGAAGTAGCTGGTATTGTGGTGCTCCCGCCCAGAGATGAGAACAGTATTCCATATGCGCCCGGATAGATTTGGATTTGTAGATACGTAACACTTTCCAATGAATATCTACTAATTATAAGTATATATTCTATTAAATTAATAAATAAAATATTTTAATGAACCAAGGAAAAAATATAATGTCACTTTTTACAATAATCTGATGTACGAATAATCAAAATTTTATAACATACTAGTTCTTCCTGCGACTGCGTCCGCGTGAAATTTAACAAAAAGTTAATAAGATATTTTTACTAAAATAAAAGTAGCTTAAGTTACCTTATTACATCAGCTACTTGCCAATAAAAATCCCTTCAAAATCGGTCCAGCCATTTCAGAGATTAGCCGAAACAAACAAGCAGGCGAAAATTGTAAAAATGTTATTTTGTGTGTATGTACGGTATTTATATTCATATGTGTATATAAAAAACGATTATTTCAATATTACAAACAGACACTCCAATTTTATTTATATGTATATGTCATATTACTTTTTAAAGATAAAAAAGTTTAAAGGAAGAGGTTTCACAACAGGCGCTGTGTGAACTGTCCTTGGTAATTATTATGTATTTCTTTACTGCGAGGAGTCGAACCCGCGGGCATCCGAAGTATGTTGAACCGCTAGACCATCGACGTCGTATTTGTATAATATACCATGACTGCTAATCCAGATTTCCAGAGACCTGGCTTCACCCTTAACTGCTTATACCGTTAGCCCTACCAGGTGCAGCATTCAGGTTGTAAATCACAAACCTACCAATCATTATTCTATAAACAACAAAATTTTAGTTGGTGGAAATTCCGCCTATGGTCGAATTGTTAGTAATGTGGACTAATGATCCCATTCCTAGCAATGTACCATGTCAGATCGACCTCCACGCGGTTCCCCCTGGAAACCATCGTGATACATTCTCGGTGAATTTGTCACGTTGGGCTAACTGATCTGACTTCATGTTCATCTTATCATCCTCCACTGGTGCCCCGCCAGCGTAAACCGTTAGCGGGTGAACAATTACATTATCATCCTTTAAAAAAAAAATTCGACCATAAATAAAAATCATCTTTGAATCAGTAATGAAATGAAATATGTATGGGTTTGAAATGTATGGCAATGTGTTTAATGTTTTTCTTATTGAGTTAATGTATTTTATGCATAACTAGCTTTTGCCCGCGTTAATTTATCACCTTGGGGTGGAATTTATCAAAATCCTTTCTTAGGGGATGCCTACGTTTTAGTATATTTATGCAGCAGTCTCACGCAACGTAGGCCTAAGAAAGGATTTTGATAAATTCCACCCCCAAGGTGATAAATTAAAGCGGGCAAAAGCTAGTTATGCATAAAATACATTGAACTCAATAAGAAAAATCACATGAAATGCCATACACTTCAAACCCATGTTTTTCGATCGGTTAAAATTGATAACTAGCTTTTGCCCGCGTTCATGCCCATGGGGTAGAATTATCAAAATCCTTTCGTAACGGATGCCTACGTCATAACATCTACCTGCATGCCAAATTTCAGTCCGATCCGTCCAGTGGTTTGGGCTGTACGTTGACAGATCACTATGTCAGTCACCTTTGAGTTATATATATATATATAGATTTAAAAAATATTCTGCACTCCTCTATATAAACTATAAGTGTGTGAAATTCCATATTACTCCGTCCGCGTAATATTTGTAAAAAAGGGTACAAAGTTTTAATACAATGACGTATGGGCGGGAAAATCAAATGACCATAGACAAAAAATAAAATTCACAACACTTTTTTATATTTTTTTTAATTAACATAAGTTTATTCATTCTCTTGGCTACGGAGGCGTGCAGACGCGTTGGTGACCCTGATGCTGAGCTGCTGCGCACGTTCCACGATGGTCTTCCGTTTCTTGGAGGAGACACCGTGTGCGATCTCTGCGCAGTATTTCCTGTTCTGCATCATGAGGATTTCCAGCTCGCGAACATTGTGCACCAGAACCTGAATGAAAAGTTTACATTACATTACTGTAGTTTCATCAAATTTATATATTATCATGAAAAATTAATATTTTTTCTATTTGGGTATTTCATTAAATTAGTGCTAGCTGGTAGTTTGTTTTCACACACTTCAACTTAAAAATTTAATGAAATAATTGTATTATTTAAAAGAGCAACACACAAGTTTATTGCTCATTCTTCTTGTGATGTGACAGCTTTCCGAATTAGCGATAGATTAAAAAAAATGATGACTATACAAAAGTGCTTCAATGTAAGTTTATATGAATAAATTAATTTCTATACTATTCTAAATCAGTTCAGTAATTTTTGCATGAAAGAGTAACATCACATCCATCCATACGCACAAACTTTCGCGTTTATAATATTAATAGGAAGTAAGATAATGTATCTCCCAATATGACCAAATAGTTATAAAAACTGTCAGGAATAGGGTTTGGTAGATTTATTATAGCAAGGTTACAAATTGTAATTATCATATTTACAATGAATAACACAGAGTGCCCTTGCAAATGTACATTCATATATATATACATACATAGCGCCATCTAGTCCTAAGGTAAGCAGAGCTTGTGTTATGGGTACTAGACAAACAATATATAGATATATGTTTTTGTAAACATATATATTATAAATAAGAAACACCCAGGCAATACAAACAATCATACATAGGAATATAAATATATGTACATTGTGAGGAATCAACTCCCAACCGCTGTAATTTAAGGTGCTATGCTAAACCGTATGGTCCACAGTGGCCATATGATAAGTCTAAGAGTATATTCTCAAATTCTGTGTACATTAATATGATAATTCACGGTTTTTACCCATTTTTTTTTATTAGGTTGTTTGGGCTATTGTCAGGTGCTTAGACCTGTAGTGGAAGCTACATAGATCTATTATGCTCACCCTTTTTCAGAGTTCGCTACCTAGACCCATCAGGACAAGAATTGAAGGATATTCTTAGGAGCGATGGTTTTTATCTCCTTAGGATAGAGTGTAAACTTTATAAAGGAGATATATGGTTTATGCATGAGTGGGCTACAACCACATAGGGTGTGTAGTGGCGTTTCCTCTTCAGTGTGGTAAATATATAGATTTTTGTTGTGCATAGGCCTAGTTGTGCCATGTTTTTACCCCTTACCTTACGGAAACCATTGGGGAGCATGTGACGGGTCTTCTTGTTTGATCCGTAACCAATGTTTGGCATCAAGTACTGTCCCTTGAAACGCCTGCGCACTCTGTTGTCAATACCTGGAATTTAATAAAAAAAATTCAATTATAGAAAGAGAAATAACCTTTTTTCAAATGAATATTTTTTTTTGTTCCTGGTTTATCCGCAATCAGTATGTCTACTATAATCCGATTGGTTGGCAAATGGCAATGAGAGTCTGTCAATCCATTGACTGCAAGACTTGTTATTTAATGACACCCTCTGGAATACATTAAGGAATTAAGAACTGGAGTGTTGCTTATCCAAATCCAGTAGATATGTTCTTTTCAGACGTTTTGGGGGGGTTTTGTTTATATGGATGACAATGGGATGGTGCACTCGCCTACGCTAACGGTTTACGCTGGCGGGGCACCAGTGGAAGATGATAAGATGAGCATGAGGTCAGGTCAGTTAGCCCATTCTGACAATTTCACCAGGAATTTATCACGATGGTTTCCAGGGGGAACCATGTGGAGGTCAACCTGACATGGTATACTGGGGTGAGTCCACATGAGTCCACATTACTAACAATCTTTCCCCTGACGTTTTGGGGGGTTGTCAGTTAGTAACCTCTGAGCTAATTCATTGGGGTGGACACTACATAAATGAACACTATTAAGTTATTATTATTAAAGTGTAACAAGATTTAACATATGAGCAGGGCATTTATTTATACCCATATTAATAAATATATTATATATATACTAGCTGTCCCTGCAAACATTGTTTTGCCTTAAAATAAAAAAAAAATAGGGGTGGACAACCCTTTAGGGGCAAGAAAAATAGATGTTGGTCGATTCTTAGACCTATTCAATACACTCACAAAATTTCATGAGGATCGGTCAAGCCGTTTCAGAGGAGTATGGGAACGAAAACTGTGACATGAGAATTTTATATATAAGATTATATGTATGTATATATGATGAATTGAAGAATTTGTTAATGACAATAATGTTTTTATAGAAAAACTTAAAATCCATAGCAATGACAATATTATCTGATTACACTAATGAGTGCGTAAGGATTTCTATGTTGATTATCGCATGCCTCTTACTTGTTATACTGTAATTATTATATAAAAAAACATCTATTCAAAAGAGCAACACAGAAGTTTCTTGCTCATTCTTGTGATGAATCTGCATTCCGTATGAGTAGTAGAATCAAAATATGACTATTCAAAAGTGCTGGTTATGAGTTTATTTGAATAAAGATTATTTCTATTTCTATATATATTTTTCCCTTGTGTCACTTAAAATTACTTATTTTAAATGAGTACTAATACCTGCCCCGCTAATAGTGTGTTAAGAAATTGTTAAGATACAAAATATAGCATATCCCATTGCAAAATAAAGGACAAAAAAAAATCTGTTTCATCAAATAACACTTTTTATCACTAACCCTACTGTCTAATTCAGCTAGCTACTTCAATTGGGAAGAACTGACAAGAAATCAAACTGGTTTATTTTTTTTTTCAGTTTTAATCTTATTCATTGAATAAAATAATGTATTTATTCAAATAAACTTAATAAAGTCATTTTTGAATGGTCATATTTTTTAATTCTATCACTCATCTGGAAAGCAGATTCATTACAAGAATGAGCAAGAAACTTAAGTGTTGCTTCTACAAATAAGTTGTTCAGAATGACATTTTTAAGAACTTTGTATTATCAAAAATTACGTACAGAAATGTCCTAAAAGTCTTGTAAGATGAAATTAATATATTTACTGAGCTAAAGAGGGTAGACAGTGAGAATCAAATGCCAACAGTATCTATAAATGAAAGTAATGTATCTCCCAATATGACCAAATAGTTATAAAAACTGTCTGGAATAGGGTTTGGTAGATTTATTATAGCAAGGTTACAAATTGTAATTATCATATTTACAATGAATAACACAGAGTGCCCTTGCTAATGTATATTTAATACGAAATTACTAATGGCTACATCAAGACCTAACCTATTAAAATATTTTACCTGAGCCGATTTGTGAAAGAAATGTATTATTTTTTAATTAAATACGACATGGATAGTACTTTTCTTTATCGAAAAGAAATCTAATTACTGTGAAAGTAAATATTGTGATAGGTTATTGAAAGTAGCGTGTGTCCAACTTACCTCTTGGTTTACGCCAGTTACGCTTGAGTTTATCATAGCGATCTGATTGATGACGAATAAACCTTTTCGTCCTCTTTTTGACGATTGTGGGCCTGTATACTGGTCTGATAGCCATTTTGATTATACGAATGAAACGCGGTCGTGAAACACGCGGTGACACGGCCGCACGAAAAGGAAGAAGAAAAACATAGACAAAAGAATACAGAAGATATTTTTTATTTGACTTTGGATACGTGTCTTTTCAATTTTCATAAGTAATGTCATATATGTCAAACTATTAGCATAAATGTCAACTCACGATAATATTACATTCCATTTATTTATTTTGAAGGCATTAAATTCGTTTCGTGTGACAGACACGGTCTTAAATTTTGTTTAAATATGAATATTAATTCATATTTAAATAAAAATAAATTAGATGTTTAATAATAGTGTTTTAAAGTTGGTTCTGTCAAGGAACGATCCGTTTATTGCTGTGTCCGTGCAAAAATAAATTGCAAACTCTATTCTATTAATGCCAATTTTTATATCTTTCAAGGTATAGTGAAATACTATTATTGTGTTTTCTTGTTGTATGTTGTATAAAGAAATTTTAAATATTATAAGTAACGACACACATTAGAAATGTAAATAAATAGTATCTAATTCAGGAAGTTAGGTTTAACTATTTATTTACTTTTCTATTCTGTGGAAATCATAGAGTCTTTTATGTGACAGTTCATCCTCGTTTATGAGTGTAAACCGATTGTCTATGCCACAGACGCCAAATGTCGCCATCGATCAATGACATTTTGTGAAGTTGAATTTATTGATATAAAGCGTTAATGTAAATAATAAACAATTTCATCATAAAAGTCGGCTTCTAGTCGATATGTATGCCAAGGGCAAAGGCTCTACGGTGCCTTCGGACGCTCAGGCTCGTGAGAAGTTGGCGCTGTACGTGTATGAATACTTGCTTCATGTTGGTGCAACCAAAGCCGCTCAGACTTTCCTTTCGGAAATACGATGGGAGAAGAATATAACCCTTGGCGAGCCGCCCGGGTTCCTACACTCGTGGTGGTGTGTGTTTTGGGACCTGTACTGCGCGGCGCCTGAGAGGCGGGACACATGTGAACATTCGTCGGAAGCCAAAGCTTTCCACGATTATGGTTTCGTCAATTCAGGATATAACGGAATCGGTCACAACGCCGGCCCGGCGCCGCCGAACGACGGTACGTGTTCCCAACTAGTTTATTGCCGCCATAAACTGTTTGTTTCGTGGCATACCTTTTTCTAGGCCATCACCTTATCTCCCTGTTCAAATGAAATTGGTGTTTATGGTGTTAGTAGAACAGTTGTGTACGCAATTTATGTATTGTATTGTTATGTACATGTTACCTTATGGTTTTACTCAGCTTTTCACTCAAGATGAGTTTTTATTTTATTTTTTATTTTATGCAAGCAAAGGACACTTAGTGTACTGACATATTTTAAAAGGCAAATTATATATTTAGTAATATAATTTATGTTAATTTATGAATTATATATCATTTCTATTGGGATGTTTACATATCTCTTTTTAAGTACCACAGTCTTCAAGTTTGTTTATTTTGTTATTCTTTGCTTTGTGATACAATTGAAAGTATGTTAGTTAGTGTCTTATGCTTCCACACCTACTGCCTCAGCTGTGTAGCAATTTACACCACCACTATACTTGAATAGGTTGCAGGTTCAATTTCCACACCTTCTACTGCCTGAGTGGTGTAGCACACCACCATAGTTGAATAGGTCGCAGGTTCAATTCCTTGTTTGATGCAAACATTTGTATTCAGAAGTACGAGTGTTTGTATTATAGGTTTGGCTATTTACTATATATATATCACATAATTATTAAAAAAAAATGTATTTAAGTATTTTTATCTTTTGTTTTGTACTAATAACACTAGCTCTGCTTAGCTTTGGACTAGACAGCCCTGTGTGGATTATCCTAGGTTATTAAGGCCTTTAGAGTAGTAAAAAAATCAATTTGTTTTTTTTTTCTATTTAGAGAAAGTTAGGTTATGTATCTTTACATAGTATAAAATGAAGTTGTTTCCGCTGTCTGTTGCTTAGAACTTTTAAAGTATGCAATGGATTTTAATCCAGTATTTGGCAGTAGATAGAGTGATTCAATAATATTTATAGTTTATACATATAATATACATGTATGCGAAGCCAGGGCGTGTAGCTAGTTCTATGTAAGCATACTATATGCAGTCAAACTACAACTATAATCAGTAATAAGTGCTTTTAATGTGTAACATATTACATACTTAATATAATACTGGAGTAACAAAGATCTGCAGATTTTGCCAAGTTGAAGAGGCAATACACAAATTCAAATTCAAAACAATTTATTCATGTCGGACATTTTAGCAGCTTATGAACATCAAATTTTTATATTATAATTTTTTTTCCTACCGTCCAGTTTGGTATATAGATCCAATTGAGAAGAACTGGCAAGAAACTCAAATATCCTATGTGGAAAGTTATATCCTGAGGAGATAAAAACCATCCAATAACTTAAGAATATCCTTCAATTGGAATGCATTACGTAGATACAGATAATATTCATGATAATGATTTTTTTAGCATTTTGATAAACTATTATTACTTATTACCTTCTCTCCAGACTGCGAAAGCATTAAGACATATCCACTTTAATATTTATTTATTTTTCCCTCTGTTAATAAATCAAATTGAAGATGACATCAACCTGACTCTGGGACCGTTCTGGAACAGGTTTGCGGAAGACAGAGTTCAGTAGAGAGAGCTGGAGGAGGCCTATGCCAAAAGGCACACCAAGTTGTGGGATATTTTGTAAACATCAAAATGTACCGCAACTTTTGGAAAAAGGGCTATATTATTATTATTACAAATCAAATTAAAATAAGAATTTAATCACTATGAGAATTTGATTATATTGTGTAGTTAGGTACAAATCACTATGTATGCCTAAAAGCTTTGCCTTAGTTTCCTTCGGAAATTGTTATTATATAAGCTTGCTTAAGCTCACCTGAAAACATTTGATTCATATCAAAGGTTTTGGCTATAGGGTGGGCAGTGAAATTACAAGCGGTATGGTATCCTAGTACTCTGGTATTTTCATGTGATGTTAGTGAACTGAGTGAGTTTCTTGTCAGTTCTTCTCATCTCGAAATCATTCGGAACTGACGGTAGATTTGACATATCATAAGCCTGTAATAGACCTACATGAATAAAGATATTTAGATTTATGAATTTTTCATGACTGTTGGGCTGTTAATTTATATTCTAGGCAATCTATTTTTATTTATTATGATTATATTAGTTAATATTATTATATAACAATATTGCCCCATATTTTATATATCTTTCGGACTATCTTATATAGAAAATAATAAAACAAAATAAAATATTAATACTGTCTTTGTGGTCACCACACTCACTATGGTAATCCACCATGGTAGCAGTGGTACACAACTCCCTTCGGCCGGTAGTCCTCCATCATGAAGGTGGATATAATGTTGATGGGAACTCGGGCCATGAATGCCTTGAAACTAACGTTGTGTTTCGGTTTCAGCTGCGTCACCCTTAATGTCAGGTTACTTTTTCGGATATAGTTGACGATGTTCTCATTCCTGTGATATAGCTGTCCTTCAGATGGTTTGCCGTTCCACTACATAAAAAATATATTTAATTCCAGGAATGGGTGGTGGAGGAATGCCACCAGGATTCTTCCCAAACTCGCCCCTGCGGCCGTCGCCGCCGGCTCCACACCCTGGCAGTCAGCCGTCACCGCACGGGCCACAGCCGCAGCTCATGGGCACCGGGCAGCCGTTCATAGGCCCCTGGTACTCGGGGGGTGGGCCCCGGGGGGCTGTCAGGATGGGGATGGGCAATGATTTCAATGGACCACCAGGTTAGTAAGTTAGGATGGCTATGTTGATTTTTTTTATTGATGATATGAATGGTACACCGACTTGCGTTAACGTTTTACGCTGGCAGGGAGCACATCGTGACAAATTCATCAGGAATTTATCATGGTACATTGCTAGCAATGGGTCATAAGTCTACATTACTAACATACACTACTGATCATTTAATTGAATTAGTGCTAATTGGTAGTTTGTATTTACTTAAACTTAAAAATGTAAAGTAAGAATAATATTATTTAAAAGATCAACACGCAAGTTTCTTGCTTGCTTCTTCTTGTGATGAGACAGCTTTCCGAATGAGCGGTAGATTAAAAAAATGTGACGACTATTCAAAAGTGCTTCAATGTAAGTGTATTTGAATAAATGATTTTCTATTCTATTCTATTCTAACAATCCCCTTCCCTCCTTTAGGTTGGTTTAAGTGATAAGGCCGCATTTTGTTAAGCACTTGCACGACTATTGTTAATTTAATTTCGAATCGGAAATGTAAAGTTACAATGATTATTTAAAAGAGCAACACGCAAGTTTCTTGCTCGTTCTTCTTGTGATGAGACAGCTTTCCGAATGAGCGGTAGATAAAAAAAATGTGATGACTATTCAAAAGTGCTTCAATGTAAGTTTATTTGAATAAATGATTTTCTATTCTATTCTATAACAGTAGTATATGAGCGACGCCGGGCCGGGGATCTAGTATACAATTAGTTGAGTAACGAACGGTAATAACGTAATAGTAACTGTTGAACTTGTTGAACTCTGATATGATAAACATAATAGTAATTTCGTAACATGATTGTATATTTTTTTTCACCACTGAAAATTTTATACTTGAATTTAATTTGATACATATTATAAACAGGAAGTTTGTGAGTATGGATGGATATTACTTTTTCACACAAAAAGTACTGAACGGATTTTAATAAAACTTTGCAATAATATAGCTGTTAGTTGCATATATATTTACTACAGAACAGCCGCGTATTTTCTTGCTCAAAACGTTATGCAAAATTCGACCTTATCCTATACAATAGCTTACATCTGAATAACATATAGGCTGAAAATTATAGCCTATGTGTTACGATACGCGCGTGAAACCGCGAGCACAGCTAGTACAATATAATAATAATAAAATATCTCATAACAATTTACACAGCGCCATGTAGTCCCAAGTTAAGCAGAGCTTGTGTTATGGGTACTAGACAACTGATATAAATACATAGATACATTTTTTGTAAATAGATACATAATGTACATAGAAAATACCCAGACCGATACAAACAATCTTTATAAGTCATGAATGCAAATGTTTCTACTATGCGAGTAATTGAACCCACGACCGTGGGATGTGATGCAAGGCAAATAGCCTTACATAGAGTAATGTAAGTGACATTGCTAGACCACTAGAACAATGAGCCGTCGAGAAACTTCGTTTTAAATATTTGAACGTTTTTTTGGACCACATTTACAATATTGAGTTAGTCAGTTAGTCTAGACCCTGAGAAAGCACACAGGCTAGTTTTTAATGGTAGGGTTTTTAAAGGGTTGTAAGGGGTTGAAAGCGGAGATGAAAGGTTGTATAGAAGTATCGTCATTTTTAAATCTAGAAACTTAAAACTTATTGTTAGTTAAATTATATTAAATAAATATGATATTTAAATAATGTAGAAATTTTTCTGTTAAGGGGGTAAAACGCGGACGAAGTAGTGGGCACAGCTAGTATTAGTAAATAAACTATTAATAAACTATAAAAGTGCGAAATTTCATAATCCTCCGTCGCGAAATTTTCTTAAAAAGGCGTACAAAGTTTTGTTTCACGTATTCATATATAGATGTGTATGTAAATAGATATTTTTTTTCTATATTACAATGGTTGCAAACAAGCATACGGCCCATCTTATGATAACCAAACACCAGGGGAGTCACGTGCGCGTTGACCTTTAAATTCAAATTCAAATTAAAAAATCATTTACTCATGTAGGACATTTTAGCCGCTTATGAACGTCAAATTTTTTACATTATTTTTTTTTCCCTACCGTACAGTTAAGTATTTAGATCCAATTCAGAAGAGCTGGCAAGAAACTAAATTGCAAAACTTTTTTTTAAAAGCCAATTTATTTACAATGTATGTTTATATAGATATTAAATGAAAATCCCGTGCATGAAATAACTAACATAAATTAAGAAATTTAATATACCCTTTCTTGAAAACAACCATACCGTACTCTTGAGAAATGAACTACCCCGGCAGGTAGTTCATTCCATAAACTAAGTGTACGCGCAAGGCAGCTCCTCTAAAGTTGTACTGTCCGAGACCACATAGGTTCCAGCGTGTGGGCATGATTTATCAGTAGCTTAAAGCCTTCCTCGACAAATGGACTATCCAACACTAACAGAATATTTCAATTCGAACCAGTAGTTCCTGAGATTAGCGCTGTTCAAATAAACTCTTCAGCTTTATAATACTAGTATAGATTATGAACGGTGTGGTATTTGTGTGCAGGTCAGGGTATGATGGGCAATTCAATGGAGCGCGGCGGCGGCGGCGCGAGCGCGGGGCTGCTGGGTGGGCCGCGCATGACGCCGCCGCGGCCCGGCATGGGGCCCATGAGCCCCGGCGCCTACGCCTCCGGCATGCGCGGCCCTCCGCCCCAGGGACCAGGTGCGTACAGGGCTCACGCGCTCACGCGTACTCTTACACACATATCTGCTCATATTTATGTACTCTCGCACACATGTCTAGTTATATATTGTACTCTTGCACAGTTATATAGCTTCTTACGTATTGTACTCTTGAACACATACGTACTTATGTATTTTACTTTTACAGATGATGACATCATCATCATCTGCTTCTTCCTTATCCCATTTATTTGTGGTCGGCGTAATATGTTTTTAGCTTCCATTCATCCCTGTTCGCAGTCATCGCGTTATTTACTTCCTTTCTTACCATATCATCTTTCACACAGTCCATCCATCTCTTTTTCGGCCTTCCTCTGCCCTTATAACCATCTGCATTCATATGTAACACCTTTCTTAAAATATTATCCTCATTCCTACGCATTACATGTCCATACCATGATAGACGATTACTCTTCAACTTCTCTGACACCGGCGCCACTTTCATACTTCCTCTAATGTATTCATTTTTTATCTTATCCATTCTTGTCACACCACACATCCACCTCAACATTCGTATTTCAGTTGCATGCAGTCGTCTTTCATCCGTCGCCTTTACGGGCCAGCACTTTGTCTTGTAAATTTTTCCCTTAAGCTTAAGGGGAACACGCGAGTCACACGTCGTTGCCGTAACCTGCCCCCACTTCCATTCTGCGTTAATTCTATGCTTTATGGTCCTGTCTAATTCACCGTTGCTTTTGAGGAGAGAACCTAGATACCGGAAATCGGAGCAGATCGGTAATGGAGCTCCATTTAGTGATATGCTGCTTACTCTTACCACATACACCTACTTATTTATTTATTTAACTTAAACGTACACAATACAAAAATAGTACAGAACATTTGCCGGACTTAACGCCATGCGGTAATTTCTACCGGTCAACCATAGGTAGTGGAGGGAATCATTTTATTAGAGTACATTACATAATTGTACTCTTGCACACATACCTAGTTATATGTTGTACTCTAACACATACATACACTGGGCCATTCATTAATCACATGATGTTTTTTAGCATTTTTTAATACAGGATAGGTTACGTTGGTGATACGTGGTGAGGTTTAAGACTAACCTCCCCTCGTCCCAAAACAAATTCACTTGTATTTTTTAGTTCATACAAGGATTTTTTTTTTAATATTGTCTCTGAATACAGGTATAAAGTATAATCTACTTTTATTGCAGACAAATCTACACGCCGCTTTTGGGTTTAGAAATCGTGCGTTTGACGAAAAATGAATATATATTTCGTATTTTTTGTCGAGCCGTCAACTTATTATTTTTAATGGCAATGTTAATTTATATGGTAACGACGTTTGTCCTTGTCAATGAAGTAAATTATGGTACCATATACATGTCTGCTTACCTTTAAACTGTATTTCTGATTCTTGATTGACATCTATGGCAGTAAAATTGTAGCATTGGAAATTATAAGGTGTCATGCCTTAGGAATGACTGAGGACTAAGAATTTCAACGCATCAAAGGTAGTCTTCAGTAATTCCTAAGGACTAATAATTTCAACCCAAGGTGGGTTGAATTTTGAACCCCTCATTGGTTAAAATTCCTGGGTACTAACTAGGGTTGTCACATGAACACGTGATGTCTTATTTAGTAATGATAGTATCAAAAATTAAAAAAATATCTACAATGGTAGCATCTCGGAATTAAATTAGTCAAAAATAAATGTGTGTATCGGTGAACAGGTATGCCACCGATGGGAATGGGCCCGCGGGGCGCGTGGGCGGGCGGAAGCGTGGGCGGCGGCGGCGGGGGCTCCGCCCCGCTCAACTACAGCGGCGGCTCGCCCGGCGCCTACGGGGCCCCGCCCGGCTCCAACGGGCCCCCGGGGCCCTCCACGCCCATCATGCCCAGCCCGCAGGACTCCTCCAACTCGGGTGAGTGTAGATGAATTTACAGGTGGCGGTCTGTGGTGGGGTGCGGTTGGATACCGGTTTTTGGTATCGATACCGGTTTTAAATTGGTACCGAGGAGAGACGGCTTCGTTGTGTGACGTGTTTGCAAATAATTGTAGTTTAGAACGAATTTAATTTTTTTTTTATAACATACTAGTTATGCACGCTACATCGCGCGTGTACATTTGTTTGATGATCAAACAACATTTAAACATGCCATTATTTTATTAAAAAAGTTAATAAAATCGTTCTTTATATTTCGTCCTTTTAAGAGGCATTTTTGCAGCTTTCTTTAGGCTTTAAGGATAAACTATATTAAATTATAGTTTTATCAAAATTACCTAAGAATACAAAAGTGTCCATTTGACAGCTGCAGTACATTACAGAGATTGTCAAATTGTCTGTCTGGTCATGAGCACCCCTCAGGGAGGTGAGGGTTGAGGCCGGCATCGACTCTGGGAGGAAAATCCTTCGGATGACTGGGTTAAAATCTCTAGGGCGAGTATAAAATTCAAAATATATTTAGATATTCATGTAGGTCTATTACAGATTTTTACGATATGTCAAATCTACCGTCAGTTCGGAATGATTTCGAGATGAGAAGAACTGACATGAAACGCAGCTCGTATTCTTCTTGTGTCAATATTAATCAATATCTATGACTAGATTTATTTGCAAAACCGTTACATGATCGAGCGCAGGTTAGATTCTTAAAGAATATGCTCAATTAATTATTGTTTCTATAAGATTTTAAAATGGCCGTATTTTTCGTTAGGAATATAAATCGAATATCTAGAAATCGGTATCCGAATGCTTCCAGTGTTAACTATATGTTAAAGGGCGTTTGGATCCCAAGCGACACAATTTAGAGACGTTAGACATATTTGTTATAAATAAAATAACTAACAAAAAACCGATTAATACCAGAAATTGATACCAATTTTAAACAATAACCGTATATGGGAATTACAAGTTGAATCGTTACTGAAAATTGGTATTAATATCCGTATTACAAACACTAAACTCTATATTGTGTTGTGTTCAGCTACACATTACGATTTAATATTTGATGTGAAACGTCGGAAAGAGTTAACAACACTTTTGAAATACAAAATGAAGTTCAAAGGTGAATTTAACATCAACAATTTAGCAATTTGCAGGTTTATATAATAACATTACATCACTAAAACCAGGTAATTGACTGTGGCACTTTCTTAGACGTGGTTTTTGATTGCCAATTTCTTATACATTTGGGTATCGATACGGTATTACCGGTGTTATCCGAATATTTTGATACCCATTTTTTGGTATCGCGTTCGAGCGACGTGCTCGTTGGTTATGTCGTGAATATTGAAATATGCATTCGAAAACCATTGGTATATATCACTTATTGTTTAAAAGAATCTTCGAAAGGAATATTGTTTTCTTACTTTTAGTTCTGCTTGCCTCATTCTCGCTTAACCTTGGTTCGTTCACGCTTGGGTCACTCCTGTATTACGCTTCTTATATTTCTTTTTTTTTGTACAACAAGTCTTTGATTTCGTCCTACCCACTTTATGTTTGTATCAATTGTTTAGCTGTAAGATTACTGTTGGTTTTCAACTAGATCGCAATGGATTGTTGATTGGAAATATTTTGTAAAAATGTGATAATAATTTTGTTATGTACTTTATGGTAAATTTTCTATAGACAATATTCTTTATTCATTATTTTGAATTCGTTACACATAAAGCGGTTAATTTTGAATAGTTATTTTAAATGAAAAGTATCATTAAATGATTTTGAAATGAGATTGTGTTGAAGGTCTTGGTGTGGTAAGATCTGGTGCAGATGTTTTCGTTCAGAGAACATTGCAACTCTGGTCAGACCATTAAGGAGTTGTAATATTTTTTTGATATTGAATTGCCCTGTTAGGTGCCATTTTTTTTCTACGTATTGTCGCTTCCTGTTAATTTATTTAAATACATTTCGTGTCAGATCTATTTAAAAAAATTTTGATAGGGTCAAACAAAACTTTGTTGTGAGTTTGACGAGTTTTATAAACATCTCACATTAGTTTTTTTTTAATCTGCGATAGATTTTAACATGCCAAGGGCGCGTCATCACAAATCTAATTGTTTTTTTTAATAAGTAATATATTTAATGATACTTGCGTTTTTATGAAAAAATCTCTAAAATAACTTGAAATTTAATATTGTTATTAAGAATTTGCGTATTATAAATCGATATTTAGGTTATGGTATTTTTTTTATTAATATATTAAAGTTTAGTAATAGAATTTTGTTGTAGATGTTAAAATTGGTATGTGCTTTCAATTTAGACTGTAGATACAAGTTTTTAGATATATATTAACAATTCAATACCAATTTTAAATCATCTATACGTTTATACATTTGTGTCTACTGTAAATTTTTATATATTCCAATTGGGATATATTTTTATTTATTATAATTATATTTATGAAGTAATTCTAGTTGAAAATCGACAGTAATGTTTTTTTTTGTCTTAAAACCGTCCGTAAATAATATAATACTCAACGTACAAGACCGGATGCATTAGAAAAAGGAAGTTTAGTTTATGGTAGCATTGTTACAATGAGAGGTCTAAATTTTTTTTTTCAGTATTGTAATAAAAAAAATGAAGTTCTATCTTTTGTGTCCGGTCGAGTGCATATATGTGTAATGCTATTAATTGTATGATAATTGTAAATTAGCATAATAATATGTCTATATATATATATGTCTTCGAATAAATCACAATTTGTAAAATAGACTTGTTTCAATACCTAAATATAAATTTAACTTTATCAGAATGATTATAATTGATATATGAATTATCCTATTTAATATAAATATTTTCAAAAGTGATTAAAAACCGATAAAATTATGAATTATACGAAATGGATAACATGAATGAACCGGTCAGTATACTAGACTTCGATACCGAAAGTAGTAAAAACCGGTAATAACCGGAATAATCTGGTATCGACCGGTAATAACCGGTATCAGTTACTACCAATTGACAATTGGTATGAGAGAATGCTATTGCCGCGGCAGGGGGTGACAACATGTACACGCTGATGAAGCCGGTCGGGGCGGGTGCCCTCGGCGCTGAGTTCCCGCTGGCCGGCGAGCATGGGCCCGCGCCGCAGCACCTGCCGCAGCCGCCCGCCGCCGAAGGTGGGGCTTCGCTGACGGCCTAGAAATTTGCGGATAGTTCTATTCACTCATTTGTATATGTAGATCTCACGCGGGCTTTCATTCGTATTTAAATTTAAAATAGTATTTTTTCAAAAGAGATTCTTGAATCGGTTTTTGTGATGAAAAGCGATTTAAATATTCTCGTTCACATCCCTATACGGGAAGATCTAAAGAAAATTATACTTTATTCATAGAAAATTCACGAACTAAAACCAATTATTAATTTGACAAAATCAAAATCAGTGATTATTTATTCGTGTAGGCCATTTTAGCCGTTTATGAACGACAACTTTTTTGTATTAATATTTTTTCTACCGTCCAGTTTAGTGTACAGATTCAATTGAGAAGAACTGACAAGAAACTCATGCTATATGTATAGCATGAGTTTTTTACTGGCAAGAGCACCGCGCCAGCGGTTCTTGGCACTAAGAGGGTTAAAATTAATCGTGTTAAAACCCGTTAAACTAATTAATATTATGAACAAAGTAACTAGTAACCTACCATCACGATTCTTATGCGAGATGGAGTAGTCAGAGGCACTATCGACGTGGTGAACATAACACTTAACATATTTACTATTTTATATTACATATTTATTTGTATGACATTATAGTTTTCGTATTCACAATAATTAAAAATAAATACATAGTAATTGTTACACATTGTCTCAAAATTATAGTATCAACGGATTATCTGTGCAATAAAGAATATAATAATATTTCTGGTACAATCTATTTTCATAAGAGCCGTTCAGACTTTTAGTCCTGAAAAGGCAATAAACAAACAGACAGACAGAATTTAGTATTTATAATGTTAGTACGATGTTACAATAGATAATTATTTAAGAATAAGCCACTGATGTAAATCCTGGTTTATGTGACTAAAAATGATTTTAGATATTTGATAATGTAATAACGTCGTAAGATTTGTAAATACCAAAGCACTAAATAGTGAAAGTATTATATAATTAACTATTGCGAGGTGTGAACTAAAAATTAAATAAAAATAGGCTCTACTATTTGGAAACCAAACATAATAAATATATTACAATTGGATTTGAAATCATATTTCTATTGATAAACTGAATTATCACAAAAAATCAAAATTTAGTGAAGTCGCATTGTTAAAATCTTAAGGTAGATTTCCCAACACGATTTTTTGATTTACTCGTAATACACTTTTGCGAAATATTTAATACAGCTAAAATTATAAGTAATTTGCCTCAAAATTGAGCAACGATAACAAAAATAAGGATTTATTCTATCCCAATATTTAAAATGGGAATAGTTTCTCCAAAATTTTATTGGTTCTGTTTATAGATATAATATTCATTTTGATCTATTCTGTGTTAGTCGTAAAGGTTACATCAAGTCAGTGTTAGTATTCATGAAACTGAACAAGTTTCACAAAAAAGTAAACTGAACAACTGAAAATAATTTTTAGATACTTACATGCAAACAACGTGGTCAACGTGATCGATGATGTAAGCTGTTCGAAATGTGTATATTTTTGGTCAGTTTTTTTTCTTAGTGATAGTGGTTCAGTATCGTGGATATTCTACTTATCTTTTCTCTGGGTATACCTTTACGATTGACCTTATATTTTTTGCATTAAATGAATTTATTAGAAGTAAATATTTTGCAAATGAAAGCCCGCGCTTTTTAACATCAAAATTCATTGTAAGTTTGTTTTGCATTTTTTTTTCAGTCGCCTGTCCTCTTATTTCTAGGCTAAATAAAAATCAGGCCACTTTTTTTTCTAAGGTTAGAGAATGAAGCAAATAGAACTAGGGTTAATAATTAAGTATTTATTTTACAACATAGGCGACGTAACATAGCACAGCTATTCGTACGCGATATTAGGAATAAATAGGTTATAACATTTTGTTTGTGAATTCAAATTACACAAACACTAAATATTGCCGGAAACCTGTTATGATATATCAGTGATAACCGCATTCAAATCGGTTAAGTCGTTTCTGATATTGGCGCATAGACAAACATTTTTTGACTTCGTGTACAAATGGTTTTTTTTATTTCCGTCTGTCCGATATGTACGTCTCGTTAAGATTTTTTTTTATATATTTGGATTTAATATTAACAATAATATCGTAAATTGCTTCGCCTGAGATGACCGTATGGCATGTTTAGGCAATGTAATTTACGTGGAAGCTGTAGGCTCGTATAGTAAGTGCCTGAAAGTGCTATACACAAAATTGCCTGAAAATGTCACATACAAGGTTAGTCGCGCGGGTCAGTCATTATTCATGAAACTGAACAACTGTCCCAAAGAACTGAACAACTTTAAAATATTTTATAAAATTACAATAAAATCTTCGCTGCGCAACTTTTTATTCAGTAGTCGGTCGCAGGTTCAATTTCCGTATAATACATGTGTATACATATACATTTCTATTGGTCTGGGTCAATGAAAAAAATAAAGTATTGCTATCAGTTGTTTAAGCATAGTAAAAATTTGTCTGTGTTTTTTTCCATATATATTGTCTGCATTTACAATTAAAAAAAATGTTAGTATTTATATCACTTGTCTAGTACCCATATCGTGCTTATATTGGGACTAGATGGGACTAAATTTTATTATTTTCATATTTACATCTTTTTTCTCTGTAAAAGTGGTTCAGTTTCGTGAGTATTAGCTGAGTTTCGGTTCAGTATACCAATTACGATTAACCCTGTATTCATTATTATTACTGGACATACCGCATGATTCATGCTTTCAACATGGGTTCCATTTTGATATTTTCAACCCCAAATCATCAATTTGGTTCAACAGGGTACTAGAAGTTATGCTGCGGTCACACGGGAGAAAGGTTTTGATGAGATTTCATGTAAACTTTCGTTTTCGTCTGTTGGGGCATCTATAAATTATGTAACACTGATTTCATGTTTCTTTGATCCCTCCACCCATCCTTGTCACAGCTAGTCAAATGTCTGATGGAAGGGAGGTATAGAGGATATCCCTCCCTTCCTAGTGTGACGTCACATATTAAACACTTTTATTAAATATTAATTGCACCCACGATTACGTCCGCATGGAATTTAACTTTATTTTTCTAAAGTAAAAGTAGTTTAAGTTACTCCTTATTACATCAGCTTCCTGCCAATAAAAGTCCCGTCAAAATCGGTCCAGCCATTTCAAAGATTAGCCGGAACAAACAGACAGACAGACAAAAATTATAAAAAAATGTTATTTTGGTGTATGTACCGTATTTATATTCATATGCATATAGTAACGGTTAGTTCAATATTACAAACAGACACTCCAATTTTATTTATATGTATGTATGCGACTATTCGCAAGTTCTACTTAAGGATTTTTAATAATACGTGTAGGGGTGGGGGCCTACACGTATTATTAAAAACAAGGTCTTAAATGTAGTGATGACACATTCCAAAATCGAATATATGTATTTATTAGATTTTGGAATGTAACGTCACGAAGTTTATAAACCTCTCGCCCATTGTCACACTACGTCACACTTTATCGACGACCTTAGAGGCCTCCTTTAAAGGTACCGATAAAGTGTGACATTGTGTCTTAACGCGTGAAGTAATTTATAAATGAACCCTTACGACGAATTTGTGATTTCAGTACAAATTTTAGCTTTGCATAAGCAATGCTTTGATAACTTCTTTGCCCAGAGAAACGGAATCGGAACGGAATCGCTACGGAAATCGTCGCTGAATACCGAAAAGTGTGACAGCAGCACTATGCGGTCTCTCTAGATACAACTATAGTATAATGTATTATTTAAAAAATAATTACTTGGAAAATGGACTTTAGTGCTAAAATTTTAAGGTCGATTTTTTTAAATTTAATATGTATGTTAATACAGTTTATACGTGTGATCTGTCAACTATATATACAATAAACTGTATTAAATCAAAACACTATTAATTAGGAATTAGACTTTATTCTAATAATGTTAAAGTTGATTTTCCAAAACAAATTTTTAGTTAAGACAATTTGTTTGTTGTTCGTATACACTAGCTAGAGTGCAGTAATGTTTATGTTGTTGACTCAGGCTTAGGAGGTGTGGACGGCATGAAGTCATCTCCAGGAGGGGTCGGAGGAGGAGGACCAGGCACGCCAAGGGAAGACTCAGGATCAGGAATGGGAGATTACAACTTAAGTGAGTAGTTCTTTTAATTTTAATTATGACCACAACCTCTTACCAAGGTATACTTTGTTCAAAGTCATCTGCACGGGTACTATCATGTCAGCTATTTAGGGCGTTAAGCATATCATCTACCACTTACATAGTTAGACTTGTCTACAAAGTCTGCGTGGACCTTTGTGTCATCTATTTCGGCCGCCAAGAGAGACACGAAAAATATAAAAGAAAGACATTAAATAAATTTTATTGTCAACTTATAACATGTTCAATATTTCAATATATTTTCTATTTGAGTATTTAATTGAATTAGTACTAATTGGTGGCTTATATTCATACACTTAAACTTAAAAATGTAAAGTAATAATAATATATTTAAAAGAGCAACACGCAAGTTTCTTGCTCGTTCTTCTTGTGATGAGACAGCTTTCCGAACGAGCGGTAGATTAAAAAAATGTAATGACTATTCAAAAGTGCTTCAATGTAAGTTTATTTGAATAAATGAATTTCTATTCTATTCTATTCATGAACTTGAACAACTAGAACAGAAACACTAACTGGAACATGAACCAAATTATAAAAGTATAGGAAATAGACGTTATTAATGGGTATAATGGACCATACTTAGCTTGCTGTCACAGCGCTATTATTATGTACAGACCAAGCAGCTTTGTTAGCTGTCTTTCAGTTATAGGATGAGGCAAGGCATAAGGCAGTGAAATTACAGGGAGTGGCAAGGGTGGCAATAACGTGATGGAGTGCTGTTCACGTATATAAGCGACGGTTACCATTTACCATCAGGAAGGGTAGATAGATAAAAAGCTTTATTTTTTAAATTTTACATTATTATGATGTTAGCTTGTTTGCCATTACAGTAAGAAAAAATATAAACTAGTAAAGAAGCGAAACTAAATTAATAGTACCAGGAGAACATGAATTTATAGGCAGTTTGTTGAGAGATATGGCCAGTGAAATTATAGTGTACAACGTATTAAGGACACTACGGGTGTAACATGATAACGTGATGTCCGTAGTGCTGTTCACGTATATAGGTGACGGTTACCACTTACCATCAGGCGGGATTGCACCTTTTTTACCATTACAATGACAAAAATACAAAGTAGTAAAGAAGCGAAACCACATTAAAAGTACCAGGAGAACATGAATTCATAGACAGTTTGTTGGTATTAGGAAGAAGAAGAAGAAGAAGAAAGAAGAAGAAAAACATTTATTGTCAACCATTTTTACATATACATACATATATACATACATACATACACACTTAGAACAATTACAATAATAATTTATCTTATATTATTTCTAAATATGGTTGGCAACATGGCTGACACTCAGCATATGCCGTGACAGCTAACTGTCACGGCGTTGGTATTCTGTGCCTGCCATTAGTGACAACACGTACAGCTCGATGTCAGTTTTTTGACCTTTGACATCTGTCAGATGTCATTATTGTTACTGACAGCAAAATTTTTTTTTACACGTGTTCGAGACCTGCCACGTACACAATTACAATTTTAGGGATACTACGGGCATCACATGATAACGTGATGTCCGCAGCTGGCCTTTACAGCACCGGACGTTAGGGGACGAGTGCAGATGGCACTCCAAACCCGCGGAAGGACTTATGGAGCGGCTGAAGGCCAACTCCCGCCTGACGATACGACTTTAGTCTGAGGGCACCACTAGGGGTTCGAACCTCGGCTCAGGCCGTCGTAATTTCGATCCCCGTTTGAATTGGACGGGGGATCGATCGGAGAGGTCCATGCGTAGGCGAAAGAATTAACATTGATATACATGTGTAAATTATAGCTAAAAATTGCCATACTTGATAATATTAATATAACTGACGGCCTCGTTGATCTAGTAGTTGAACATACCACCTTACTTTCGATCGAGGTCGAGGTTTAATTCCGACTGTATATATCCTCATGAATATAATTTAACCCCCGATCGTCGGATGTTTGGCGGCGTGCTGAACCTCTAGACAACCGAGGCGGTCATGTTATGATATTATGTATTATTATTATTAAGATTAAGAAACTTTAATAGTGTGTGCAATTATTAAAGTTATGTATATGTTAATAATTACAAATATTAGTCAATTAATCAAATACCAATTTTTTGGGTTTATTAAACCGAAATTAAGTTTATAAAATATTTTAAAGGTTTCGGAGGACCAGGCGGCGACCAAAACGACCAGACGGAGTCGGCGGCCATCTTGAAAATCAAAGAAAGCATGCAAGAAGAGGCCAAACGGTTCGAGAAGGATCCAGAACAGCCCGACTATTTTATGCAGTGAACACAGTAACCCCGGGAGCCAGCCCGCCAAAGTGGTGTAACCCAAAATTTTTGGTATCACATTCAGTTTCATAAAAAGTATTTTGTATGATCTCAAAAATAATTGTTTTGGCGGGTTGGCGCCTCTCAACGATCTGAAGTGAATTTTAATAGAATGACCTTACAAGTTTTATTTATTTATTAATCAGTTAACGATTAAATTCGTTAAAATACATCGGAGCGTTTCGGTACTACAGTTGTAATACAGAGTAATTAATACTAAGTTTTATAAGAGTTCCTTTTGAGAATTGAATCTATGTAACAACTCTATCTATGATTTGAAATAACAAAAGCACAATTTCACACAAAAAAATATTTTTCAAGTGAGGGGGGCAGGTCCATTCCGAACATAACTTTTAAAATAAATCTATGAAAACAATTACCTGCAAATGTGATATGTTAAAAATATTAAAATCATAGTTACGTATACAATAATAAATTGATACCTAGTGAGTCAATATTGGTATGGACTCTATCTGTCGTACAATTTTGGAACTAATTAAATCAAACTTAGTTTCATGCACAAACTTGTTTACTGTTTACCATACTAGATGGCGCTGTATCGTATCTGTTTAGTCTTGTAAAAGAGCTGCTTAACTTCTCTTCCATTATACATCAACAGGAATGGTACATTTTGAGGTACTCTATTTTTAATTCCAACCTCTGTATATGCAATTATCGTTTTTATTTCCAATCAATATAGCTTAAAGTCGATTGACCTTGTTAGTGTGACGTCAAGAATTGTTGTGGTGATACGGATACGCATTTTGTGTCTCGCTCTATCCTTCTGCAATGCTATAAGTACATCCCTGTCTGTACGGGGTTGTAATACTAATTTATACAATATTTATCAATCACGATACCGCTGTACTGTAGCGGTTTTACTTGCAGAGGCAAGGTGTACGTGATTTCCTTCCAGACAGAATGTAGAGGAAAAACAAAATGCCGGACACGAATTTATCAATGAAATTTGAGTTTATTCACTCATGTTCAGCTACGGTTTTGCTAACACAGTTTGAGGCGTTGTATTAACAAGGTACCTACATCATGCTTTTATTTCAATCATACATATTTCTATGATTAAATGATATGATATCATTATAACTTGATAGATCTTTTCACTTTATATTATTTAATTTGTGTTTATAGTACTGAATCGCTCCTCACATCACTTGGTAGCGAAATAGTGAATACAACGGCGAGTTTTATTCGTTTAGTTTTATTGAACTTTTAAATCGAATATGTGTATGTATCGCCTATACATAGCAAGTATTTAATTGTATTTCAAAGTACCAACTTTGTTAGAATTCTATTTTGGATGTGGCATGTGGTTTTTATACGACAAAATAGTAAATTTGTAATGAAACATTGGATTTTGTTATATTTTTAGTTACACCTATTTTACACGGGTGTTACATTCTTATTTTTTATATAAAATAAAACAATTCTGTCTAATGGAAAATTTTGTTGAACAGATATCTGCTTCCCAAATTCCCCCAAATATTTGAATGATCTGTTTCCTCGCCTTTATTTCTTCGATTCCGCATTTCCTCAACTGTTACATAAACCGATCACAAGTATTTTGAATTTACCCTTTTCAGAATACATGTATATATTATATATATCTGTAACTATATATGAAACGTGTAAAGTCACGTTAGATTAAAAGTCAGGCCTTTGTCCAACAGTGGGACTTAGCAGGCCATCAGTATAAAATCACATGCGACATATCAAAATTATATTTTATTACGTATAAGGACGCGCGTACTGAGTTTTCTCCGGGGCGCGTTAAAACCGCTAGGAATAATTTATTTTCCTTCCTTTTTTTTTCAATTTAAAAAAAATAAATCTTCCACTTTTTTTTTAATTAAATTATTTAGTATATATAGGTAGCTAGCAAATTAACTACATCTTCTTTTATATGGCATAGTTTTCCTGTATATTACGGTAAGGATTTTAGTGTGTAATATTTTAATAATACAAGAAAATATGTTTTAACGCAAATTCCGTTATAAAAAAAATTACATTTGGAAACAGCTGTTGCCTCTGTTAAATACTTTATGGGATCAATTAACTGCCTTAGCATCTAAATAAAAACCTGCAAAGAAGATTTTTTTTTTAATTTTAATGCAGCCAAGATATAACCAACATTATGCCTTGTACCAGAGAATGTAGATATTTTGTTAGCGCCTTAAATTTTGTTTTAAGCTCTAATGTTCCTAGATTTGTATTCTTTTTATTTTTTAAGAAATACGTTCGATACGCGTCAGTGCTGTCTGTCGCGTTATTATACATTGTAATTTGTATTGCTGTATGTGATACATCAACGGAGCGTTTAAATACAATCCTTTTTTTTTCAGACCCCAATTTTTTTTATACATATTTTATACAATATAATTATTTACCGAAACTGCTACTGCTAACTTCACAGTTGTTTATACATTATATAAACGAATTTATATTTATATTCACGAGGACGTTTGTAACGGCGTCGAAATATTTTGGAGCTTATAAATACTACTGGCTACTGGCACGGGTGTACATGTATTATATATATAAACCTTTCTCTTGAATCACTCTCTATATTAAAAAAAAACATTTCAAAATCCGTTGCGTAGTTTTAAAGATTTAAGCATACATTAGGGATAGACAGCGACAGTGACTTTGTTTTATACTATGTAATGATTAACAAGACAAATACACAATTTATATAAAATGTACAGTTATACAATGTTAAGAAAGAAATTATAACTTGTTTTCTTATTAATGATTTTTGTATCTATGTACAAATAGGCTTTGAACATTATTGAACGTTTTATCGTGTAACATTGTAATGCTAATGAAATGTAGATATTACATCGTAATAGATAAAGTGATCGTGTAAATTTCGTGTAATTCTTAGGGCGATTCTACACTGTTACAGAAACTAAACTATTACAGAAATGTAACAATGTTACAAAAAAGATATATTAATATCTGAAGCCCTATCTCTACATGTATTGACATTGTGATGCCAATGAAATGTAAATATTACACTGTAAAGGTTGAAGTAAGTGAATATTATTTCGTGTAATGCTTAGGGCAACAATGTTACAATGTTACAAAAAGAAATGTTCACATCTGAATGCAGTTTTAGCCACTACCAATCACGTTTTCCTCAGAGAAGACGCTTTGCGTAGTTCTTTTCAACCAGCATATTCAGGTCCATATGTTGTAACACATAGAGGTGATAAAATGTTTAAATTGCTTAAACCCGCTTTTATTCTTAGTGATCGACACGAGTCTAACAATCAGGATTCCAATTATACTACAAATCGTATTACTCGTTTTGGACGTCGTGTACATTTTCCAGATTTTTAGCCTACACACTCATCATATATTAATATTGTAATGCAAATGTATGTATTAATGTAGATATTAAATTGTAATGGATGGAGTAAGTGAACAATATTTCATTTAATACTTAGAGTGATTGAAATTAACGTTGTCAAACAATATTAAAATAAATGTTCAAATTTGAACGCCATATATTACACGTTTGAAAGGCATTGTGTTTGAACGCTCTGTGTCGTAGTTAAGAAATTATGAACAGGTACCGAGTTTTATTTGTATTCTAATACATTTGTCGAGTGTTATTTTGTATTATTGTTACAATAAAACAATGAATCAGAATAAAACACGACAAATGTAAGTGCAATAGATTAATTAAATTAAATATAGTTTTTATTGATCATTCTTGCAGAATGTTAGTTTGGTTAAGATTTGAAATATTAGTGCTTTAACTGCTGAGGAACTCTGTGAGTGGAGGTGGTCGTTATACGCTTGGCGGTTTTGGGTGTGTGCTAACCGACTAGGCGATTAGCTGTCTTTACGCACTGCTTTCACGCAGGATATAATGTGCATGTAAATGTATACAAAGGGTGCGAGAGACTGCGTGGTTTAGCGCCTTTTTAAAATAATTAATTATCATAGCAAAATGGCGGATTTCTGACTATGGAGCGAAGTTAGTTATAAAATTACTGATAATTTATAAATCTTAAACGTGTCTCTATGGAAAATGGATTCTATGAAATAAAATCTTAATAGAAATTGAATCAAACGTAAACACGTGCGAAAGAGTGAACAAAAAAATTGTTAAATGCAATCTCTCACAATTGCGTGCGCTGTAATTTCAGCGCTGAAGCCTGCGAAAAAAAATGTGTCCTGTAAAAACAGCTGTTGGACGTGTTGTCATCGCTTACATTCTAGAACTATTGTCCATGTAATGTATGTAACATTACGACTTTTCGACACCTCGCCTCAACAGTTAAAGTATTATAATTTGAAACATTATTAAGAATTTTGATAATTTCGTTTAAAAGGTGTTTTGGAAAGTTCTAACAATAATTAAATGAAAGCATTTTAAATGTTATGTAATGGTTTATTAAATTATTTTTTAAATATCACACCTGCAATGTTACATGGTATGTTACGCTGGTTTTATATTGACATGTGTAAACGTTACATGTAAAAATGTAACCATTTTGACGGGTAATAATGTTTTACACAGTTATGAATATATATATGTTGCCACAGCGTATATTTTTTATGTCATTCTAATAAATTATGTATGTAAATTTCTAATTCTCCCTTCCTATATGAAGTTTTTTAATTTTTTTCGGAATGTATACAATATAACAGAATGGATATCGTTATTTTTATTTATTTAAACTATATTTGACGGGCTGGCCAGTGATTTAGCGAACCGTTTTACCTGCAAGGACGTGGGTTCGATTCCTTGCACGATACAGACATTTGTATGACTATAAATGTTTGTATTGGTCTGGATATTTTGTATGTATGTTATATTGCAATGTATTTTTTTATATCAGTTGTCTAGTATTCATACTGTTTGGGACTAGATGGCGCTGTGTGATATATTATTTCGCATTTATAATATATGTATGTATTTTTGATTCAATTTGTAATAAATAAGCATGGTTGTAAACAGTAGACCAAGTCGAAAGTCAGTGATAGTATTCATGGCACTAAAGTATTTACCCAAAGAAGCAACTTATATTTGAAAATAATGTTCAGTTCAGTTCAATTTTTATTTGTTTTATTTCTGTTGCACTGCACAATTGTGATGTAGTGACTCAAAATATACAGAATATGCACCTTGTTAAGTATAGCATCGTGAAATGAGCCGTCTTCAATTATTATTTAAAAAAATATTTAATTTCAAATAACGTAAATTAATTACATTAAAATTTTGTTAATTATTAAAAAAATGTATTTCAGAAATCAGAAATAGAATTAAATAATTAATGATTTTCATGTATGAAAAATAAAAAAGAAATTAGCAACAGAATTCTAAAAATTAATGATTTTTTAGCTTTCAATTGTATTTCTCGGCGAAGTTTGTTAAGTTTGCTTGAGTATTTTAAAAGATATTTGTAAATTAGTTACAGAAATGTAATTTTGTGACTCCATATTAGAGAACGAACCTAACATATTTTACAATAACATATATTACGGAAATATTATAAAGTTGTTTTTAGAAGTTCAAATTTTGTGTTTTAGTGCTGAGATCTTGAAATGTCACGTCACTATTGTACTCCCGACGTTTCGACTACTTTGACCTGTCAGCTCGTGACCACGGCTAGTGCAACCTAGTCGAAACGTCGAGGGAGGTAAATACCTTTATTTGCCATTAAATTATTCGTGTTAATAATATAAATAATGTATATTAAACACGAAAGTTTAAAAATTATGTTACGGTATAAAATTTAAGATCCCTTGTCACACTAAGTCACACTTTATCGACTCCCTAGATTTGTGACAATTTGTGGATCACCCCTGGCTTTCGGGTTGGAGCTGACTAACCTTGTATTCGATGCTATAATTATGTATGATACATTTGATTAAAATTTTAATCTGATAAAAAATCAATTGAGCAGTGAATTTTATCAACAAATATTGTATTATTATATTTCTTTCGTTAGTATTAAAATCACAATGCTATTAGTTAAATTGTCTTGTATAATAATTAAATTTAATTATATTATAATAACATTCTCGGTACTTGTGTAAAGAACGAAAATTAAATTGAGCCAAAATAGATATTCAAATATCAGCTATTTACTAAACTGTGGTATCGCAAAACGTTCCGTTACACGACAGAATTTTGCAATCAATATTGTCGACGGTAGACGGGAATTCCTCGTGGGACGGAACGCGCATTTATTCTTTTTAAATTAAATAATGGCACTGGAATTTCAGCAGTAAGAAGTTTTAGGGACCAAGCATAAATTACGTCATATTAATTTCAGTCATTGATAGTCCTTCTCACGTGTCACAGTTAGTCACATTTTTATTGTAAAAATATGTGTTTTAATACTGAATTGAAATGTGATATCACAAAATCTAGGTCACGAGGAGGGTGATCCAAAATTTAATGTTTTTTACAGGAGGTTTGTGACTCCTTCAACCTTTTGTTATACAATATCACACTTTGACGATTCTTAAAGTAAGACGTAATTTATGACTGGCTCCTTAGATGTATTTTAGCGGTCCTATCAACGGGCTAGTGATGCGTGCTGTCGATACCAAAAAAAGTATCGGTTATCGACAGTCGCGTCCCTGGCTCGCTGAGAGTTATGGATTTTGAGTGGAAAATTTTTTATGGAAATTTTATACCACGTGGTAGTGATGTGTTTATAGATATTTTTTTTACAACTCTGGTATCTTTCTGTAGTATAGGATTATTTTTCTTTGGGTGTATGGAAAATTTGTATAAATTAGATTATTTCATAGAGAGATTTGAATAGGTAGATTTTAAGTTGTGGAGCATTAGCTCCGTCCATAATTCTACGCAAATTTGGGTTCCTTTAGTGATACCAAGAAAAAGATACCTCAAAAATTTTGAATCTCGACTGATGACATTCGATAATAATGAAATTAAATAAATGAAAATAAAAAAAACATATTTGTAAATACAAATTTGCATGGTGTAATCGAGTAATTTAGTTTTTTTTATAGAAATTTTGGTATCATGGTATCATGGTGGTAGTATAAAAAAAATATATCAATTTCTAGCTAAATATACACTAAACGGACCCAAACATTGTAAATTTAATACGCAGCGTTGAAAAATGACTAGTTGTAAGGGAATAGCGTAAACAGAAAAACAATTACACAACACAATAATGTAAATTTGAAAAAAATCTTATTTTGAAGTATATGAAAGAAAATATTTGGAATTTAATTTAAGGGGCGACACAGACGGTTACTTGTACCGTTTATTATCTTCTTTTTGTTGGCGTTGCACGCTTGAAATATAATTCATATTACTCGCTAATAAGGTCTATTCTAGATAATTCATTTTTATATTTTTTACATGAAATTCCTTACTAAGTATTGTCACACTTTGACGAGGAGGGAATAAAGTGTGACATCACCTAATGTTACTTTATTCTTTAACGTTTGTCACACTTTATCGATGCGAAGAGGTGGGCCCTAACATGTGACATCATTTAAGGATATCCTCTTAATTTTGATTTAATTTCTCTCTTTACCTCTTGTTTGTCACACTTTATCATGTAGGAGTTTAGGCTGTTGAGTTCGTAGTCTGAGGGAATTTCGATCCCCGTTTGAATTAGACGAGGGATCGATCGAAGGTATTTGTTTTATTTTGGAATTGAAACTATTTATCCATTCGCGATGCAAACTTTATTAGCGAGTTTTAGAACAATCGAAATATACATATTCATTTACAACGCCATCTAGCGCCAAGTAGATAAATTAATTACATCACAGTATCAATGCAATTGCACCGCTAGATGGCGTTGACATTTTTAGTTAATTAAAAAAAAATATAGTTATTCTTTTTCGGAATTTTAAAGCAGAAAAATAAAAGCATTTGAAATTATAGCAGACTATCTATGGTTTTGAATGTTTTTTTTTCTGTAATTTCGAATCTAAGGAAAAGTGTTATTTTTTATATAACTATTATCTATATAGAGAAGTAGCCGTGTGTGTGTGTCTGTCCCATGTAATAAATACAATACAATACGAGTAGAATGAGGTTGTATGTTGTTTTTAAGATATAATTATTATTATTATTAATTATTTTCCTTAATTTTGTGAGTTTAGGTATCTAAATGAATTATTTTTCTCTTCGATGTAACATTTATATAAATGCATAAATAGTTATTATATATTAAATTATATAATGTTTTAATTATTACCTACAACTCATTATTTTATTTATAATTAATGCAGATATACAAAAAATAATGGAGCACATGGCGGACTGAACACCATAAGGCATTTTCTCCCAGTCAACCATACGGCAGGCAGAGATTAGTGGGCGGTGCATTTAAGTAAATAATAACTTGAAATAAATAATAAAAGGAAGTAGGTACAATTATAATAAAATTCATAAATTGAAATACATACATCTAAATACATACATACTTAAATAACCATACATACATACATACATTTAAGCACATAATAATATATACATATAAATAAAATTGGAGTGTCTGTTTGTAATAATGAAATAATCGTTTTTACTACATGCACTACGGTACATACACCAAAATAACATTTTTTACAATTTTTGTCTGTCTGTTTGTTCCGGCTAATCTCTGAAATGGCTGCACTGATTTTGACGGGACTTTTTTTGGCAGGTAGCTGATGTAGTAAGGAGTAACTTAGGATGCTTTTATTTTACAAAAAATCTTTTATTTTAGAAAAATATATTTAAAAACCACGCGGACGAAGTCGCGAGTAGAGCTAGTACTAAATACAAATCAACACTGAGTAGTCCAGTGAAAGCGGGTGATAATTTTACACTATATTAATGTTTTAATTTAATTACAAAAATCGTTGGTAAGATGTTATATTTTTATTTATCTTACTAATATTAAAAACGCGACAGTTTGTGAGTTTGAATGGAAGTTTGTTACTCTTTCACGCAAAAATTACTGAACGGATTTTGATTAAACTTAATAATAATACTAGCTGCCCCGCGCGACTTCCTCTGCATCACAGTTATCATTATATATCGCCCAATTTACATAATATCTTTTTAAATTATAGCCTATATGTTATTATAATGTAAAAACTTTCATCCACTATTTAATTGACCCCCTAAAAGGTCAAATTTTTACAAATTTTGAATGTCATATTTATTCATATTTAATCAACAGCCTCAAAAATAAGTTAAAACTTTTAGCTTCAAAAATGACGATCCTTTCATACAATCTTTCATTCCCACTTTCAACCTCTTACAACCCTTTTTTCGCATTCAAAAGTAGCCTATGTCGTTTCTCAGAGACTATCTGTGTACCAAATTTCATTTAAATCGGTTCAGTAGTTTTGACATGAAAGCGAGACAGACAGTTTTTTTTATTTTTTTTTATTGGGTTGTTTGGGCTATTAGACAGACAGACAGTTACTTGCGCATTTATAATAGTATATAGTAAGGATAGTGTTCTGTATTCCTAACTACCTTAGTTTAAGTATGTAATATTATGTTATCTGTGGTTTAAGCAGGTTGTATTACCGACATGCTTACTTTAGCAAAGTGCGTTTGATAATACTGGCCACAAATAAAAATAGGTGGCCATTTAAATTTTAAATATAAAAAAAAAAGTCAATTGAAAATAAAAAATGGATGAAAAAGGACGCTTCGTAATTTTAACTATTTTCAAACAAGGAAATTATTGATTTATTTGATATAATATAATTGTTTTTATGAAAATATACACTGTAGAGTGCGTGGCCACTAAACAGTACTACACATCGGGACGTTCCTGAGCAAAGGTGAGTAAGTTTGGTGTTACATTGCTTACTTTGGGGTGTTGGTTTAGGGTGGGTGGAAGACGTCCTTCCCGACGAAATCGTATTTCTCCGTTTCTAATAATTATTTTCTTTTCAATAAATACAATCTACTCTATATTTTTATTCTTTACTATCTGATCACGCGAACTCCTTTTCGCCTCAAAATTAAATATGTTAAAGGTTTTTTGAAGTTATGTTGGGCAATAAATTTCTGAACGCACCCTATCTGACAGGTATCAGCAGTTTGTATAGGAAAATAAATTTGTTGTTTTTACTATTTTACATGCAATTTCTTCATATTTTACCACCGTTTAAACCTACTGGACTTCCACGAATATTTCAGGACTAAAATTAGCCAAATCGGTTCAGCCGTTCTCGAGTTTTACCGAGACTAACGAACAGCAATTAATTTTTATATATAGAAGATGTGATTAGATTAACTAATGTATAAGCTATGTTACTGTAAAGTTTCATCAAATTCCGTTCAGTAGTTTTTGCGTGAAAGAGTAACAAACATGCATTCATACTAACAAACTTTCGCGTTTATAATATTTATAAGAGTTTGTGAAGGCGTGAATGCAGAATGGTAAATTTTTTTTAATATTATGTATAACAATTACAATAAATCAATAAAAAAAATTTTACACACATTACAATATATTTAACACACATAGAAGTATAATCTTGGACAATACAATCTTAAATCTTAATAATGTTGAAACTTATAATTTTTATTATAATTGTGGTCGAATGTCGACCATTTATTACACACAGCGCCATCTAGTCCCAAGTTAAGCTATCTAAAGTGTTACGGGTACTAGATAACGGATTTTCTTAAATACATACATATTATACATAGAAAACACCCAGACCGATACAAACAATGATTGTATGTGATGATGACTCATGAATACAAATGTTTGTGCCGTGCGAGGAATCGAACCCGCGACCATCGGACGTAAAGCGGTGTGCTAGACCGCTAGATCACCGAGGTCATATAATGGTGCAGTACAACATAAATAAGTATTACGTAAGCACTATGGGGTGGGGAGTTTTACTTCGCTTATTTTGGATGACATGGGGGGGGGGAGTATAGAGGATTACGACATCGGTAGTTATTTACTTTTTTAGGTAGGGGGTGGGGGAGGGGGGTTTGCTTACTTTTGCTAAAGATAACATAGTATTACATACTTTTGCCAACAAGGGGGATGGGGGTGGTAATTAATTTTAGTAATCTCATTTATTAAAGATCTGCTTAAGCAGCTTTAGCTTTGCTTACTTTTATGTAAGCCACAGATAACATAATATTACATACTTTTGCCGACAAGGGGGATGGGGGTGGTAATTAATTTTAAAAATCTAATTTATTAAAGATCTGCTTACGTAATACTTGAACGGCCTCATATCTATTTCAATAAACAATACATTGAAGCTAACATGTTCAAATTTAAAACGTCAGCTGTTCATTCTCACGGTTGTTTCCTCATTATTGAAACTGTTACCAGTCGTTATGACGCCTTATCGTTGTTTATTCATGTAAGTACAGTACGGTTTACAAGCATTTTCAAAACTAACCCATTCGCCGAAGCAAAAGGAAGAAAAAAAAATTGCTAGCACATTGGACTTCCTACAAGTTTCTTGCTCGTTCTTCTTGTGATGAGACAGCTTTCCGAACGAGTGGTAGATAAAAAACAAATTGTTATGACTATTTAAAAGTGCTTAAATTAAGTTTATTTGAATAAATGATTTTCTATTCTATTCTATTTTATTCCTAAGATATGGTCGAACGCAGTGATTGCTGACTCATCCGTCATACTCGGGAACGAGTGCTGCTTGTAGGGACTGATCTCTAATCTTATTTGTATTATGGTGTACCAGCTTTTACCCGCGGCTTCGTTCGGATAACTTCATTATCGGCTGCTAGATGGCGCTGAAGTAGCAAAATGTTATTTTTTTATAGGAAATTTTTGTTTTTTTTAGTTAAAGAGTATCCTATGATCATTCTAATACTTCCAAGAACATGTGTACAAAATTACATGATGATCGGTTTAGTAGTTTTTGCGTGAAAGCTTAACAAACATCCCTACTTTCGCATTTATAATATTAGTTAGAACTTTATATTTTTATTATATTTTGTACTACATATAAATATTTTGACTAATAAATTAGTGTTAGTAGGTAGTTTGTATTCACACATTCCAACTTAAAAATGTAGTTACAATTATTTAAAAGAGCAACACTCAAGTTTCTTGCTCGTTCTTCTTGTGATGAGACGACTTTCGAATGGGCCGTATATAAAAATATAATAATATGACTATTCAAAAGTGCTTAAATTAAGTTTAATTGAATAATGGACTTTCTATCCATTGTTGTTCTATTGCAGCTGATCAGCGCAGCTTCGTCTTCGTCAGATTCCTCTGTTTTTACAATGTTTTACATTGCAGCTCGCAGCTCTGCTCCTATTGGTCGTAGCGTGATGTTATATAGCCTATTGTATTCTAAAGTTATTATAATAAATAAGCAGAATGTCATAGTTATATTGAGTTTATTTGAATAGAAAAGAAATAATCCTAGACAATTGACACAGCGTGATCTATATCTACAGAAAGGAGAGCTTGTGGGTACCAGGCAACTGATATAAATACATAGATACTTTTTTTCTTTTAACTTTGTTCTTTGCCTGGTTTCTTTGAATATGCATATTAACGTTACTAATAAAATAGAGTGAAAATGATTTTTACCCAAATGCTTTATTAGTTGTTTGATAAAAAGCAAATAATACATACTATTCTTGAATTTACCTAAACCATTGACTTGTTTTCGTAAACATATATATATAATATACATAGAAAACACCCAGACCGATACAAACATACTAATTACAAATGTTTGTTCCGTGCGAGGAATCGAACCCGCGACCATCGGAAGTAAAGCGGTGTGCTAAATCGTTATACCACCGAGACCGTCAAATAAAAGAAGGTTATTTCTATTTCTATCGCATAGAAATAAATGTCGAACTTTACCACTCGGTTGTCCGATAAACAACGAAGGGTAACATTGTTACCATTGAATTTAAGCATCACGCCCTGTTATGAATAATTTATTTACCTCAGTATCAATCACTTCGAAGCATTTTGTGTCTATATAGTAGATATATTAGGCCTTCCGAGCACAAATCGGTTTTCTTTGCAATCTAATTTTAATAATATTACCAAATACACATAACCTTCTATCAACACCTACAGAATAAATTACTAAGTATACTGATCTAGCAATAGAAT
Source organism: Achroia grisella (assembly GCF_030625045.1). Classification (NCBI taxonomy): domain Eukaryota; kingdom Metazoa; phylum Arthropoda; class Insecta; order Lepidoptera; family Pyralidae; genus Achroia; species Achroia grisella. The sequence goes on from NW_026713015.1 coordinate 161,103, forward strand.
TAAAACTGCAATGGCAGGTAGAAACAGTAAAAACTCTCCCAATTATTATTTCGTCCACATGTAGGTACATACTTACACACTAGCCTCAAAATATTACTGCTTCACCCACTTACTTTCATACTTCTCCAAAAAGCTATAATTCTAAACATCTGTAGAATATATATATTATTCTTTATTGTACACACACACACATAATAAAAGAAATTATATAGAATAAATGTAACGTACAAGAGCGAGCTTATCTCTAAAAAGAGATTTCTTCCAGCAAACCTAGAAAATGTTATAGGATCGTGTATTAAATAGAATAGTCATACATACGTGTACGAAAAGAGGAGATATTAAAATATTGTTCTAATGATATTAACTATAAGTATCAATAGACATACATAAATGGTACATAAATAAATTTAATAGGAATAAGGAATAGTCGGCAAATATTTGTCATCATAATCATTTACCCGCAATAACAGGTTTAACACCATCAAAGGGAGATATATAATATATATATATATATATAAAAAAACAATAATAATAATATCTATTCATTGCCAGAACAAAAGATAGACATGAATTTGAGTTTGTACACTGTTTATTGAACAAAAACTATAAAAACAAAAGGAATCTCTTAAACTACGTATAAAATAGCAACTGTAGGACCTCACACTGCGTATTCTGGACAAAAGGGGTTGACTCAGCTGATGCTGTGAGCGTAACGTTTACACGTACGTTTACACAGCGCTGATTTTCATCATAATAATAGTAATAACCCAGAATCTAGAATGTATTATATATTCTAGATTCTACATTCCCGCCATTTTTCTGCGGTCAGTCGCAGTTGCGACAGATAATAAAACTAAAGTCTACAATCTGCCTTCTCAGTAAATTATGAAAGCAGAAATCATAATAGTTTTCAGTTTTGTTACAGTTATCGAGTTTGTATATAGGTGTAGTGATTCTCGGATTGCAGTTAAAGCAGAGCTGTAGTTCTTTATTGTGTCTCTAACTTTTTAAAATATCTTTTTCATTAGTCTGTTCTCTTTTTCATGGCGAATGTAGAGTTAGAATAAAAAAATGTAATGTTGGAAAAATTAAGAATTGTTTTTTATTTATTTTTGACTTTATTTATACCGTATTTATTGCAAGAATATATTACTGCAATTCTATTAAACAAAGTCAAGAATTGCAATTGTAAATATTGCAATAATTAAATGATGGAGGCGTACGTTTTGTTTTTAATGATATTGTTTTTTAATTTGGGCTGTATAGCTTCGGAGTTGAGCCTTAAATTTGGTAAGTAAGTTAGTAAGGTTTCTAATAATACAATATTTGTTTTCTTCTTTATTTGGCTTTTTCACCTTGGTGGTCTAACGGCTTACACGCTGGTTTTATTACTGATGGTCGCGGGTTCGATTTCTCGCACGGTGCAAACATTCGTGAGTATGATTGTTTGTTTCCGACTGAGTATTTTCTATGTGCCTATATTGCGTATGTATTTATAAAATAAAATATTTATATCAGTAGTCCAGTACCCATAACACAAGCTTTGATTATCTTGATTACTAGACGGCGACGTTATTAATTATTATTTGCAGTATTCATAATCGAAGCCCAAGAACGAGATTTGCCCCGACAAATAGGGAGAGCGCTGAAGATGGCTGAGGAGCAGCATCCTGATATCAGGGTAGCTGACTCCGTCGTGTTCCTGGATCGGGAGCACGAAGACGAGAGTTACAGGAAACGTTAGTTCTATTCAAGCATATGGTACCAGATAGTACCAGATAAAAAAAACATTAATCCAATAGACGGCGGTAGGCTGTAGTCTGCTTGCGAGTCATGTTCTCCTGGTACTTTCACCGTAGTATCGGTAATAGTGAGATAACTTCACGACTTATCTTTGATGGAGTAGTCAGAGTCATTATCAACACAGAGTAACATTTGTCTATATATCGCTATGAGAAAACTAATCTAAGAGAGAGACATTTTGGTTTGATATCAGCGTTTCCTTCACTGGAGAGTCAGACAGAAATATAAATTGACACTAGGATTTTTGTTTTTGTATCGGCCAAATTTGAACTCACACCTCCTCGACCTCTTCGGGGTAAATCTGGGTAGTAAATCTCACGACGCTCTCACAGAATATGGAAATAATATCAAAAGTGGGTAGAGTTTCAGTCGATTTATCATGGAAACTATTACTGAGGTTGTAAGTCTCAGTAATATTTGTGCTCTCACACATGATAATGGCAGCAAAATTAAACAAAATAATGTAAATCCATTAAGTAGTGATATAGACTAAATAACACCTAATTCGATGAACATGTTCATAAACTAGAAATTTATTATTTTTAATTTGTTTTTATTATGATAATGTAATTACAGATAGAGGTAATTTAGTAAATTTTGAGCTACGTCATGTTTTTGCCAGTTTGCTCAGCAGTTTCCAATGGCGTCTCCATGATAGTTGACATATCCTGGTATCCGTGGGAAATGGCAACCCAGTTAGCAGTAGACTCAGGGTTGCCACTAGTGAGGACGCTCCTCGGTTCCCAACAGTTGTTGTCGGCGCTGGACAGCTACCTGGAGTCGAGGAACGCCACAGACGCAGCCATTTTGATGGAAAGTGAGAGCGGTATGTTATATTCACTAAGTTTCAATTCATACTGATATTAAAAATAGGAATGTCTTACTGTCTGTTTCTTACCGTTCACAACTCACTTTATAATACTGAACAGACTTTTATATATAACCAGCAAACGTTGTTTTCCTTAAAATAAAAAAAAATTTAGGGGTGTACTACCCCTAATATTTAGGGGTATGAAAAATAGATGTTAGCCGATTCTCAGGCCTACTCAATACGCTCACAAAATTTCATGAGAATCGGTCAAGTTTCGGAGGAGTATGGGAACGAAAACTGTGACACGAGAATTTTATATGTAAGACTAGCTGTCCCGGCAAACGTTGTTTTGCCTTAAAATAAAAAAAATTAGGGGTGGACTACCCCTAACATTTAGGGGGATGAAAAATAGATGTTGGCCGACTCAGACCTACTCAATACGCTCACAAAATTTCATGAGAATCGGTCAAGTTTCGGAGGAGTATGGGAACGAAAACTGTGACACGAGAATTTTATATATAAGACTAGCTGTCCCGCACAACTACATCTGAGGCAAATTTTCCCCAATTTTGGAATCAATACAAATATTATAAAGCTAAAAAGTTTGATTGTTTGAATGCGCTAATCTCAGGAACTACTGGTTGCTAAGGTTCTTGAATAAAATAATATTGATATAATAGACTATAAATTGAGATGTAAGCTATCCTATCTTTCAAGTTGGATCAAATTGCACACAATGTGCAAATCAAATTTGCAATCGGTTCAGTTTAGGAGTTCATCGCGGACAAACAACGTGACACGTAAGTTTTATATATAATTAAACAACTATTCTCTATTAGATGTGGACAGGACTCTATACGCACTCCTTGGAGAGTCCAACATTCGTGTATGGGTCCACGCAGGACTCACCAGGGACTCTGCCAGGGCCCTGAAGACGATGCGGCCCGAGCCGAGCTTCTATGTCATAGTGGGCAGCAACGGTTTCGTCATGGATACCTATAAACGAGTAAGTTTGTGGTCTTGACTAAAATAATGTTTATATTTGTTTGTTTAATATTTATTTCGATGTATATTATTTATATTCTGACGATCTCGGTGGTCTAGCGGTCTAGCACACCGTCTTTACGTCCGATGGTCGCGGGTTCGATTCCTCGCACGGCACAAACATTTGTATTCATGAGTATGATTGTTTGTATCGGTCTGGGTGTTTTCTATGTATATTATGTATGTATTTACGAAAAAAATATATCTATGTACTTGTATCAGTTATCTAGTACCCGTAACACAAGCTTTAGCTAGCTTAATTCGGGTCTAGATGGCGCTGTGTGAATTGTTATTAGATTATTATTATTATTATTATTATGTATGTATATTTGTATAGGTATATGTATATTTTACTATTAGATTTAATTCAATAAAATTCGAAATATCTTTATTCATATAGGTCTATTACAGACTCTTATGATATGTCAAATCTACCGTCAGTTCGGAATGATTTCGAGATGAGAAGAACTGACAAGAAACTCAGCTCGTATTCTTTTCAAATAAATGTTGTATATGTTTACAATAATACAGATTCATTTTTAAATTCAAATTTGGGTGTACTCACCAATATATTATGCTATTGCAATTTCGTCAAAAGCAAATAGTCTAATCAGTGTTCGTAACCCGAACACACCAGTCCCCACAAGCCGCACCCGTTCACGAGTATGACGGGACTTTTTAAACCTATTCCAGTATACATTACACTTAATTTTATTTTACTTATATAAATCTATATATATTTTTAATATTTTTTATTGCCTATATTTAAATTTAAAAATGAATCTGTATTATTGTAAACATGTACAACATTTATTTGAAAAGAATACGAGCTGAGTTTCTTGTCAGTTCTTCTCATCTCGAAATCGCTCCGAACTGACGGTAGATTTGACATATCATACGTCTGTATTAGACCTACAGGAATAAAAATATTTTGAATTTGATTTTGATATCAAATTATCACTTTTATCCTACGGTTGTCCTGATACATTATAATTTGACCATTCATCAGGCAATTAAAGAGAAGTTGGTACGTCGAGATTACCGCTGGAATCTACTCTTCACTGACTACTCCGGCAGTAACCTGGATCTCTCCCAGTTGGTGCTGCCGACGGCGATGTTGCATGTAGACCCTGCTGAATGCTGCAGGCTCTCGAGTAGACGGGAGGACTGCAGTTGTCCTGCTGAATTACAGGTTTATATCTTTACTAGCCGTACCCGCGACTTCGTCCGCGAAAAATGGTGTCGTTGATCAATTAATGAAATAGATTTCATAATCTAACCCAATAAAAACCAAATAAAAAAATTTCATCGTTCTAGATTCAAAAATAATGAATTTCTATACAACTCAATCAAGAGTCTATAAAATAAGTTTCAGTTTCTAAGCTTTGAAAATGACGATATTTCCATATTTCATCTCAAGTTCAACCCTTTTTCTTTATTTATATTTATTCAACAACCTATAAAACTAAGTTTCAGCTTTAAAAAGATACAACATCAATATTTTATCTCCCCTCTCAACCCCTTACAACCCTTTTTCTTTATTTATATTTTATCAACAGCCTAAAAAATAAGTGTCAAGTTTTAAAAATGACGACACTTTCACATCTCCCCTTTCAACCCCTAACAACCCTTTTTTCTTTATTTATATTTAATTAACAGACTCGTGACGAGGCTACAGACATGAAGGCAAGACAACATCATTTGTATTCTTACTTCTTACTAATATAAATTAACCCAAAATTGGGGAAAATTTGTAGCCCTGGCAAACCTAGTGAGAGGTTGGGTAAAAAGGACATGTATATTAATAAAAAAAACATCTAAGCCTGTAGGAATGAATGAATGTCCCAAAACTTTACTTAAAACTAATTTAATTAAATTTTAAAATTATTTTTTTAAAAACTAAGCTTGGGCTTATCTGTGCTATCTAATATTATAAACGCGAAAGTTTGAATGTATGAATGGATGTTTGTTACTCTTTCACGCAAAAAATAAACCATTGATGAATGAATTTTGATGAAACTTTACAGTAATGTAGCTTATATATCAGAATAACATATAGGCTATAAATATTATGTAAATTAGACGAAATATAATGATAAATGCAAAGTAAGTGTCATGCAGACGAAGTTGCGGGTCAGCTAGTAATCTATAATTTTTGTTTCAGAGGTCCCAGTATATACTCAATGCCTTGATCCAGTATATAACAGATGTATACTCCAGACTGGACAACGACCTCACCACTGTCACCGTGACTGTTGACTGTGACAGCATCCAGGGTTGGGAGATGAACATCACCAGAGACCGACTGTATAGGCAGTTCGCTGAAGATACTGACCTCAGCAATGAGACTGTCTTCTATTGGGATGGAGACAGGTTAGGACATGTTTGTTGGAATGGCAAATTTTTATTTATTTTATTTACTAATGTTACTACGTGATTTATTGTGACAGTATCCAGGATTGGGAGATGAATGTCACCAGGAGTATAGGCAATTCGTTGAAGATACAGTCTTCTATTGGGATGGAGACAGGTTAGGACATGTTTGTTGGATGGTATTTTTATTTATTTATTTTATTTACTAGCTGTTACTACGTGTTTTCTTGCGACAGTATCCAGGATTGGGAGATGAATATCACCAGGAGTATAGGCTATTCGCTGAAGATACTCTCTCCTATTGGAATGGAGACAGGTTTGGACACGTTATTTGGAGTGGCAACTTTTATTTATTTATTTCATTTACTAGCTGTTACTACGTGTTTTATTGTGACAGTATCCAGGATTGGGAGATGAATATCACCAGGAGTATAGGCTATTCGCTGAAGATACTCTCTCCTATTGGAATGGAGACAGGTTTGGACACGTTATTTGGAGTGGCAACTTTTATTTATTTATTTCATTTACTAGCTGTTACTACGTGTTTTATTGTGACAGTATCCAGGATTGGGAGATGAATGTCACCAGGAGTATAGGCAATTCGCTGAAGATACAGTCTTCTATTGGGATGGAGATAGGTTAGGACATGTTTGTTGGATGGTATTTTTATTAATTTTGTTATTTACTAGCTGTTACTACGTGATTTATTGCGACAGTCTCCAGGATTGGGAGATGAATATCACCAGGGGTATATGCAATTGCTGAGGATACTGACCTCAGTAATGAGACTGTTTTGTATTAGGATGGAGACAGGTTAGGACAAGTTTGTTGGAACAGCAATTATTTTTATTTACTGGCTGTTCATCACTCGGTGATGTGCGAGAGAGCGAAGTCGCGGCTTCGTCCATATGAAACAGTGGCCTAGAACAAATAAGAAAATTAAGCTAATGCAAAATGGAAAAGAAAAAAAATTCATCTTTCTAGCTTTAAAAATGACGTATGAAAGTTTGTATGAACTTTCATTACCTATTATAATTTTAACCATCTATGGATTTTAGCGGACTCTTAATTTAATCAAAAGCTCATAAATTTCATGTCACAGTTCAATCCCTTAAAACTTTATTTTACATTAAAAAATAGCGTATGTCCTTTCTCAGGGTCTAGACTATCTGTATACCAAATTTCATTTAAATCGGTTTAGTAGTTTTGGAGAGAAAGCGAGACAGAGAAACACAGTGTTTATTCTACTCTATATGTAAATAAATAATATATAGGTCTGGTCTATTTCTTCGTTCCCGCTTCATCCTCTCAATGTACAAGCCTGATGAAGATCTGCAGACTGTCGCCACCTGGTCAGCAGACGAGGAATACCACCTTCTACCAGGGATTGTGTTGGAGCCGTTGAGACATTTCTTTAGGATTGGTACATCACCTGTAAGTATACGTAATTTAGACCACGGTGGACTAGCGGTTACCGTAACGGCACACCGTCTTAGTTGCGATGGTCGCAGGATCGATTCCTCGCATCGCATAAACATTTATGAAAATGATAGTTTGTATCGCTCTGGGTGTTTTCTGAGTATAAATATGTGTGTATTTACGAAAAAAATGTATCTATGTATTTGTTTTGTTATATCAGTTATTTAGTACCCATAACACAGGCTTTAGCTAGCGTAACTTGGGTCTAGATGGCGCTGTGTGAATTGTCCTGAGATCATTATTATGATTGTTTGTATCGGTCTGTGTGTTCTCAATATATTGTTATATTATGTATATATTTACAAAAATGTATATATGTATTTATATCAGTTATCTAGTACCTAACACAAGCTCTGCTTAGCTTGGGAATAGATGGCGCTGTGTGAATTATCCTGAAATATTATTATTATTGGAATATTTTGTTTTCTCAGCTTTTTCTTTCGGGGTTTTTACGCTTATTATATTGTTATCTGAATGAACAGAGATTAAGTGCGTAGCGGTTTTTGTGATTGTCGCATGCCTAATCCTTGTTAATGTAAATCTAAATAAAACAACATTAATTTAAAATAGCAACACACAAGTTTCTTGCTTGTTCTTCTTGTGAAGAATCTGAAATCCGAATGAGCGGTAGAATAAAAAAATGTGACTATTCAAGTCAGTTCAAGTTATAATAGAATAAAAATTATTTCTATTTGTGTTTTGTGAGCAGGTGAGCCGTAAGCCTGTTTTGTGAAGAGTCTGATAACTCAGTGAAGACTTTGTACAGATCTATTTTAGTACAAAGGTCAAATAGAATGTAATTGAATAGATAATTATTTATTTAAAATAACTTTGAGCAATTTTGAATAGTCATACTTAGTTGTTTTAATATAAACTCATTCGACAAGCTGTCTCATCCAACGGCGGATCCAGGGGGTGATGGGGGTCATGAGCCCCCCTTGAGCCCAGGACTTAGGTGGACCACTAATTGAACGTAATGATTTTATTTATATATTTTGTCACCATACAGATTTTATTAATATTTTTAAGTCCAGTACTTACGTGCATTAATAAAATACTTGTATCTATTGTTATCAAAATTAAATTATAAGTTCTTGACTTGACCACGGCTATGTGACCCACTCCTGTCGCCAACGCTGGATCCGCCCTTGGTCTCATCACAAGAAGAACGAGTAAGAAACTTGCGTGTTGCTCTTTTAAACTAGAGTTGCCAACCGTCCTGTTTTCCCAGGACATGTCCTAGTTCTTAAGTGTCCTGGGAACTCCTGAATGGTTATTCGGCAGCGTCCTGGGTTTTTAAAATATGCGCGCCTTTTAATTACTGATTTTCAACTGTATAATTTTATCAAATAATTTTTAATAAAAATCTGTTTATATTAATTACTTGAATTTTACTACATATCAATTGTTCGGACTCTTTGGTAGGAGTGCTTGCTGGTCGCCTATAAGACGGACAAACAGACACGCACACTGACTATCGACGACATTGTCATTGTGGTCGATGACCAACGTCGCAACCTGTGGCCCAATAACTATTGCAACACTATTATTGCATTCTGTTTGTGTTGTAGTAATAAGAAAGAAGACTAGGTAAACAGAGAAAATATATTAATAATAGAGAACTAACCTATTGACAACAGAAAGAATGAATTGAAGTATCAAAAACAAAAATGTAATATAAAAGAACTATAAATTTAAATACAAATTTAGAATATAAAATACATATCTGATTAGCCAGTTACAACAGTTTGTAAGCTATAAGAAGAATGATAAGAAGACGCGTGGACGCATCTGTTCTTTTCACTCTCCAGAAGAATTTAATACGAATAATATTTAACATAAGAAGCTGAGATAGCTGTAAACCTTATTTTATAATAAATAAAATACTCACCCTGCCTTGTATCTATATTTTGGAAGTGTGTAAATTTGTAAAAAAAATATCCGGAACTGTACAAGTACGCGTTGCGTAATAATAAAAAAATACAATTACCCACCTCTCGTCTCAAATTACATTCTAGTGGCCCCTTGGTATCGTCTGTTAAAATATTTAATCAACTCTCAACTTCTATAAGAACTTTAAATAAGAATAGCCTATTTATAAAATACTTAAAGGATTTACTATGTAAAAAACAATTTTTTTTTATTTATACTCTATTGTTATTGTACCAATTACAGAACAAAAACAAAAAAAAAAAGAACTATTAAAATGGAAAATATTATTTGAATCTCTTGACTATGGATAGAGAAATAAAAATTTAGTAATTAAATATATGACTCAAATATACATAAATATTACACACACATTAATAATACATACATATCACATACATATACTTAATAGTGCACAATATTATAATGTAAGTGATTATTTGAATGATGTATTTTAGTTTTTATGTAACATTTAATTAATGTATATCATATACATATGTATATATATACCAGGAATGACAGAATAAGGAATGAGTATATACGAGGAAGTTTGAAAGTTGCACCGGTTATAGAAAAGTTGCGAGGTAACAGATTGAGCTGGTATGGGCATGTTATGCGGAGGAATGAGGACCATGTCTTATGGAAAGTGTATAATATGAATGTGGATGGATGTAAAGGGAGGGGACGCCCTAAGAAAAGATGGATGGATTGTGTGAAAGATGATATGAATAAAAGAAGAGTATGTTTAGATATGACGACTGATAGAGAGCAGTGGAAGAGAATGACATACTGCGCCGACCCCAAATAATGGGATAAAGGCAAGGCAATGATGATGATTTAATTAATGTATATTATAATATATAACTGGATGAATAATATTAAATTATATGTTATAACTAGTTATGATAATAGTAATAATAATGTTATGTTTGCGTTTCCTAACAGGGTCCATAATGATCGAAAAATAATTATAAACATTGTAATATTATGGAATGCAATAGAAATAGAAATAATCTTTATTCAAATAAACTCATTACAAGCACTTTTGAATAGTCATATTTTGATTCTACCACTCATTCGGAATGCAGATTCATCACAAGAAGAATGAGCAAGAAAATTGTGTGTTGCTCTTTTTAATAGATGTTTTTTTTATATAAATAATTACAGTATAACAAGTAAGAGGCATGCGATAATCAACATAGATGTCGCTACGCACTCATTATTAATGTAATCAGATAGTATTGACAGTGCTATAAAGTTTTTCTATATAAAACATTATTATCGTTAACGAATTCTTCAATTTTATAGTGCTTTTTTGCAAAGGAACTGTTTTATTTGACATTTAAATCTTTTTCTGGCAGATTTATAACAGACTCTGGTATTTTATTGTAAAACCTTACGCAATTGCCATAAAACGAATTACTAATTTTAGCCAAACGACATTTAGGTAAACTCAGTTTGTTATTGTTACGTAAGCTTTTATTAGTGCAATCACTAACTCTTTTGAAACTGTCTATATTCCTTCTGGCATAGATGATATTTTCATAAATGTGTTGAGAAGCAACGGTGAGGATATTTGATTCCTTAAAACACTCTCGCAATGACTCCCTGGAACCCATACCATAAATGGAGCGAATGGCCCTTTGTATGAAACTTTTTGTAAAGTAAATATTGTATTTATATCAGCTGCTTTGCCCCATAACAAAATACCATACAACATAATGCTATGGAAATAGCTAAAATAGACAAGTTTAGCCGTTGCCACGTAAATAAATATTGAGTATTGAGTATTAAGACTGATATAAGGATCAGTGGAAGAAAATGACATACTGCGCCGACCACAAATAATATTATAACAAGGCAGTGATGATGATGTCAGATTGGGATAGTACTGGTTCTGAACTTTTAATCCTGGTTATAACATATATACAACAATTGTACGTTCGCTTCCGCTGTTTCAGGCTGTACCTTGGACTTTACCGAAGCTTGATCCAGACACAGGGGAGCCGATGGTGAACGAGGACGGCCAACCGCTTTATGAAGGATACTGCATTGATCTCATTGCTAAGTTATCTGAAGTAAGTTTTGTTACATCGAAATATATATAACTCAAAGGTGACTGACGTAGCGATCTATCACGCACAGCCCAAACCACTGGACGGAGCAGGCTGAAATTTGGCATGCAGGTAGATGTTATGACGTAGGCATCCGCTAAGAAAGGATTTTCATTAATTCTACCCCCAAGGGGATAAAATACTTTGCCAATTCTAACTTATTTAATTCTAATTTATGAAAGTTTTATTGAAACTTTGTCATGCTATACTTTTCTCTCTAAAACCGATCGTAGAGCTGAGAATTAAAAAAATACAATGAATAGATGATCTACTTTTTAATACTAAATCTCCATATACGTATTATATATAAATATATACAAAAATACATCTTTAAAGTGTCATGTTCAAAAATTACTTTGTCTAATCTAACAAAATAGTGCTTTATTGCTATAGTCATAGGGGCCCAATTTACCTAATGCGCGCGCGCCAGGGCCTACGGACCGTTTGTTACTAGGTGAAAGGGGAAGGGAACGCGGGAACACAAACTAACGGACTCTAATATAATATAATATCTGTGCTTACGATGATACAGGGTAGATTTTGAACAATTTATTTTATTTTAGTTATTTTTTTTATAAATGTCTAGCAAGAATTTGAACTCCTCATCACGTAACGACATTTTAAAATTTGTCTGTTTTGTTTTGAAGTTAAGTCACCATATACAAAAATACATCATGCATGTTCAAAAATGACTCTACTAACCAGTTTTATTAAGGCTGAAGGCTTAGAAGATGAGCACGAACTCGTTTTTTAAATGTGTATTTATTGGTAAGTCCTCCAATGTGTTCTGGTAGTGAGTTCCAGAGCCGTGAAGTTTGTAGCCTAAGTGGGAGAAGAAAGAAGTTTTATGAAGAGCAGTAAGAAGGAGAGAATCTTTAGATCGCAGCTGGCGGTTATGAGAATCCCGGAGGTATTGAAATTTATATTTCAAATATTCCGGGGAAGCAGAATCAAAAGTATAGAGTACAAAGTGCAAATTGGTATATAATAAGCGAAAGACGGACCTGGTCGGTGTAAGTCTAAACAGCTGGACTATGACGTTTTAAATTAAGTTAATTTAAGTTTGTTTGTTACAGACAATGAATTTTGAATACGAAATAGTGACCCCAAGAGGGGGCACGTTTGGCATGAAACTGTCAAATGGTTCTTGGGATGGAATTATTGGTGATTTGGTGAGAGGGGTAAGTATTTGATAGCAAATTGAATGAATGAAGGATGATAGCCTCGGTGGTTTAGCGGTTTAGCACACAGATTTACTTCCAATGGTCGCGGGTTCGATTCCTCGCAGGATCCAAACAGTTACGGATATAATAATAATAATAATCTCAGGACAATTCACACAGCGCCATCTAGACGCAAGTTAAGGTAACTAAAGCTTGTGTTATGGGTACTAGATTACTGATACAAATACATAGATAAGTCCCGACAAAAGTCGGTCCAGCCATTTCAGAGATTAGCCGGAATGAACAGGCAGACAGACAAAAATTGTGAAATATGTTATTTTGGTGTTGCATACACCAAAATAAAATTTTTCACAAATTTTCTAAAACAAAAGATTTTTTCTAAAATAAAAGTAGTCTAAATTACTCCTTGTTACATCAGCTACCTACCAAAAAAGTCACGTTAAAATCGGTCCAGCCAATTCAGAGATTAGCCGGAACAAACAGACCAACAGACAGAAAAAAATTAAAAAAAATGTTATTTTGGTGTATGCGCCGTATCTATATTCACATGCATATAGTAAAAAACCGTTATTTCAATATTACAAACAGACACTCCAATATTATTTATATGTATAGATGTCTTAAAAAAAAATTATCGCAGGAAACGGATATAGCAGTGGCAGCTTTGACAATGACAGCAGAAAGAGAAGAAGTGATAGATTTCGTGGCTCCATACTTCGAACAGACTGGAATACTAATCGGTAAGTACAATCCGTTATTCCGGACTACTCTAATGCTGTTGGCCGCAGCTGGCCTTTACAGCTTCACCAGACGATAGGGGGTGAGTGCAGATGGCACTCCAAACCAAAGAAAGTAAGTAACACGGATAATTATTATAACAATCCGTTATTCCGAACTACTCTAATGCAGTTGGCCGCAGCTGGCCTTTACAGCTTCACCAGACAATAGGGGGTGAGTGCAGATGGCACTCCAAACCTAGCAAGTAACACGGATAATTGCAGTTGTCCGCAGCTGGCCTTTACAACTTCACCAGACGATAGGGGGTGAGTGCAGATGGCACTCCAAACCAAAGAAAGTAAGTAACACGGATAATTATTATAACAATCCGATATTCCGGACTACTCTAATGCAGTTGGTCGCAGCTGGCCTTTACAGCTTCACCAGACGATAGGGGGTGAGTGCAGATGGCACTCCAAACCAAAGAAAGCAAGTAACACGGATAATTATTATAACAATCCGTTATTCCGGACTAGTCTAATGCAGTTGTCCGCAGCTGGCCTTTACAACTTCACCAGACGATAGGGGGTGAGTGCAGATGGCACTCCAAACCAAAGAAAGTAAGTAACACGGATAATTATTATAACAATCCGATATTCCGGACTACTCTAATGCAGTTGGTCGCAGCTGGCCTTTACAGCTTCACCAGACGATAGGGGGTGAGTGCAGATGGCACTCCAAACCAAAGAAAGTAAGTAACACGGATAATTATTATAACAATCCGATAGGACTACTTGGCCGCATGGAGACGATAGGGCTGAAGGCCAACTCCCGCCTGACGGATACGACTTTAGTCTAAGGGCACCACTAGGAGTTTGAACCTCGGCTTAGGCATTATATAAAAAAACATCTATTCAAAAGAGCAACAAGTTTCTTGCTCATTCTTCTTGTGATGAATCTGCATTCCGAATGAGTGGTAGAATCAAAATATGACTATTCAAAAGTGCTTGTAATGAGTTTATTTGAATAAAGATTATTTCTATTTATAATATATTTCTATTGGACGTTTTTTGTTTTGTTGTTTTTGACTATTTCGATAAATATTATACATAGAAATTACCCAGACCGACACAAATAATCATACGCATGAATACAAATGTTTGTGTTGTGCAAGGAATCGAACCCACGACCACTGGAAATAAGACGGTGTGCTAAACCGCTACATCACCGGGGCCGTCCATAATCATACTGATGAATGATTTATACCAAGGAGTCGAACCCGCGACCATCGGAAGTGAGACTGTGTCTATCACATTTGATGCAGATGAAGTTAGTCAGCCCGTCCCGGTCAGTTTAGTGATTTAGTCATCCATAAACAAATATCTATGTACAGCTGGTTGGATGAATGAATGAAACTCTTTATTGTTCCTCTCACAGAAAATACTATTACATATACAATTATGTACAAAATGATAAAAAAAAAAATATAATACAATAAACAAGACAAAAAGGTAACAATGGGCGGCCTTATCGCTAAAAAGCGATCTCTTCCAGGCAACCTTAGGATGGATAGAAGTGATTAGATTTGCGTCTGGTAGAGGTGTAATGACGGTAACAATATTGTAAGAAAAGTTATAAATATACATATAACATAATACAATACATAGTATGGTAGTTTGTATTCACACGTTTCGACTTGTAAATGTGAACTTACAATGATTATTTAAAAGAGCAACACACAAGTTTCTTGCTTATTCTTCTTGTGCTGAGACAGCTTTCCGAATAAGCGGTAGATTTAAAAAAAATGTTGACTATTCAAAAGTGCTTAAATTATGTTTATTTGAATAAATAATTTTCTATTCAGCAATTCGCAAGCCGATCCGAAAGACGTCTCTCTTCAAATTCATGACGGTACTCCGGACCGAAGTGTGGTTGAGCATAGTCGGTGCTCTGGTCCTCACTGGCTTTATGATCTGGTTACTCGACAAATACTCGCCCTACTCGGCCAGGAACGATCCAGCGTCTTATCCATACCCTTGCAGGTAAGTGGTGAAATTTTTTTTATTAGAAATTCAAATTCAAATTCAAAATATCTTTATTCATGTAGGTCTATTACAGACTCTTATGATATGTCAAATCTACCGTCAGTTCGGAATGATATCGAGATGAGAAGGACACTCAGCTCGTATTTTTTTTTCAAATAATAGTGGAACATGTTTAGTTATTAAAATTCAAAATTGGGAGAATAGAGTGACCAACAGCATATGCTATCGCAAAGAACAAAAAATTTAATCAGTGTTCACAACCTGAACAGACCAGTCCCCACAAACAGCACCCGTTCACGTTCACAGCCATTATTGTACTCAACCATATTTGAGGGAGCACATCGACCCGGCCCACCACGCCGCCACAAGTTTGAACTTTATAGCGAGCATGACTGTTTCAGGTTACTCCACTACGTCAATTATATTATTTACAGCATAGGCTGTACCGATCACAGTTTTCATCCATTACAATATTAAATTTACATTATTTAATTTACAATATGTCATTACAAAATTTATAATAAGTTTCTTAGACATGTGTAGATTTCATTATTATTCGAAAGACTTTGCTCGCTTTGGTGATGGTCTACTTAACTAACTAAATGTAATAGTTATTTGATTTTATATTGATATATTTCAATTTATATTGAACTAGCTACTCACCCCGGCTTCTATTATGGATTTAAGTAGAAAAAGTATAATCCATCACATTTAAAAGTAAGTATTGTTGCTAAGTAACAGTTTGTATGTAACGTGCAACTGCGATTGGAACGAAGTAAATTATATTTACTACTATATATATAATCCACTCAATATCTCTATCAGCTTCGCCTGGGTGTACATGTATTATACATATAAACCTTCCTCTTGAATCACTCTATCTATTAAAAAATACCGCTTCAAAATCCGTTGCGTAGTTTTAAAGATTTAAGCATACGTAGGGATGGACAGACAGTCACAGCGACTTTATTTTGTATTTGTAATGATATACATTTAAATACACCCTTTCGTTTCCAGAGAATTCACCCTAAAGGAAAGCTTCTGGTTCGCCCTAACTTCTTTCACCCCTCAGGGAGGAGGGGAGGCTCCCAAAGCACTGTCAGGGAGGACCCTGGTAGCTGCCTATTGGCTGTTCGTGGTACTGATGTTAGCTACCTTCACTGCCAACTTGGCGGCCTTTTTAACTGTTGAGAGAATGCAGGTAATCACACTTTGAACAAAGTCTTTCACGTGGCTACTGGTACAGTTTGAGAAACACACTTCTTAAGAACAGTTCTGAAATAGCCATTTTTTTTGGACTACTCTAATGCTGTTGGCCGCAGCTGGCCGTTACAGCTTCATCGGACGATAGGGGGCGAGTGCAGATGGCACTCCAAAGGAAGGACTTATGGAGCGGCTGAAGGCCAACTCACGCCTGACGGATACGACTTTAGTCTGAGGGCACCACTAGGGGTTCGAACCTCGGCTCAGGCCGTCGTAACATCGATCCCCGTTGAATTGGGGACCGATCGGAGGGTTCTGAAATAGCCGTGTTAGTTTTTTGTATTTTTTTTTATGGTTTATAATGGAATGGTGCACCTGCCTGCGCTAACGGTTTACACTGGCGTGGTACAAGTGGATAATGATAAGATGAGCATGAGGTCAGGTCAGTTAGCCCATCGTGGTAACTTCACCAGAAATTTATCACGAGGTTGAAGAGTTCACCTCATTGAGGTTGTGCTTATATCAGCAACAGCTCCTATTAACAACTTTGTATGCTATTTTTATTTTGTGTATTCCATGTAATTTGTTGAATAATAATAATCTCAGGACAATTCACACAGCGCCATCTAGACCCAAGTTAAGCTAGCTGAAGCTTGTGTTATGTGTACTAGACAACTGATACAAATACATTGATTTTTTTCGTAAAATACATACATATTATGCATAGAAAACACCCAGACCGATACAAACAGTCATACTCGTGTATACAAATGTTTGTGCCATGTGAGGAATCTAACCCTAGACCATCAGAAAAGTAAGGCGGTAGACCATCGAGGATCATTTAACGTTGGCAATAAATGCTTTATCTCCCTATCTTTTGGGTGTAGTAACCACTAAGCTAGAACAGTCTAAACTTTGTCTAATTGATTTCAGACCCCGGTGTCATCACTGGAGCAATTGGCGAGACAATCCAGGATAAACTACACAGTGGTGGAAGGGTCGACTGTACACCAATACTTCATTAATATGAAATTCGCTGAAGATACGCTGTACAGGTTTGTTGGTCCCAACAGTGTTGGTCTCTCCCCGCTTGGGGCCAACCGGAGATTCAAGAAGGGGAGGATACGGAACGGATAGGAAGTAGGATGAGCGTCCGGAATCTTGACTCATCAATCGAACGCGATAATACTTTTTTTATACTGCGATGATGGCAAACAAGCATATGATTGGATGGTAAACGGTCACCTCTAACTGTGCTGGTCTTTCCCCACTTGGGGCTAATCGGAAATTTCAAGAAGGGTGGAGGGTAAAGATGGTTTTAGGAAAAGGGATAGAAGGATGGGCGTCCGGAATTTTGACTCATCAATCAAATGTGATAATGGCAACAAGCATATGATTTTTATACTGCGTTGGTATGGGCGTCCGGAATTTTGACTCATCAATCAAACGCGATAATACATATGATGATGGCAAACAAGCATATGGATGGTAAACCGTCACCTCTAACTGTGCTGGTCTTTCGGAAGTAGAATGGGCGTCCGGAATTTTGACTCATCAATCAAACGTGAAAACACTTTTTTATGGTGGAACGATGGTGACAAGCAAGCATCTGATGGTAAACCGTTACCTCCAACTGTGCTGGGAGTTTAGGAAAGGGATAGGAAGGAAGTGTCCGGAATAACGACTCGTCAATCAAACGCAATAACATTTTTTTTACTACGATGGTGGCAAACAAGCATACGGTCCATCTGATGGTAAACAGTTACCGCAACCAATTAAGACGCCTTAAACGTTGTCACGTGCGCGTTGGCGAAAAAAGAAACCTTAATATACTCTTCTTGAAAAAACATCATGCTGGAGTCTCGAGGAAACCTCGGCAGGTAGTTCATCCCACAATGTAAGTAAGCGAGAGGAAGCACCTCTGAAACCACACTGTCCGAGACCAGTTAGGTTCCAGCGTATGGGTATGAATTCTCTGTGATAGATTTTACTGGCATTTCACGCACGCATTGAAAAAATAGCACTTTTGAATTGGATATTTTTCGGAGGAGATACACATTTACCCTTGTCTTTAAAAAAACTTTATTTTTTCAAGACAAGGGTAAATCTGTTTTGTTTTGTAAAACCAAGGATTTCTTTGTCACTTCTAAGAATATATAAAAATGAATGGCATTAAAACGGTTTTTCAATGGATGACTATAAAATGCTGCACCCGCCTACGCTAAAGGTATACGCTAGCAGTGCACCAGTGGACGATGATAAGATGATCAGTTAGCACATTGTAACAGATTCACTAGGAATTTATCACGATGGTTTCCAGGGGAAACAGCAATGGGGTTCCCCTTAAGAAGTATAGATTAAAAAGACCAATCATTTTCCAGGGTTTGGAAGGAGATCACATTAAACGCAACATCGGATCAGTCACAGTACAGAGTGTGGGATTATCCTATCAGAGAGCAGTATGGTCATATATTACTAGCCATAAATGCTACGGGTAAGTATCTGCCTTTGTCTGCTCGATTTCAAAAAGGTTGAAATGGTTCATCATCATCATCATCGCAGCCCGGAAGACGTCCAGTGCTGGACATAGGCCTCTCCCAAAGATCTCCATGACGATCGGTCCTGCGCTGCTCGCATCCAATGCCTTTCAGCGATCTTGACCAGATCGTCGGTGCACCTTGCTGGAGGCCTTCCCACGCTGCGTCTTCCAGTCCGTGGTCGCCACTCGAGGACTTTACTGCCCCAACGGCCATCTGTCCTACGACCTATGTGCCCTGCCTATTGCCACTTCAGAGTCGCAATTCTTCGGGCTATGTCGGTCACTCTGGTTCTTCTGCGGATCTCCTCATTTCTGATTCGATCACGCAGAGTAACTCCGAGCATAGCCCTCTGAGTGACTCTGACCTTGTTGATGGGGCCATAGTTAGCGACCACGTCTCTGTGGAAATGGTTAAATATACAAAATCGGTTAAGTAGTTTTCCGTAAAGAGTAACAGACATTTATCCAACTATACTCGCAAACATTTGCGTTTATAATCTTAGTAAAATAGACTCCTTAATTGTATTAAATAAGTTATCGCGTAATAAATAATATAGAAATTACATTGCAAACTTATTTATATTCTTATAGTTCAGTAAATTTTTAATTTAAACCACGATGTGTGTGATGTGACCAGTTTTGGCTCAATATATAAAAATATGTCCGTAAAAACGTGAATAATATAATCTAAAAAGAAATTTTGATTTTAAAATTAAAAAAAGGTTTGAAAAACGCATTTTTTTAAAATAAATCGATAACGGTAAGAAATATGAAAAAATGTTTTAAATAAAAGTTGTAGAGAAAAAGAATTTGCACAAAATAGGTCCTCTTTATTTTTTTATTATCTGCTATTGTTTAGATCAACCCTTTCGTATCCCTGAGCCACTTTATATTTGTTTATGTTTTCATTTTACGCGTAAGTGTACTGTGTTTTTTTCATCTATACGACATTTTTACACGTATATACATGTTTACAGCATTTTCTTTGTAAAAGTTTTGATACGAATAAATATTTTATTTATCTAAGTAAATAACCACTTACAGGCAGTTAATCAGCTCGTTTACCACTTTAACAAATTGGTCCCCAGGCCCAGTTCCTGACGCGAAGACAGGTTTCGACCAAGTGAATGATCACACCGACGCTGACTTCGCTTTCATCCACGACTCGGCTGAAATTAAGTACTAAAACACAAATTATTTAGTAACATTTCTTCAAAACCTTATGGTCTCAAAGCATATAAAAGCTCAACACACAACGCCATTTAGTTCCACGGTAATCAGAGCTTGTGTTATGGGTACCAGACAACTGATATAAATACATTTTTTTTGTAAATTCATACATACATGTAAAGTCCTCGAATGGCGACTGCGGACCGAAAGACGCAGCGTGTGAAGGCCTCCAGCAAGGTGGACCGACGATCTGGTCAAGATCGCTGGAAGGCATTGGATGCGAGCAGCGCAGAACCGATCGTCGTGGAGATCTTTGGGGAAGGCCTTCGTTCAACAGTGGACGTCTTCCGGGCTGAGATGATGATACACAGAAAACAAATAATCATTCTCATAAATACAAATGTTTGTACCATACGAAGAATCGAACCCGCGACCATCGGACGTGTGTTAAAAAGAAACTGCTCCACCTGAAAGACACCACCGAGGTCGTCATGTAACCCACCTGGGAAAAATAACTGTGATGATATTTCATGCTCCTATCATCCTCCACTGGTGCCCCGCCAGCGTGTACCATTAGCGCAGGTGCAACCATTCCATAATCCCTTAAAACCCTCACCAGGTACGAGGTGACCAGGAACTGCAACCTGACAGAAGTAGGGGAGGTCTTCGCGGAGCAGCCCTACGCGTTGGCCGTGCAGCAAGGCTCCAGATTGCAAGAGGACCTCTCCAGAGCCCTGTTGGAGCTGCAGAAGGAGAGGTTCTTGGAGCAGCTGGCGTCGAAGTAAGCGATTAGTTCAAAGTTTACTAGACAACCTAGATGTTTGATCATCTCACCACTGTAGCGTTATATATGATGTGATGAGGTGTCGCTACATAATATATTGTTTACTGTAGTATGTAGGTGAGTATACAGCTGTAATAATTGTACTATTTGTTGTACATTAGTAAGTTTATTTGGTAGTGTGCTACATGGCTTATTAGTGACGCGTACATTCCACGCGGAGTCGTAACGTGGACTGACTTTACACTTAACTTAAATCTATGTTATGTGGAGAGGTACTAATGGAAGGGTGTCGAGTGTAGACAGAAATATTACAAGTGTAGGCACACATAAATTATATCACACGTTAGGGGTCGAGGGAAGAGGGAGGGGTCTACAAAGTGTTAGCGTAACACTCTGTAGACCCCTCCCTCTTAAGGATAGAGGTAAAGAAAAAGAAATTGAGTTTAGTTTCTTGCCAGTTCTTCTCAATTGAATCTGTATATTGAACTGGACGGTAGGGAAAAAGTATTAGGTAATACAAAAACTTGCCGTTTACAAGCGGCTCAAGTGTCTTACATGACAAATGATTTTTATTTGATTTGGAGAAATCAGAAAGTTCGTCTAAAAAGTAAAAAAAATGGTGAAAATGCTGTAAAATTTCAACCCAATTCCTTCAGGCGTTTTACGTAAAACTTTTACAAGTGGCGTTTCCTTTTCCATTTGGTAAAATCTGCAAACTTTTGTTAGCAATCACATTGTGCTAACTGACCTGACCTCATGCTCATCTTATCATCCTCCACTGGTGCCCCGCCAGCGTAAATCGTTAGCGCGGGCGGGTGCACCATTCCATTATTATCCCTACAAAAAACCTTTTATGAGCACTCATTTTATGTTTATTAATTTAGATACTGGAATGATTCAATGCGCCAGGCCTGTCCTGATGCTGACGAGTCTGAGGGCATCACCTTGGAAAGCTTAGGTGAGGAACTTCTAAATGGACTTAGTAATATATCAGCGTGTACCTTTATCTCATTTAATATTGAATAAAACCACATTGCTCCAATAGTCGCCGGTAGGCTGTAGCCTACTTGCGAGTTATGTTCTCCTGGTACTTTCACTGTAGTATCGGTAATATTGAGATAACTTCACGACTGTTATCTTTGATGGAGTAGTCAGAGACATTGTCAACTGTCCATGTTGTGAACGGAACACTTGACATGTCCACATTTCGCTCGGTATATTTGAATAAAGAACCACATTACTCCAATAGACGGCGGTAGGCTGTAGTCTACTTGCGAGTCATGTTCTCCTGGTATTTTCACTGTAGTATCGGTAATAACTTCACGACTTATCTTTGATGGGGTAGTCAGAGTCATTGTCAACTGTCACACACGCACACACTGGTCATTCGGTCCCTCCTAAGTGGGTGAAGGTTGGCCCCGGGGCGAACCCCTTTACCCCGGCAACAACTCCGTGGGCAAGAACCTCCGGGAGACTCGATTTAAGCCCCTTAAGGCATTGGATGCGAGCAGTGCAGGACCGATCGTCGTGGAGATCTTTGGGGGAGGCCTATGTCCAGCAGTGGACGTCTTCCGGGCTGCGATGATGATGATGATGATGAAGGCGGGCTACTGCGCCGATACTTAAAAAAACTAACAGTAATAAAATTAACATAACGTATCCTAACTTAATAAGTAGTGCCATACTTGGTGACTATTTCGGTTTTGCTGTTTCTGCCAAATGTCGATGTTGAGAACGCAACACTTGACTGTCCACAATTCGCTCGGTATATTTAAATAAATCTACATTACTCCAATAGTCGGCGGTAGACTGTAGCCTACTTGCGAGTCATGTTCTCCTGGTACTTTCACTGTAGTATCAGTAATAGTGAGATAACTTCACGACTGTTATCTTTGATGGAATAGTCAGAGTCATTGTCATTTTGCTCGGTATATTTGAAACCAACGTGGCAGGAGGCGCCTACCGTCTCTGTCGTCTTTCAGAATAATCTTAGGTTTGATATTCGTGTTTCCTTCACTGCAAGTGACAGTCAGGAATATTGTGATGACAGGAGCGGTGGTGAGAGTAAACACACACAGTAGGGTGTAACTTGTATATTAACTGTTACATCTTGAATTACTCTAGCTTCTATATATATGACCAACTGCGTGACCTACGTGTCGTTATACAAAACGTACACTGGCACAATCTACTATGGAACGTGCTGATTTGCATCACTATATCACAATATAAATGAATACAAAGTTTCTTGGCGTTGCCAGATTTGAACTCCTTACCTCTTGGTTGTAATTTAGTATAGTAAACTACGCTACGACACATTCCCTTGTTGCATGGGCGTATACCCGCACGCTTCCACAATTTAGTAGGGCGAAATAGGTCGCCTAACTACGAGTTGGGGCATGCCTTGCATCGTCTACAGGGCGGGCCAACGGTCAACGGAGTCGCGGTAGAATGCCAACGCGACCTCGCGACTCCAGCAATGGCGCTCGTAGGTACACCGGGTGGTTTTATAGTTGGTTACAATCCCACACACCCCCTAGTCACCCCTCTGACTGGGGGACGATCTTTAGATTTTTCTACACATAAAAAAAGGTTACGATGTATATAGATACTATTATTATATTACAGGTGGCGTCTTCATAGCTACTTTATTCGGCTTGGGTCTCGCAATGATAACGCTAGCTTGGGAAGTATTTTACTATAAAAGAAAAGAAAGGAACAAGGTACAGATCTTGGAGGCAAATATGGAAAAACCAGAGAGCAAGAACGTGCTAGAGAAGAAAGTGGACAATTTCACAAAAGTCCGGAAGAGAGAGAAGAGTGGTAAATTGAATAAAAGTGGTAAAAATGTAACTATCGGTGATAGCTTCAAGCCGGTTGCTGAAAAGGGTGTTTCTTTTATAAGTGTCTACCCCAAAGGGGGATATAGGCCGTGAAGTTTAGAAAATAAATGTGTAGATATAAAAAAATGTGTATTAGCACTCAATATAAAACTAATATAATAACTAACTAACTAACTAATTGACGACCTCGGTGGTCTAGCAGTCTAGCACACCGCTTTACGTCCGATGGTCGCTGGTTCGATTCCTCGCACGGCACAAACATTTGTATTCATGAGTATGATTGTTTGTATCGGTCTGGGTGTTTTCTATGTATATTATGTATGTATTTACGAAAAAAAAAATTATCTATGTACTTGTATCAGTTATCTAGTACCCGTAACACAAGCTTTAGATACCTTAACTGGGATCTAGATGGCGCTGTGTGAATTGTCCTGAGATTATTATTATTATTATTATTATTGGCAAGCTGATCCAAATAATTTCGTCTGCATTTCATTTCCCCACATTTTGCAATATTTTTCATTGCAGCTCCGCTCCTGTTGGTCGTAGCGTAATGTTATATAGTTTAAAGCCTTCCTCGACAAATGGACTATCCAACGCAAAAAGAATTTTTCTTTTCAAGCCAGTAGTTCCTGATATTAGTGCGTTCAAACAAACAAACTCTTCAGCTTTATAATTGTTAGGGAAACTACTCTGCTACCAAAATGTTAGGGAATGTACTCTCTGTATATATATAGTGAAAAATGAGTGGAAGCGTCAGTCACGTACCTGTATGGTTCTGCGGATTTCTTGGGCTTCAGGGTCTCGAAGATATCTTCGCTAGCTTTCCAGTTTCACAGTAGGTTTCACAGTTCTAATTTATTTTAATTCACAACACAATGCGCGCGCGTCATGGACGCCGTACAGTCGGATCAGTACTAGTTAAGGGAGGGTAGGCAAAGGCGCGGGAACAGAAAACTAACGGACTCTAATATAATAATCTGTGCTTACGATGTTACAGGGTAGATTTTGAACAATAATATTAGTATAGATAAAGCAGAACAGTACTCCCAAACTAAGACAGAACAGAGCTTGTGTTATGGATACTAGACAATTGATAGAAATACATACATTTTTGTAAATACATACCTAATATACCTATATAGTACATACCCAGACAGATACAATTATACTTATGAAACTTTGTACCATGCGAGGAATCGAATCCTCGACCATCGGATGTAAAGCAATGTACAAAATGCTAGACCACTAAGGTCTATCCAATGTATGCGTATAAGCTATATTACTGTAAAATTTCATCAAAATCAGTAGTTTTTGCGTGAAAGAGTAACAAACATCCATCCATACAAAGTTTCGCGTTTGTAATAATATATCTATCTATCTATATATATAAATGAATTGTATTCGTTAGTCTCGCTAAAACTCGAGAACGTCTGAACCGATTCACTAATTTTTTAGTCATGAAATATTCGTGGAAGTTCTAGTAAGATATAAAATTAATTCTAGATGTAGCATTTACTAAATAAAACAATGTATTAATAACTTATAGAGTTTTTATTTACAAAACATCCTACATAAACATTATTATATACTATATTTATCAATTATTTGTGGTAAATGCTAGAATTTCATCAGGCAATTGCAACTTAAGTTTCTGTGATATTTATATTTTGTGGTAATTCTATTCTGTAGCCTACACTCATATTAATATGTTCAGCCCGTCGACCCGTGCTGACCATTTGCTTCTATGCGGCGTCTATTGAAATGCGCCAACCGAATAGCGTAGTCGGCACGACCCGTCCGATCTTTTTAGGTTTTGTTTTGCGTGCCATTTCTCTACTTATTGGATTTTATTATTTTGTTTAATTCCACTACCATTAGCATGTGTGAGATCACAAAGCTTCTAGTCTTCCAAGCTATATCCGAACTCTATTCATAGCCTGATGATGCCTCGTTCAGAGGCGAAACATGTAGCAATATAGGTGTAGACTTATAACACTTCCTACAAAATATACTTAAAAAAAAAGTTAACGGTTACCATTTAAATCGTCTAACATAGAACCTCAAAAATGATCATCATCACCATCTTATTTACATGTGTAGTTTGTCTATCTATACATATAAATAAAATTGGAGTGTCTGTTTGTAATATTGAAATAACCGTTTTTTACTACATGCATATGAATATAAATACGGTACATACACCAAAATAACATTTTTCACAATTTTTGTCTGTCTGTCTGCCTGTTTGTTCCGGCTAATCTCTGAAATGGGTGAACCGATTTTCACAGGACTTTTATGGCAGGTACCTGATGTAATAAGGAGTAACTTAGGCTACTATTATTTTAGAAAAATAAAGTTAAATTCCACGCGGACGAAGTCGCGGGAACAGCTAGTAATATATATAAATATATATGTATGCTCATATGTTTGTATGTACTATATTATTACGTATATATATAATCTTATATCTATTTAATATGATTATATTTAATTTATTAAAACCAAACCGCCTTCGAGTATCTCTGCACTCCTTAAGGTTGGCTGGTATAGAATGCTATTAGCATTAAGCCTGCCTATTGTACAAAATCAATAATTTTAAGTAAATAAATATATAACGTTATTTTTAAACTTTCGTGTTTAATATACATTATTTAAATTATACTATATTAATTAATCAAAGAGCACCACCACCAGTTAAAAATCGACAACCACACAAATCAGCGATAGCCGATCATCTACTGAACGCTGGAACAAATCACTGGATTGAACTACATGCGCCTAAGGTTATTACTACTACTACTCTACTATTACCCACGAATGAAATTAAAAAACATCCCAATTTCAACAGAGAGGATGGCTTAAAATTATCATCTGCGTGGAATCCAGTCATAAATAAATTCAAACAAAGTTCAGTAGCATCAATAGTCGATAAGTGTACGGATAGTATGAGTGCTGTGTGTCGCGAACTTTCGTTGAACAATCTAGTGACGGTAGATGAAAAAACTGCTGTCACCTATCTACATTGACATCGCTGTTACTCCAGTCAGCTCGTGACCACGGCTAGTGCAACCTAGTCGAAGCGTCGAGAGAGGTAAACCTTTATTTGCCATACAATTATTCGTGTTAAGACCCGGTTAATAATATAAATAAAATAAATAATGGTCTGAATTTGATCACCAATAGAGTAGGTCATAACACTTCCAGTAGCGGTGGTCAGGTTTCCGCACTGAATATTTATGGTCTCACACATGATAATGGCAGCGGAATTAAACAAAATAATATAAATACATTAAGTAGTTTCATGGGATGTGCAGTCCTACCAAGACTCATTTAGCGAATTCATTGATAAGTTTTTATACTATTTTTAAATTTTATAATAATATTCTAAATATTATTATTATTATTATTATATTAGTCGTATTTAATTTTATCTCCGTATTAATAAAACCCTCAGCACCTCTCACTCATCAGACACATTAGATACCTCCGCTTCAACTCTAGTGGTTGGTTTCTCGACGATCACAGAATTCGTATCCAGGACCCTCTTACCGAAAGTTACTCTAAAGTGATGAATATTTGTGTTCTCACACATGATAATGGCAGCGGAATTAAACAAAATAATATAAATACATTAAGAAGTTTTATGGGATGTGCAGTCCTACCAAAAGACTCTAGTGGTTGTTTCTCGACGATCACAGGATTCGTATCCAGGACACTCTTACCGAATGCTACTCAGAAGTGATGAATATTTGTGGTCTCACACATGATAATGGCAGCGGAATTAAACAAAATAATGTAAATCCATTATGAAGTTTTATGGGATGTACAGTCCTACCAAAAGACTCTAGTGGTTGGTTTCTCGACGATCACAGAATTCGTATCCAGGACCTTCTTGCCGAAGGCTACTCTAAAGTGATCTAGATTTAAGTATTCCCCATCGTCGATCTCTAATATGAGTTTCCGGACTTTGTCTTTGGTTTTGTTTACGAAACACGAGGCCAATTTCATTTCCAATTCCGCGTTCCTCACTCCGATGCAGTACGATCTGAAACCATAATGTTTCAATATTTTTTTAATGAATAAATGAAACTCTTTATTGTTCCACTCACAGAAAATACAATTACATTCACAATGATAAAAAAAAAACCAATAAATAAGACAAAGAGATAACAATGGGCGGCCTTATCGCTAAAAACCGATCTCTTCCAGACCCGCGGTTTCACCAGCGATAAATTTCCATATAAAATATATTTTATGCAATATTACTGTAACGTTTTAACAAAATCCGGTCCGTAGTTTTTGAGTGAAAGAGTAACAAACATCTATACTCACAAACTTTTGTGTTTATAACATTATTAAGATTAAGATATGGTAAAAAATAAAATATCTACATTTTGGTACTTCAGCGCCATCTAGCAGCCATTAATGAAGTTATGCGAGCGAAGCCGCGGGTAAAAGCTAATTTAGAAGTTGTTTCCTCACAAAATACGGATGGTTATCCGAAATAAATCTAAATATATATAACTCAAAGGTGACTGACATAGTGATCTATCAACGCACAGCTCAAACCACTGGACGGATCGGGCTGAAATTTGGCATGCAGGTAGATGTTATGACGTAGGCATCCGCTAAGAAAGGATTTTGATTAATTCTACTTCCAAGGGGATGAAAGTTTGTATGAACCTTTGTCAATTTTAAACCGATCGGGTTGAGACTCTGCATGCATAAAGCTACTATGATGTAGGCATCCCCTAAGAAAGGATTTTGATAAATTCCACCACCTCTTAGGGGTGGAATTTATCAAAATCCTTTCTTAAAATAATAAATTAACGCGAGCAAAGCCGCGTGCAAAAGCTAGTAAATAAATAAGATGTTAAAATAATATGAACAGATGATTTCTCATTTATCACATACCTGGACGCTCTAGCTAGGACAGCTGTCATGGCCAATATTTCAGTGGTAGCTTCAGCCAATCTGCTAAGTTCTCTGCAAAAAAATCAATATACATCATTACATAGTATAAAACAAAGTCGCTGTCGCTGTCTGTCCGTCCCTCCCTATGTATGCTTAAATCTTTAAAACTACATAACGGATTTTGAAGCGGTTTTTTTAAAATAGATAGATTGATTCAAGATGAAGTTTTATATATACCAGCGTGGTCCAGGACACCATCTTACCCTGTTTCCTAGGTTGTCTGTAAGAGATTGATTTAAAGAAGTGATTCCAAAAGTAGTCTATATCGACTCCCAGGGTCTATGACAAACTGCAAGGGGTCTCAAAGAGGTCATCTTGTTGTTTTCACTTTATGTTTTTAACACTAAAGTTTACTAAAGTTAGAAATTTACAAAAAATCAATACTAGGTAAGAATGGGGTCTACTCAAAACCGAAATATAAGGGGTTTACGACACGAAAAAGCTACCTCTACTTTAAAAATAAGATCACCTTTTGTTTAGCATATTTATGTACTTGTCTTTTTGTATAATACATAATACGATTACGGGAGAAGGTGTTACATATGAATGTGGAAGGTTCTAAGGGCAGAGGAAGATGGAAAAAGAAACGGGATGGACTGTGTGAAAGATGATATGGTAAGAAAGGGAGTAAATAATGCGATGTTTGGGAACAGAGATGAATGGAAGAGAAGAACATATTACGACGACCACAAATAAATGGGATAACCACACCACAATGTGGTTGTGCGGGCAAAAAGAAAATATCGTTCTATCTATCTATCTAAGTTAACAAATGGGTCATCTCAAATCAATAGCCAAACGAAAAGCACTGAATCACTGGCAAGAAATGCCAGGATTAAGACATTCAAAAGCCCTAATATCGGGCTACTCGAACGAATACTCCAATAGACTACTGCTATTGAGTAAAAACAACATATGCATGATGACTAGAGCCCTCACAGGACACTGCAAATTAAACAAGCATATGGCCAAACTAGACCTATGCACAAGAATCTGCAGATTCTGCCTAACTGAAGAGGAAACGCCACTACACATCCTATGTGGTTGTATCCCACTCATGCATAAACGAAATATCTCCTTTGGAAAGTATACATTATATCCTGAGGAGATAAAAACGATCGCTCCTAAGAATATCCTTCAATTCTTGTCCCTGACGGGTCTAGGTAGCGAACTTTGAAAGAGGGCGAGCACAATGGGTCTGTGTAGGTCGCAGTGCTACAGGTACCTGACAATAGCCCAAACAGCCCCGCCAGCGTAAACCACTAGCGCAGGCGGGTGCACCATTTCATTATCATCCATAAAAAAAAAAATAGTCCAAACAACCCAATAAAAAAAATGTTAACAAATACATACGTGTATGCACTCGCCACTTTCACTCCGTGCCTGCTCATTAGTGTCTCGCAGGCGTATTTTATTCGCAGCACGCAGTATTCCAGCTGTTCAGCGGTCGGACGCAGCGTTGGGTGCAGGTGTTCGGCCAAGAACAGATCTAGTGTCGGGTCGTCTTTCTCCTGCAATTTAAAATTTCACAGTTAGTTGTGTCTATATCTGAGTATAATTGATTGCATCGATCTGGCTAAAACATCTATCATAAAAAGTGCATAATAAATACCCGTTTATAGCAAATAAAATAAAATTAAAAATCATTAATTCATGTAGGACATTTTAGACATTTGTGAACGTAATTTTTTATATTATAATGTTTTTCCTATTATACAGTTCAGTATATAGATTCAATGGAGAAGAACTGGCATGAAACTCAAGAGATTTTTTCTAAAAATAGGACGTTTTAGTCGCTTATGAATGTAACATTTTTATAGTGTATTTTTTTCCTTACCATCCAGTTCAGTATACAGATTCAATTGAGAAGAACTGGCAAGAAACTCGATATGTTATTTTGAATATCCATTTTTTTTTACATTGTGTACTATCATACATCTATACATATAAATAAAATTGGAGTGTCTGTTTGTAATATTGAAATAACCGTTTTTTACTACATGCATATGAATACGCTACATACACCAAAATAACATTTTTTACAATTTTTGTTTGCCTGTCTATTTGTTCCGGTTAATCTCTGAAAAGGCTGGACCGATTTTGACGTGACTTTTATTGGCAGGTAGCTGATGTAATAAGGAGTAACTTAGGCTACTTTTATTTTAGAAAAATAAAGTTAAATTCCTCGCAGACGAAGACAACTAGTTTCAAATAAATGTTGTACATGTTTACAATAATACAGATTCATTTTAAATTCAAATTTGTGAGAATAGAGTGACCACCAGCATATGCTAATGCAAAAGCAAATAGTCTAATCAGTGTTCGTAACCTGAACAATTGATTTGAATGTAAATAAATGAATAATTACCTGCTTTCTATTGGCGAGAACTTTCTTAAATATAAACGTTGGATTCAATACTGGATTCCTCATTTGCTTTATTTCTTCAGACATCACCTTACCAGCGTGATGTATGCCATTCAATGCTGAAAATATATAACTTTTAAGGTTGAAAGCCTCATGGTCGGTTCACTATGACGTTGTATTGCTGTCATACTCGGGAACGTGTGCTGCTTGCACGAGTATCAACTCACATCAACCCAAAATAATCAACTCTAATTTTTAATAGTATTTTTTTTTTATAACGGTACAAACGAGCATGCGGCACACCTGATGGTAAGTGATTACCGCCGCCCATGAGCACCCACAACACCAGGAGAATTGCAAGTACGTTGGCGGACTTTTAAAAAGGAATAAGCTCTTTTCTTGAAGGTTTCAATATCGTATAATAATAATAATCTCAGGACAATTCATACAGCGCCATCTAGACCCAAGTTAAGCTAGCTAAAGCTTGAGTTATGGGTACTAGACAACTGATACATATACATAGATTTTTTTTTGTAAATACATACACATTATACATAGAAAACAGCCAGACCGATACAAACAATCATACTCATCACATTTATGAATACAAATGCTTGTGCCGTGAGGAATCGAACCCGCGACCATCGGTCGTAAAGCGGTGTGCTGGACCACTAGACCACCGAGGTCAATCATGTCGGTCCGGAAATACCATTACTGGAAAGTGATTCTACAATGTGGTTGTGCGTAGCAATACAATGTTTGAGGTGTCAGCGAGTCATCATTACATAGTATAAAGCAAAGTCGCTGTCACTGTCTGTCCCTATGTATGCTTAAATCTTTAAACTACGCAACGGTTGATGCGGTTTTTTTAATAGATAGAATGATTCAAGAGGAAGGTTTATATATATCATACATGTACACCCGGGTGAAGCTGGGGCGAGTAGCTAGTCTATTATAAATGCGAAATTGTATTGTCCTTCTGTCTGTGTATTTATTACGTTTTCGAAACGGCTTAACGGCTTTATGGGGGGAAGGGGCTTGTCAGTAATGGGAACTAGTAATCCCCATGGCTAGCAATGTTCCATGTTAGGTCGACCTCCACGCGGTCCCTCCTGGAAACCATTGTGATAAATTCCTGGTGAATTTGTCACGATGTGCTAACTGACCTGACCTCATGCTCATCTTATCATCCTCCACTGGTGCTGCCAGCGTAAACCGTTAGCGCAGGCGGGTGCACCATTACATTATCATCCATAAAAAAAACGGCTTTATGGCCTTTTTACTAAAATCGCGCGGACTTTATATAGATATCATGAAATTTCGCACACTATACTGTACCCGCGACTTCGTCCGCGTGGAATTTAAGTTTATTTGTCTAAAATAAAAGTAGCCTAAGTGACTCCTTAATAATAATACATAGTACATGTACACCCCCGTGCGAAGCCGGACGAGTAGCTAGTTTATTTTTACTTTAACTTACCAATAAACATATTAACACTGTCCAGGTTCTCTCCATATGTAGCTAAGTGCCTCAGATCCTTTAGCAAGTCCTCACACTCCTGCTGCTTCTCCAGAGCTGAGATGTTCAGTAACTTGAGTATTGCAAACAGTCCGTTGTTTGAGATGAAGTTTCTATAAATATTACAAAATTCAATTTCAAATTCAAAATATCTTTATTCATGTAGATCTATTACAGACTCTTATGATATGTCAAATCTACCGTCAGTTCGGAATGATATCGAGATGAGAAGAACTGACAAGAAACTCAGCTCGGTATTTTTTTCAAATAATAGTGGAACATGTTTATGATAAATACAGTTATTAAAATTCAAATTTGGGAGAATAGAGTGACCACCAGCATATGCTATCGCAAAGAACAAAAAATTTAATCAGTGTTCACAACCTGAACAGACCAGTCCCCACAAGCAGCACCCGTTCACGAGTATGACGTATGAGGCAGCCATCATTGTACTCTACCATATTTGAGGGAGCACATCGACCCGGCCCACCACGCCGCCACAAGTTTGAACTTTATAGCGAGCATGACTGTTTCAGGTTACTCCACTACGTCAATTATATTATTTACAGCATAGGCTGTACCGATCACAGTTTTCACCCATTACAATATTAAATTTACATTATTTAATTTACAATATGTCATACATACATACAATACATTATACTTACTAATCATTACATAGTATAATACAAAGTCTCTGTCGCTGTCTGTCCTATATATGCTTAAATCTTTAAAACTACGCAACGGATTTTGATAACGGTTTTCTTTAATAGATAGAGTGATTCTAGAGGAAGGTTTATATATATATAACTAGCTTTTGCCCACGGCTTCGCTCACGTTAATTTATCCCCTTAGGGGTGGAATTCATCAAAATCCTTTCTTAGGGGATGCCTACGTCATAGTAGCTTTATACATGCAAAGTCTCAGCCCGATCGGTTTAAAATTGACAAAGTTTCATACAAACTTTCATCCCCTATTTTATCCCTTTGGGGGTAGAATTAATCAAAACCCTTTCTTAGCGGATGCCTACGTCATAAGACCTACCTGCATGCCAAATTTCAGCCCGATCCGTCAAGTGGTTTGGGCTGTGCGTTGATACGATCACTACGTCAGTCACCTTTGAGTTATATATATTTAGATACATGTACATCCGTGCAAAGCCGGTGTGAGTAGCTAGTAATATTATAAACGCGAAAGTTTGTAAGTTTTTTTTTTTATAACACAGGGGACAAACGAGCATGCGGCTCACCTGATGGTAAGTGATTACCGCCGCCCATGAGCACCCGCAACACCAGGGGAAATGCAAGTACGTTGTCGGCCTTTTAAAAAGGAATAAGCTCTTTTCTTGAAGGTTTCAATATCGTATCGGTTCGGAAATACCATTGCTGGAAGGTGATTCCACAATGTGGTTGTGCGAGGCAAAAAGTTTCTAGAAAACCATACTGTGGAAGACCGCCATTCATCCAGATGATCAGGATGGTATTTCAGTTTCTGGCGGGTGGTACGGTGGTGAAACTCAGCAGCTGGTATTAATCTGAACAATTCCTCAGAACACTCCCCGTGATATATGCGGTAGAAAATGCACAGAGATGCAATATCTCGCCGCAAAGCCAATGGGTCGAGTCTGTCACATAGTGTAAGTATAGATGTTTGATACTCTTTCACGCAAAAACTACTGAACGGATATTGATGAAACATTACAGTAATATAGCTTATGCCTCAGAATAACACAGGCTATATTTTATATTGTAATTTAACACGATTGAATCCGCAGGCACAGCTATTATTTTATACACGAAAGTCTGGATGGATGTTTGTTGTTTTTCACACAAAAACTACAGAATTTTAATAAAAATTTGATTATCACAGTATCATGGATAACATGATAACGTGATAACGTGATGTCCATGATACTGTTCTGTATAGTTACCACTTACCATCAGGTAGACTGTCAGCTTGACTGTCAATACAATCAATAAAAAAAAACAGCTTGAAACTACAGTGAAAGTACCAGGATAACATGAATTTATAGGAATAGTCCGTTTTTTATTCCCGGACACAAATTTGACATATCCGATGTTGCCAGGATTTTGCATTTTTTACATAGGGTTGTGACACTATCGGAAATTAATATTAATTACCCATTTTTATAGGTTATTCAGAAATAATGTGCGAGTGTTTATATAAAAGGTCATCATCATCATCTGCTTCTTCCTTATCCCATTTATTTGTGGTCGGCGTAATATGTTTTTCTCTTCCATTCATCCCTGTTCGCAGTCATTCCGTTATTTACTCCCTTTCTCACCATATCATCTTTCACACAGTCCAACCATCTCTTTTTCGGCCTTCCTCTGCTCTTATAACCATCCACATTCATATGTAACACCTTTCTTAAAATATTATCCTCATTCCTACGCATTACATGTCCATACCATGATAGACGATTACTCTTCAACTTCTCTGACACCGGCGCCACTTTGATACTTCCTCTAATGTATTCATTCTATATCTTATCCATTCTTGTCACACCACACATCCACCTCAATATTCTCATTTCAGTTGCATGCAGTCGTCTTTCATCCGTCGCATTTTAGGGGCCAGCACTCTGATCCATACAAGACAGCAGGCCGGATCATGGTCTTGTGAAAATTTACAACTCGCGTGTTTCCTTTAAGCTTAAGGGGAACACGCGAGTCACACGTCGTTGCCGTAACCTGCCGCCATTTCATCCATCCTGCGTTAATTCTATGCTTTATGGTCCTGTCTAATTCACCATTGCTTTGGAGAAGAGAACCAAAATAATATAATATATATAAAAGGTATTAACACAAAATTAATAAAGAACATGTATTAATAAATATATGGTTGTTGTATCAAAATAGATTTTTTTATTTTTCACTAAAATTAAGACTAACTGCCCATTTTGTAACACAAATGATTTTTGGTGTCATATATTATACAACAAACATTTATTTGTGTTTGAAAGAAAGAAATGTTGGTTTCTAACTTAATACTATAATAATTACTATTTGTACGGAAACGAAAACAAAATGGATTCTTAAGTTGTATAATACGACGACAGTAATGGAAACGCTAGTATATGTACGTACATTTTAAAATTCTGTTGTTGAAACGTCATTTAAAGCTATAAAAGTTTCCGATTAAACAAACCGGTATCGCAGGTACACCACTACCCCGCTGTAGGTGGTAACATTATTTGAAATATTGACATTTACAACTGTCAATTTAGTCTCCGGTATTAAAAAAAAAAAGAGATTATAGTTTGAAATAGTTGACTCGTTATTTTAATGTATGGTAATTATAGTATTGTTGGAAAGAAGATTGAGAGTGGAGGGGAGACCCTATAAAAGGCGATGCCATCTCGGAACCGACACTCCCAATCCCACCCTAACCCGCTTATAGTCAATGCGGTCGACTACTCACCGAGGAGTAATATCCGACATACGCGACAACGTCGCCCGAGGCACGTTCTCATTGACCCCGACGACCCCATAACGGCAGGTAACCTCCCCACGGGCCCACCCGTTCCACCCCGACCACACTTTTACACACACACACGACACCGTCCTCGCCGGCGAAGACGACGACCTCAAACACACAATATCGCGCATTCAACCGGGCGCCTGCGCGCGCACCGGCGCCCCTCCGATCGATCCCCCGTCCAATTCAAACGGGGATCGAAATTACGACGGCCTGAGCCGAGGTTCGAACCCCTAGTGGTGCCCTCAGACTAAAGTCGTATCCGTCAGGCAGGATTTGGCCTTCAGCTGCTCCATAAGTCCTTCCGCGTGTTTGGAGTGCCATCTGTCCGGTGAAGCTGTAAAGGCCAGCTACGGCCAACAGCATTAGAGTAGTCCGAAAAAAGAACCTACACTCTCATTTTGTGATTTAGAGTGTTAGGTCGTTACTCTGCTAGTTTAGCTATCGGTTATAATCTTTTTAAGTTCATAGTGTTGTTTTGTTTGATTTGAATTGGAGGTTAATTATTTCTGTTTGTAATTAGTTTTCGTGGTTAATTATTTTTGCAGTATAAAATAAGCGATGTAAGAAGTTATCATTTTGATTCGTATTAGTTCAATTTAGATGTATTGCTAAACGGTTACAATAAAATTGTTTTGTTATAAATTTATTTTTGAGTTTAATTTCCTTAGGTAGCTGTAATTATTTCTTTTTAAAAAAATCACTTCTGGTCTTATTTCCAAGAGTATAATATATATACCTGCACATTGCCATCTCAAGTTCCGCATCCGGTTTCAGGTAGCCAAAAAAATCACTTCTGGTCTTATTTCCAAGAGTATAATATATATACCTGCACATTGCCATCTCGAGTTCCGCATCCGGTTCCAGGTAGCCAAAAAAATCACTTCTGGTCTTATTTCCAAGAGTATAATATATATACCTGCACATTGCCATCTCGAGTTTCGCATCCGGTTCCAGGTAGCCAAAATAATCACTTCTGGTCTTATTTCCAAGAGTATAATATATATACCTGCACATTGCCATCTCGAGTTCCGCATCCGGTTCCAGGTAGCCAAAAAAATCACTTCTGGTCTTATTTCCAAGAGTATAATATATATACCTGCACATTGCCATCTCGAGTTCCGCATCCGGTTCCAGGTAGCCGTCCAGGAGTCCAGCTGTGAAGTATTCAGCGCTCTCGCACGCATATATATCAAGTAAGGCGTCGCCAATAGCGGACCGAATGGTCGACACCTCCGAGAGTGGCTTACCTGTGTAACAGACAGATACAATTTTTATATATAGTGACTGCATTACATTCTTAACAGTGGGGTAATAGCGATTCTTCTGTTATACATAAATAATAATAATTACAGGACAATTCACACACCGCCATCTAGACCCAAGTTAAGCTAGCTAAAGCTTGTGTTATGGGTACTAGATAACTGATATGAATAAATACATACATATTTTTTCATAATATTCATAAATTTATATTTCATAAAATTTCTGAACGCACCCTGCGTTCAGAAATTTATTGCGTAACTAAACTTCAAAAAACCTTTGACATATTTAATTATTTGAATATCGCCGCTATCTACTCCCCGCCTCGTCATCGAATTGATGATCAAATGTTCGATCAGTTTTTCAAAACACTTGGTAAACGATACATTGCTGGAGGAGACTGGAACGCCAAACATATTTATTGGGGCTCTAGGCTCACAACTACAAGAGGTAGAGAATTAAAAAAGGCAATTGACACTAACTCCCTTAATATTATATCCACAGGAGAACCAACCTATTGGCCTACGGATCCAAATAAAATACCTGACTTAATTGACCTATTCATAACAAAAGGCATAGCGGGTATGTACACAAAAATAGAATCTAGCCTTGATGGTTCTTCAGATCATACACCTATCATATGTACAATAAGCACAAAAATAATCAGGAAGGAACCGAAAGAAACGTTGTATAATTATAAAACCGATTGGGAATCCTTTAAAGACTATATCCATGAAAATACAAACCTGCATATACCGCTAAAAACAGAAGAAGATGTAGAAGAAACAGCCTGGTATGTCACAAACCTGATCCAAAAAGCAGCATGGTCATCAACACCTTATACCGAGTCTAAAATAAAGAGCCAAGATACGACACTAGAAATAAGAAATATGATATCAGAAAAAAGAAAACTGAGGAGACAGTGGCATACAAGCAGAAACCCTCAAGATAAAAGAGCACTTAATAAAGCTCAAAAACTATTAAAAATAATGTTAAGAGAAAATGAAAACAACACAATCCAAGATAAATTGATGACATTATCCCCACATAAAGCAGATGACTATAGTCTTTGGAAAATAACTAAATTTATAAAGAGACCGAAAGAACATATACCCCCACTTAAAAAAACAAATGGAAGCTGGGCTGGAAAACCTAGAGATAAAGCTGATTTATTTGCAAAGTATCTCAAAGAAGTATTTATACCAAATGAATCAGATGATATGCATACAGAAGCAGAAATTGATAAAATACTTGACAGTGACCAACAAATGTCCTTACCTCTAAAATCAGTTACGCCAGCGGAAGTAAGAAAGACTATAAATCAGCTAAAATATAATAAGGCACCGGGCTTCGATTTAATAACAGCTGAAGTACTAAAACAGTTGCCCAAAACAGGAATAGTTTTACTAACAATTCTCTTTAATGCAATACTGAGACTGCAATATTTTCCACAGTTGTGGAAAGTATCTATAATAAATATGGTTCTTAAACCGGGAAAACCATGCACTGAAGTATCGTCATATAGACCAATAAGCCTACTACCAGCAATATCCAAATTATTTGAAAAAATACTATTGAAAAGATTATTGCCAGTGCTTGAGGAGAAAAATATAGTACCAGAACACCAATTCGGCTTCCGGGCACATCATGGAACTACGGAACAGATACACCGAGTCGCACATACAATTAGACAAGCACTAGAGAAAAAGAATACTGCTCAGGAGTATTTTTGGATGTACAACAGGCATTCGACCGCGTGTGGCACAAAGGCTTGTTCTATAAATTAAAAACCTCATTACCGAACACCATTTATATGCTCTTAAAGTCCTATATACAACATAGGATATTCCATGTTAAGTATGAAGATCACCTATCAGATTATTTTGAAATAAAAGCCGGAGTGCCACAGGGTTCTGTCCTTGGCCCAGTATTGTACACAATATATACTGCTGACCTTCCCACTACTAATGGTATAGTTACAGCAACATATGCAGACGACACAGCAGTGCTGTCATGTAATAAAGACCCACATATTGCATCTACAGAGCTTCAGAAACATCTGAATGGAATTAAAGAATGGTTGAATAAGTGGAGAATTCAAGTGAGCACCACAAAGTCGGTCCATATCACATTTTCACTGAAAAGAGGAAATTGCACACCAGTATCCTTAGATGGAACTATTTTGCCACAACAAACGGTGGTAAAATATCTCGGAATGCATCTGGACAGAAGACTTACCTGGAAAGACCACATAAAAGCAAAAAAAATCCAAGCTGATAGAAAACTTAAAGACATGTACTGGCTGATAGGTAGACAGTCTAACTTAAGTCTGGAAAACAAACTCCTCATCTATAAGAGCATCATAAAACCAGTGTGGACATATGCAATGGAACTATGGGGAATCACACTCTAACATAGAAATTCTCTTCCAAAACAAGGCATTAAAAACCATAGCCAGAGCTCCTTGGTTCATAAAAAACATTGAAGTACATACACATCTAGAAATTCCAACTGTAAAAGAAGAGATACAGAAAGCCTGTGGAAGATATAAACACAGATTACGCATAAGAA
Source organism: Achroia grisella (assembly GCF_030625045.1). Lineage (NCBI taxonomy): Eukaryota > Metazoa > Arthropoda > Insecta > Lepidoptera > Pyralidae > Achroia > Achroia grisella. The sequence goes on from NW_026713015.1 coordinate 201,337, forward strand.
CCTGTTAGCTTCAAAACTACTGGATATAAATAACTGTCCATCTAGAACTTGCCAACATCTAAAGAAAGTAAATGAGAAAACCTCATCTGCCAATAACTTCAAAAAATCTGATTATATTTAGAGAGAGAGAGAAAAAAAAAAAAAAAAAAAAAAAAAAAAAAAAAAAAAAAAAAAAAAATTCTGAGGCGGAACGGAGGTCGCGGGGTCAGATAGTTAGGAGTAAAAAAAGAAATGCCGGTCCCTATGTGACAAATAAGATCAATCAAGAGAAAATTACGATGTGGTCAAGGCGCTAAAATTAAAAAATATATTTAAAAAAAAATACTCACCAGAGAATGTTCTAGGTTGTATATATTCAACGCAGGAGTGCATAGCTTTTTTTAAAGTGATCCGGCACAGAGTAGCTGCGTGGAGGCGAGACAGACCGAGAGTTTGCGCCAGGGCTTGCTCTGTCATTTGGTCAAGAGGAGTACCTGTGAAAGTATATTTTATTAAATTCAAAATTCAAATTCAATATTCAATATTTTAATAATATTATTTTATAAACGATGAAGTTTGTGAGTGCAGATTGGTGCAGAATGGTTGATTAGAGGGACGGATGGATGTTTAATAAATAACCATAGACAATTAACACAGCGCCATCTAGTCCCACGGTAAGCAGAGCTTGTGTTATGGATACTAGACAACTGATATTTATACTTAGATATGTTTTTGTAAATACATACTTTTTTAATACATGCAAAATATTCATCCCAATCCAATCGATCCCCCGTCCAATTAAAACGGGGATCGATATTACGACGGCCTAAGCCGAGGTTCGAACCCCTAGCGGTGCCCTCAGACTAAAGTCGTATCCGTCAGGCGGGAGTTGGCCTTCAGCCGCTCCATAACTCCTTCCGCGTGTTTGGAGTGCCATCTGCACTCGCCTATCATCCAGTGAAGCTGCAAAGGCCGAGCCGAGTAGTCCGAAAAAAAATCATAGAAATCACCCAGACCGATACGAACAATCTTACTCAAACACAAATGTTTGTTCTGTGCGAGGAATCGAACCTGCGACCGTCGTAAGTAAGGCGGTATGCTAAACCGCTAGACCACCGAGGTCTCGTAATATGTATGTCCAAAATTGAGGGAGATAATTAAAATTCTAGATCTAAGATTATATCATATAATTATAATAAGAACAATTTATAATTTTCAATTATAGGAAAGAATCTATCTTCTTGAATTCAGCTGTAAGAATGAATAATGTACACTACACAGTAACAGTAACTAGTATATAAGGATTGATTATTATAATAAATAGCCAGTGTACACTCAAACGTTGTACCTATCATTTGCCTAACAAACACTACCCTTATACAGCACTGAGGGGTCGTTCAAGTATTACATACACACAAATGTCTATTTAAACTGCTACTTATTTATTAATATAAAGAAAACGTGGAATGAAATAAAATAAAATATAAAAAAAAAAGAAAAAATTACTATGAATATTTTTATTCTTAGAAATTTTTCTTTTTTTTTTATATATCATCCAATTAAAAAAGAAATACCTGGAGTTTTTCTAAAGATAGCAACACCGGCTTCGTAACTGACGCCTTCTGCCCCTGGATGGACCAGGTACGCCTTCAGTCTGGAGCCTTCGATGCAGCACAGCACCAGGAAGTATCCGTTTGAATTAAGGCAAATTTTCTCACCAGATATTCTCCATACATCTGGAAATTTCATTTAACGATCATGACGGTGATGGTGATGGTGATGGTGATGGTGATGATGATGATGATGATAATGATATCAATAATAATAATAATTTCAGAACAATTCACGCAGCGCTATCTAGTCCCAAGTTAAACTAGCTAAAGCTTGTGTTATGGGTAGTACCCATACTGACAACTGATACAAATACATAGATATATTTTTTATATATTATAATTAGAAAACACAGAGACCAATATAAATAATCACACTCATAAAAATAAATATTTGTGCCGTGCGAGGAATCGAACCTGCAACCATGGGAAATAAGGTGGTGTGCTAAACCGCTAGACACAGAGGCCGTCAATAGATGATCTAATACCAGCGTGGTCCAGGACACGATCTTACCCTGTTTCCTAGGTTGTCTGTAAGAGATTGCTTTAAAGAAGTGATTCCAAAAGTAGTCTATATTGACTCCCAGGGTCTATGACAAACTGCAAGGGGTCTCAAAGCGGTCATCTTGTTGTTTTTACTTTATGTTTTTAAAACTAAAGTTTACTAAAGTTAGAAATTTACAAAAAATCAATACTAGGTAAGAATGGGGTCTACCCAAAACCGAAAAATAAGGGGTTTACGACACGAAAAAGTTTGGAAACCTCTACTTTAAAAATAAGATCACCTTTTATTTAGCATATTTATGTACTTGTCTTTTTGTAAATATTTTTCTGTTAGTAATAAATACTGATATGTGTGATAACCATGTTATTTAAAATAAATATTATTCAATCCAGGGCAGTTTACACCATCTCATCATCATCTGCTTCTTCCTTGTCCCATTTATTTGTGGTCGTCGTAATATATTTTTCGCTTCCATTCATCCCTGTTCGCAGTCATCGCATTATTTACTTCCTTTCATACCATACCTTTTTCGGTCTTCCTCTGCCCTTATAACCATTCACATTTACACCATCTCAAATGTAAAGGAATTTGAATCTTGGCGACACCAAAAACCTTGTCTTTATTTAAAATTCTGATTGACTAGTGACTGACTCTCTGGTGCGCAATCTGACACTGGTAAACAATTTAGTATAATGCAGTAGGCTAGGTTTGCCCTCTGCCATATTATTTGAAAGTACCAGGAGAACATGACTCGCAAGTAGGCTAGAGACTACCGCTGTCTATTCGAGTGAGGCATTTCTTATTCAAATATACCGATCAAAATGTGGACAAGTCAAGTGTTGGGTTCAGAACATCGACAGTTGATGATGACTCTGACTACCCCCTCAAAGCTAACAGTCGTGAAGTTATCTTACTATTACTGATACTACAGTGAAAGTACCAGGAGAACATGACTTGCAAGTAGGCTACAGCCTAACACTGTCTATTGGAGTGAAGCATTCTTTTTAATTCAAATATACAGAGTCAAATGTAGTCATGTACTGCTTAGTTTGGAACTGTGCAGTACTTTTCAGTTTATATATCTAATATATAAAATTCTCATATCACAGTTTTCATTCCCATACCTCTGAAACGGCTTGACCGATTCTCATGAAATTTTGTGAGTGTATTGAGTAGGTCTGAGAATCGGGCAACATCTATTTTTCATCCCCCTAAATATTAGTCTACCCCTAAATTTTTTTTTATTTTAAGGCAAAACAATGTTTGGCTGAACAGCTAGTATTAGTATAGTTCACTATTATTATTATAATTCTAGGATACTTACTTTGTCCATCCAACTCAGCAGTAGTCCTGAAATCAGCCTGTGTGACTCTTTCAGCAATTTTCTCTTTAATAGCCAAAGTTATGGTGTGTTCTCCATTTGTCAAATCAGATATTATTTGCTGCAACTGTTCATCTAATAAACCCTTCTTTAAAACCTCTAAACCCACCCAATGGTCACTTATTTCCTGCCCTAAAGATATATCCGAGGCTATGACCTCCAAATAACGGATTAATTCGGTACAATTTGCCGCCAATCCATCGTTTGTCAGAGCGACTGGCGCTGCATACATTTTGGTGCCTTTCAGTGCATTAAGACGGTCTGTTTTACTTTTTTCTGGGTCAGAAAATATCTTATCCAAGACCGCGGCGCGTTCGTCCAAAGCTTCAGACTCTTCTTTATTCAAAATCTCCGGATATGCCAGTAATTCTTTATTATACGTAGACACGAAGACGTCTTTCATGAATGGCCGTATCTTTGCTTTCCTGCGCTCTCGCCGTTCTAAAACTTTCAAATCTTCAAAATTGAATTTCTCTTCCACGACCCGAGGTTGCGCGGTTTGTGTAGATTGGTAATTTGTTGACGAAAAGCGAAATTTTCGGCAAATGTTTTTGTTGAAGATAGGATGGCGGAATATACATAGATGCCGGGATATATTCATGTTAGCACATTAAAGTATAATAGTAATTAAAGAAACAATTGATAACACAGATTCTTAGCTTAATAGTTGAATATTTTAATGTTTTAGTTTGCTTAATGAATCAGTTTATATAAACCCAAGGTTTTTATTTGTTGAGGTTATGTTAATTTCACAATTGTGACAATCAATGACATTTCTCAACCAAAAATGTCAGTGTCAGTCAGTTGTCAATAATGTAAGAAGGAGTGTCATTAGTTCGTAATTTTTTTACTATGAATATAAACAAAAAATAAAAAATATATAAAAAATTTTCTCCTAGTATGGTACTACTTATGTAAGATAGGTTAATTTGTATTAATTTTATATTCGCCTTAAGAGGCTTCAATCCAGCCACCCAGATTGTTGAGCCCGGAGTCCATGCCGTGGCAAAGGAATTCCTTTGTCCCCTTCGTCGCGAGACCCCAATTTCATCTCCCCAGGGAGTTGCGAATGAAAAGTCATCCATTCATTCATTCATTACAGTCAGAGATACGTCCATATAAGTCCATATAAGACAGATATACCTCATTTGTTTTTTTTACTTACCAACTGTCTTGACTTTGATGTCGCTTATGAAAGTCAAGTTTTTTGTATTAAATGATAATAAGTTACCCTGGACAATTAACACAGTGCTATCTAGTCCCACGGTAAGCAGAGCTTGTGTTATGTGTACTAGACAATAGATATAAATACTTAGATATGTTTTTTTTGTAAGTACATACGTAATATACATAGAAAACACCCAGACTGATACTGTTAGCACATGAAACCTCTTTTTATACAAAATCCATAAAATAATTGTAATTAAAAAAAAAAACTTTTTTTCTTTCTGTCAACAGGGTCTATCATTTATTATTAATTTTATTGATTTTAAATGCATCAGAATTAGATCACAGTGAGAAACACATACAAAATTGGTGCTATATAATAAAATGATTAATCTATCAGTTCAAGAATCAATAGTTAACCTCAAAAGACTTCGTCTCGAACGCGGCCGTTGTAAGGCAACCATTACCCGGTTGGAAACATTTCTCTCATCAGATCTCTCATCATCATCATCATCATCTCAGCCCGGAAGACGTCCACTGCTGGACATAGGCCTACCCCAAAGATCTCCACGACGATCGGTCCTGGGTTGCTCGCATCCAATGCGTTCCAGCGATCTTGACCAGATCGTCGGTTCACCTTGCTGGAGGTCTTCCCACTTGCGTCTTCCGGTCCGTGGTCGCCACTCGAGGACTTTACTGCCCCAACGGCCATCTGTCCTAAGAGCTATGTGCCCCGCCTATTGCCACTTCAGAGTCGCAATTCTTCGGGCTATGTCGATCACTCATCAGAAATGAGGAGATACGCAGAAGAACCACTGCGTATCTCCTCATTTCTGATTCGATCACGCAGAGTAACTCCGAGCATAGCCCTCTCCATTGCCTTCTGAATGACTCTGAATAATATCATCTATACCAGGAAAAATATAGACAGTTTCAAAAGAGTTAGTGATTGCACCAATAAAAGCTTACGTAACAATAACAAAATGATTTTACCTAAATGTCGTTTGGCTAAAGTTAGTAATTCGTTTTATGGAAATTGCGTAAGGTTTTACAATAAAATACCAGAGTCTGTTATAAATCTGCCAGAAAAAGATTTAAATATCAAATAAAACAGTTCCTTTGCAAAAAAGCTTACTATAAAATTGATGAATTCCTTAACTATAATAATGTTTTTATAGAAAAACTTTAAATCCATAGCACTGATAATATTATCTAATTACACTAATAATGAGTGCGTAGCGATTTCTACGTTGATTATCGCATGCCTCTTACTTGTTATACTGTAATTATTTATATAAAAAAAACATTATTAAAAAGAGCAACACACAAGTTTCTTGCTCGTTCTTCTTGTGATGAATCTGCATTCCGAATGAGTGGTAGAATCAAAATATGACTATTCAAAAGTGCTTATAATGAGTTTATTTGAATAAAGATTATTTCTATTCTATTCTGAGCTTGTTCATGGGGCCCATCAGAGGTTGCTGACACTGAATTATTACAAACAGTCATAGTCATGAGTACAAATGTTTGCACCGTGCGAGGAGTGCGCTCTAAACCGCTAGATCACAGAGGGCATCAATTAATATTTTGTTACCTCATCCAGATCACTCTTTAAATTTAAATCATAAGAACTGAGAAGAATCTGAACTGCATGAACTTGCCCTTTCATTATACGTTGGCAGGTCATTAGTGGAGTAGAATATAATGAGCATAACGGCGGATCCAGGGGTAGGGGGGGGTCATGGGGGTTATGACCATTCCTTTGGATTGGAGTGCCATCTGCAGTTGCCGACTATCGTCTGGTGAAGCTAAAGGCCAGCTGCGGCCAACAGCATTAGAGTAAAAGAAAAAAGACGATAGAGCAGTCCCCTTAATCCCCTTTTAGCCTACATTCTCCTTCCAAGTTCTATATGAATTGCCCTGGACCTTTGTCATTATTAATTTGTGAAAAAATAATTTACATTCTATATTCAAATTACAATTCTTATTATTTTCTTGTGCGGCTTCTCACAATATGGCGGACTTAGCGTCAATTCAAACTCATTTGCATTACCGCCAACCGCTCCGTCAGTACGCAATTTAATTTCGAGACGTTCATCCTAATTACAAATATAAGTACCTATAAAATGTAAACACAATCAAAACAAAACATTTAATTTGGCAGAATTAAAATTTTATAAGCTGGTAACATTTCGGAAATAGTGATGGGACTAACATATGTGTTAATTAATAACTGTGAAATAGCAAGTTATTTTTATTAAAAGTGCCGAAAGTCGTTTCAGATACAATATTATAGGTATTAGTGTTTATTGATAGCGCTGAGTATTCGCAATCTTTTTGTATGCTACAAAGACATAAATAAATATTATATAATACCTTCACGACCGTTATTCCTAATGGAGTAGGCACTAGTTTAGCTCTAGGAGTGGCTCCCTAAAATATAGTTGATTGCTGTCAAGGCTATCTCACACGTCATACTTGTGAACGGATGTTGCTTTTAGGGACTGGGTTTTCTCTGATAACTATGACTAATCAATTTTGTTACTCGAGTAGCTATTAATTTATGTCAATTTGCTATTTGGCAGTTTGTGTTCACATAGATTTCTTAAAAATGTAATTCTGAAAAACATTTATTGAAAAAAGCAACACGCAAGTTTCTTGCTCATTCTTCTTGTAACGAGTTTGCGTTCCGAATGCATGGTAGAATAAAAAAATATGACTACTCAAAGGTACTTATAATAAGTTTATTTGAATAAAGAATATTTCTACATATCTATTTTAACTGTTACTACTAATAAAATGTTACTGCTGTTCCTTTTTCAAAACGTTATTACGTTATACCAGTTATCACGGACAGGAAAATTGGACGTTGCGTCGCATCACTAAAGTAATAGGGGATGGGGCGGGAAAACTGTCTACGCCCACGCATTTACTCAAATATCGACTTAAACTCCTATACCGTATGCTCATTTTCCGTTGCATTACCGAAATTGAGATGTTTAACATATATATATGTAAGTATTCCCCTGAAATAATCAGTAGAAATCGTTTCCCGTCGGCGACGTACTAGTGTTGCGTTGTTTTTATAAACGATTTAATGACGAAAGTGTCGATATATTCATTAAATAACCGTTTAAATGCATTTATTTATGGTGAGAAGTGTATCATAGACAATTAATACTCTATAATGGATTGCGTGGTTATAGGATTAAAGCAAGTACACGATAAGGGGAAATAATGAATCTATGTTAAGGATACAGCTTCGCGTATTGATGATATGTGTTCAAGCAGTTCTTTGCGATGCTATGAATATACAATGTGAAAAGGTTGCGGCTGGGCTTGTCAACTTTTACAACATATATTCTCAACTCAGGTCTACGAAGAATATTTAAGAGTAATTTAGGAAAATGAACAGTATTTTATTTATTTATTGTTTTAATTACATATTTTTTATAGATTCTCGCACTACTTACAAATTACATTTTTTTTTTTAATTTCATTCTTCATTTTTTCATTTATTTCAATTGTAATTGAAATTGAAATAAATGGGTGTCTGATTTTTTAATAAATTAATAGAAGATCTATTTCAGGTTTGTATTCACGTTTTTAATTGGAAATGTAAAATTACAATGATTATTTAAAAGAACAACACGCAAGTTTCTTGCTCGTTCTTCTTGTGATGAGACAGCTTTCCGAATGAGCGGTAGATTAAAAGAATGATAACTATGACTATTCAAAAGTGCTTAAATTAAGTTTATTTGAATAAATGATTTTCTATTTTATTATATTCTATCATAGCGTCAATTAGCATTTCTTAATGAAAAAACTATTTCAGTAAATGCTGAGGTTTTGATGCTGAAAACAGTGTTTTGTATACTTTATTTTTGTTCAACAAAACTGTAGTTGTCAACCCTAGTTGCGGGTTCACCTCCTTTATAGATCGCTAACGTTTAATTTGCATATTGAATCTGTATTGTACGGTTTTTTAACGGTAATTAAAATGCATTAATTTAGAAAATAGCTTTTTTTAATTACTCAACTATGTTGTGTACACCTCTATGGTCTAGCGGTTTAGGACACCGCTTTTATTCCAATGGTCGGTTCGATTTTTCGCATGGTACGACTTATTATATTATCTACATATACATATAAATAAAATTGGAGTGTCTGTTTGTAATAATGAAATAACCGTTTTTTACTACATGCATATGAATATAAATACGGTACATACACCAAAAAAACATTTTTCCAATTTTTGTCTGCCTGTTTCAGAGGCGAAACACGTGTTGCACGTCGTTGTAGATTCAATAACAATCAGAGAAGGGGATTGTTAGTAATTTGGACTATTTTTTTTATTGGGGGCTTTATTTGAGGTTTGGTTTATTGTCAGGGGCTATGACCTGTAGCACTGCGACCTGTATAGATCTATTGTGCTCGCCCTTATTCAAAGTTCGCTACCTATACTTGTAGGGACAAGAATTGAAGGATATTCTTAAGATTAGGGTTTTTTTTTTATGGATGATAATGGTATGGTGTACCCGCCTGCGCTAACGGTTTACGCTGGCGGGGCATCAGTGGAGGATGATCAGATGAACATGAGGTCAGGTCAGTTAGCCCATCGTGATACCAGAAATTTGTCACGATGGTTTCCAGGGGGAACCGCGTGGAGGTCAATCTGACATGGTACATTGCTAGTAATGGGGTCATGAGTCCACGTTACTAACAATCCCCTTCCCCCCGGATTAGGGTTTTATCTCCTTAGGATAGAGTGTATACTTTAGGAAATAGTGTATATCTTTCCAAAGGAGATATTTCGTTTATACATGATTAGGCTACCACCACATAGGACAGGGTAGGCGAAACTTTATGTATCAACGTGCCATTTTTTCAAAAAATGTTTAATAGGGTCATTGACGTGCCATCAAATAATTTTGACTTTCTGATTATTTGGAAAATAATAATAATAAATACTATCAAAACTCTCTATGACATAAAGTAAACAAAAGAGGTACATATTGGATTGTTTTCATTACACGCATAAATTAAGTTACTGTAAAATTAGTGTGACATCTGTTGCTGCAGGTTAGATGACAAATAATTTATGTCAGTACGATGTTACACTTAGCAAAATGCATGCTGAACTGGATTCATCTGTCAAACGGTTTCTAACCGAGTTTTTAATGTTATTCATCTCTGAAAATGTCTCGCAGGCATAGGTAGGTGAAAATATTGTTAAAATAGCACGAGTCAGCTTCAAACAGTTTTATGATCGACGACGTGCCCAAAATATTGTGTCGCGTGCCGTCAGTAGAACATAGGATATGTAGTCGCGTTTCCCCTTCTGCTTGGCAAAATCTGCAGATTGATGTCAAGCTAAGGTCTAATTTCGCCATGCCATAAATGTGGACTAATTACCCCATTGCTAACAATGTACCATGTCTCCACCTGGAAACCGTCGTGATAAATTCTTTTTTTTTCGGACTACTCTAATGCAGTTATCCGCAGCTGGCCTTTACAGCTTCACCGGACGATAGGGGGCGAGTGCAGATGGCATTCCAAAACAAAGGAAAATTTTGTGTCATTTTTTCGACATAAGTTTTTATTTTTTTATTTTGTGGCTTTAAAAAAGACATACAACCCAAAGTCCAGCAATTTCAGAGATCAGCCGCAACAAACAGACAGACAGATAAAAATTGTACAAAATGTTATTTTCGTGTATGTACCGTATTTATATTCATATGCATGTAGTAAAAAACGGTTATTTCAATATTACAAACAGACACTCCAATTTTATTTATATGTATAGAAGATAATATAAATCTATTAAGTTGTATCAATTTATGTATCCGCCAACAAAAGAGTCTCGTTACATTTTGTAAACGATTACAAAGTTATTTATAACCGATAATCGAAACGAATAAAATAACAGTTTCGATGACGTCCCCTTTATCTCGAAACGGATGACGATGGCTTTATAGCGATGTTACCTGAGCCTGAGCTTAATTAAAATAATGGTATGAACATTTGACAATACCTGTTAAATACAGTTTCTAGTTTCGTGCGTACTAGTTCGTGATTCGGAACGCTGAATTTAGTTCAAAGTGATCGCATTTATCTTTTTTTTATTATTGTCAGGTGTTAATACCCGTAGCACTGCGATCTACATAGATCTATTGTGCTCGCCCTATTTTCAAGGTTCACTATCAGACCCTTCAGGGACAAGAATTGAAGGATATTCTTAGGAGCGATGGTACGTATCTCCTCAGGATATAGTGTATACTTTCCAAAGGAGATATTTCGTTTATGCATGAGTTGGCTACAACCAGATAGGATGTGTAGTGGCGTTTCCTCTTCTTTTTGGCAGAATCTGCAAATTGTTGTTACGGTGATTCCTATTTTAGCGATGTGTTTATTCGCAATTATCTTGCAGACTACTATTTTTTTTAATTTTAGTTTTTTTATATGTTGTAAACACCTTTTTAAATACACAGATTGCTTACACAGATATTCACAGATTCTTACTAATAAGCAGATATTTCATACAATTTATACGTATGCCCCGTGAAATATATTATAATTAGCTGATCCTCTAGACATTCTCCTGTCTTAATTAGGAATATTGAATTCGCATTGGTATCTGTACGTAATATAAAATGAAATCGCTACCGTTGTCTGTTCGCTTAGATCTTTAAAACTACGCAATGGAATTTAATGCAGTTTTTACCAATAGATAGTGATTCAAGAGGAAGGTTTATATGTATAATATATATATATAATATATATATATATATACAAACCCGTGTATAGCCGGGGCTGGTAGTTAATATTTGATATATTACTATTATTATTTACGTTTCTTTCATTCCCTCACGCGCCATTCACCACCTGCATTTTCTCTTCTGCCCAAAGAATTGTCTGGAAGAGATCTCTTAAGCGATAAGACCGCTATTTTTTTTTGTACCAAAACATACTTTATAAAGATCTATCTGTAAAATATAATTGAAAAAAACAGAATACATATGATTCTGTTTTTTCTATTACATATATATTTTTTTAATTTGCAATAAAGAGTAATAAATAAAAAACTATATATTAAGGGAACTAAAGAGCCAAGGACCCGCGAATTGGTATTTGATGCTCATTTTATATTCGCTCTTCTGATCTAGTTCATTAGTTAACTACGCAAGACTGATACGATTCGATTAATCAAATGGCGATTGGTATTGAGAGCATTGCAGCGTTATTATTGGGTATAAAAGGGATTCCTAGGCCGGACCCGGCCTTGGCCTAGGCCGCTCAGGTAGGGAAGCGAAAGAATGTTCCTCCTCCTGGCGACCTAGCCTACCACCGAGCTGAGAGGTATACCATCAGGTTTTTAGCCGGTAGGAGTTCGGCAGTACCCAATCGTCGCCTATAGAAAATGGGTCTGGGAATGGAATTTCATGAAGTAAAAAAAAGACTTAGGCCACATGTATCCGTTCTACTTTCAGTATCCAACACATTCTTGCGGATAACGAGAATATATAAGTATAATACTTAATCATTGTATTGGGGGAAAGATATTGTTAGTAATGATTGATTAACATCATTGCAATGTATCAAGTCGGATTGATCTCCACGCGGTTCCCCCTGGAAACTATCGCGATAAATTCCTGATGATATTGTCACGATGTGCTAACTGACCTGACCTCGTGCTTCTCTTATCATCCTCCACTGGTGGCCAGCCAGCGTAAACCGTTAGCGCAGCCGGGTGCAACATTGTCCAGTCCATTAAAGAATTATATTAAAAAAGAGGTTAGGGTTTTGAGCGTAAAAAAAACAACTGCTATTTTTTTTTCAAAAATGGATCGAGTGATGGATTTCATTAGAACCTTTTGTACTAGATATGTGTCAACTCGAGTTGCGCATAATTCGAGTTAACTCGAGTTGAATTCTGCCAACTCGAGTTGGAAGAATTCAACTGGTAAATGAACGAATCAAATTATATTGATTTGAGGTTGTTATCATTTCTTTCGTATATTCGTCCGATTATGTTATCATTAAAATGGTTATGCGTTCCATAAGTCCTTCCGCGGCTATAAAATGCCATTTCTACTCGCCACCTAAAGTTCGGTGAAGCTTTCAAGGCTAGCTGCGCCCAAAAACATAAAAATATATTCCAGGTAACTCGAGTCAACTCGAGTTCACTCGACTCATGTCGAGTTAGCACATCTCTATTTTGTACATTATTGAGCATACTTTTGATAATGTTATGTAATTTTTTCATGCAGAAATATTGAAGCATAATAAACAACAAAAAAAAAAAACAATCTACGGTGTTCACCATAACTCGGCCGGAAATTATCTGAAAATGAAAAACCATGAAAATTTGTTAAATTATAATCATATCTCACCCCAAACATTCTCTGATATTTAATTTTTCATTTAAAAATTTTTGGCGACCATCTAAAGTGTGAACTGTTAATTTCCACCAAAATATTATTTTTGTCTGTCTGTCTGTTCCGGCTAATCTCTGAAATAGCTGGAGCGATTTTGATGGGACTTTTATTCGCTAGCTGATGTAATAAGGAGTGACTTAACTTACGCTACTTTTATTTTAGAAAAATAAAGTAATGTTACATGATTCCACGCGGACGAAGTCGCGGGAACAGCTAGTAGGCTATAAATGTCACGTGGGTGAAATCGCGAACACAGTACTATAATAAAAAAAAGTCGTCGGATTGTACAGTTTTAATAATAATAATAATAATAATAATCAATAAAATAATCTTGTAGATATAGCCATCCCAAACACACACAATATACAAAGCACAGTCAATGAAAAACTAACAAAGTACACAGATCTAGCAATAGAATTAAAAAAACAATGGAAAGCACACACCATCCACATAGTACCCATAGTTTTGTCATCCACAGGAATTATACCAAAAAGTCTGAACTAACACCTAGACACGTTGCATATCCCCTCCTCTACAATAGACCTATTACAAATAGCCGTCATACTAAACACATGCCGAATAGTCAGAAAATTTCTATCTTCATCACATAACTCATCCATGCTTGACTAAGGCCCGCGTGTTTGAATATATTACCCCCGTAAAAAGGGAGATATAATATGTAATAATAATAATAAGTACACACACACTCACACATACATACACTCGCACACACATACACACACTCTGCACTTACTTGGTTTCGGCCCGCAAGTGTGGAGAAAACCAGCAAAAGCTGATAAAAAATAAATAAATAATAATAATAATAATTGGTTTCTGTCCCTGGGGCCCTAAACCCCGGCCGACTGTGCTTCTGCCGGAGGTATGTTGCCATCTCCTCTTCTTAAGAGGGGAGATGAGAATTTTTGGAAAAAAAAATTGGTTTCTCTCCCTGGGGCCCTGAACCACGGCCGACTGTGCTTCTGCCGGGGGTATGTTGAATATATCTCCTCTTCTTAAGAGGGGAGATGAGAATTTTTGGAAAAAAAAAAAATTGGTTTCACACACCTGGGGCCCACAACCACACACGACTGTGCTTCTGCCGGAGGTATGTTGCCATCTCCTCTTCTTAAGAGGGGAGATGAGAATTTTTGGAAAAAAAAATTGGTTTCTCTCCCTGGGGCCCTGAACCACGGCCGACTGTGCTTCTGCCGGGGGTATGTTGCCATCTCCTCTTCTTAAGAGGGGAGATGAAATTTTTGGAAAAAAAAATAATAATAATAATTGGTTTCTCTCCCTGGGGCCCTGAACTCCGGCCGACTGTGCTTCTGCCGGGGGTATGTTGCCATCTCCTCTTCTTAAGAGTATTTACCTTAAACCTACAAAATATAAAGTATGACTACTGTGATAGAGATATTCTGGGAGATGAAATTTTTGGAAAAAAAAATAATAATAATAATTGGTTTCTCTCCCTGGGGCCCTGAACTCCGGCCGACTGTGCTTCTGCCGGGGGTATGTTGCCATCTCCTCTCCTTAAGAGGGGAGATGAGAATTTTTGAAAAAAAAAACAAATTATTTCAGACAACATGATCCATTTTGTTATTAACAGCTTAATGACATAACTTATCCTATGATAGTAATCTTATATATAAAATTCTCGTGTCACAGTTTTCGTTCCCATACTCCTCCGAAACCGCTTGACCGATTCTCATGAAATTTTGTGAGCGTATTGAGTAGGTCTGAGAATCGGCCAACATCTATTTTTCATCCCCCTAAATGTTAGGGGTGGTCCACCCCTAAATTTTCATTTTTTAGACAAAATTTTTAGTTTCAATTTTTTTATGATACAACATACAAAAATACATACAATCCTAAATTTTCAACCTTCTATCATCAACCCCTATTTTTTTATAGCGTTATTAATTGATATGGCAAAACAACGTTTGCCGGGACAGCTAGTAAAATATAAAATAAAAATGTAACTTTTAACATATTACCTGTTAAAACTGTTTAAAAGTAATAAAGCCTGTCCCCCATTGAGTATTGTATTACAAGCAACCTATGTTCCCATTTGTTATGGCTTCATTACAACACCAAATGGAATTCTCCGATTCGTATAATACTAGCGGACTTTCGCAACTTCGTCTGCATCACACTTAGTAGACTCATCATTATATTATTATTTCGCCCGTTTATTTGATTTATTTATTTATTTACTTAACTCTTATGCGAATTGTTTGAAAATATATAAGGAATGGTATGGAATTTTGAGGGAAAAAGGATTGGTTGGGATTATATCTATATATATAAATAAAATTGGAGTTTTTGTTTGTAATATGGAAATAACAACTTTTACTACATGCATATGAATAAACGGTACATAAACCATAATAACATTTTTTACGATTTTTGTCTGTCTGTTTGTTCCGGCTAATCTCTGAAATGGCTGGACCGATTTTGACGGGACTGTTTTTGGTAGGCAGCTGATGTAATGAAGAGTAACTTAGGCTACTTTGATTTTAGAAAAATTATTTTATTTTAGATAAATAAAATTAATTTCCACACGGACGAAGTCGCGAGTACAGCTAGTTTAAAATATAATAGATAAATATATATGGATATATTTACAATTTTATATTATTACTTGTAATATATCGGTATCGCTATTATGTAACAAACAATTAATTCTTGTCAGTTCTTCTCAGTTCGAAATCATTCCGAATTGACGTTAGATTTGACATATCATAAGAGTCTGTAATAGACCTACATGAATATTGAATTTTTATGATTTTGCATCGTTTCACGAGGTGTATTTAAAAGATATAATCATTTTGAGTGTATCAACAACAATCCCCTGTTTATTTAATAAACGTTCAACGTAAAGTGGAAACGACAATAACCGTTCTGTTTACGCGCCTTCCGGCGTGCTGTACAGCGGCCGCCATTTTAGAAACATTTTGATATTTGTGTTACGAACTGTAAAACATTTTGATTGATCGTTTTATGTTCACAATGAATATAACTGTTTGTTTGTTGGTTTCGTTTATAGTGAACTAGCTGTGCCCGCGGTACTACTCGTGTTAAATTTAATAAAAAATATTGTTGAGAGCGTGGACTGTAGGTTACTGATGTGATAAAAACACCTTTGCTGGACCAAACTAATTATATTTAAATTATACAATAACAATAGCAACGTTAGACAATATTGTGGGAAACAGTTAGTTAAAAAGGAATACAATAGTGCCACCCTCTAGTACTTATACCATGGTATTACCATAGATATAATCATAAAATGATTATTTGTTGCTAGCAACAAATATAGCCTACCTAGCTGACTCGTGTAACTTCGTCTGCATCACACTTACTTAACATTTATGATTATATTTTATCCAATTTACATAATATCCGTTTAAATTATAGCCTGTGAGTTATTCTGATGTACAAGCTATATTACTGTAAAGTTTCATTAAAATCCGTTCATTCGTTTTTACGTGAATGAGTAACAAACATCCATACTCACAAACTTTCGCGTTTATAATATTATTATATATTCTTTATTGCACTTTTAAATACAGTTGTAAACTTAAATATATACAGAGTGAGCACACGTGGACTTATCTCTAAAAGAGATCTCTACCAGTCAACCCAACAGTCAACAGTGAGGCATAACTAGTAGTGAGTGGGTAACACATGTGCAATTAACAATCATCATCATCATCATCGCAGCCCGGAAGACGTCCACTGCTGGACATAGGCCTCCCCCAAAGATCCCCACGACGATCGGTCCTGCGCTGCTCGCATCCAATGCCTTCCAGCGATCTTGACCAGATCGTCGGTCCACCTTGCTGGAGGCCTTCCCACGCTGCGTCTTCCGGTCCGTGGTCGCCACTCGAAGACTTTACTGCCCCAACGGCCATCTGTCCTACGAGCTATGTGCCCTGCCCATTGCCACTGCAATTAACAATATTATGTTGAAATATCCAAAAGCTATTATTAAAGTATTTATTTATACTTAACTAGATACCCTCTGTAGTTTCGTCATGTATAAGTATTGTATACATATAAACTTTTTCTTTAACCACTCAACTATTGCTAAAAACTGCATTAAAATCCGTTCCGATGGTTTCCAGGGTATTACTCAGGGACGTAGCTACAGCTGCATCTGCCGTATCAATTATACGGGGCAACATGCATAAGCAAAAATTAACTTCCCAATTTTGTTTAATATAAAATAAAAAAATCAATATTTATATACATATTATTATATAACTAGTATTTATATAACCTAATTGTACAACTAAGAACCTAAAATAAAAAGCTTAAAAAAAAAATATAATATGATGACTAAAATATATTATTAAAAGGGGTCCCTTTAGGCAACGTTCCGAAGATACTGGCAGCGTTCCCTCTTTGAATAGCTAGACTAATTCTTTGTCCAAGGTAGCTGCCAGCTCTTCGGTCTTCTGTGATGTCGACTAACCTTTTCGTTATTTCTTTGAAAAGTCTTATAGCGCTAGGACCCCACGGACCAAGGGTCTCGACACCGAATGGGACAAATTCATATTCGGAGCCTAGACCCCTGTATTTACATGTTTTGGCTTTTTCAGCCGCTTCACATGCCGCACCAGCTCTGTTGTTGATTCCATGTAGATGGGATGGGGCCAGCGTGTCTGCACAGGTTGCATCCCATACCAGCACCCGGCCCATCTTCCATGGAATCAAACTCATACCGTCCAGTCTCTTACCATCGTCTCTTGCAATAAAATAAAATTAGTAGTATTGTTTGATATATTTGTATAATATTGATTGACACCTAACTAAAATAAATGTCACGTATCTATCTATATTTGACATATAATACAATTTCTAAACGTAAATTCATTAATTCTATTGTATAATTTGTATATTACTAAAATGTTGCCAAAACATATATGGATAATTTTATTAATACTGACATTCTTTTAATATTTATACCATATTTCATGCAAATAAATACATTTCATTTCATTTCATTTCATTTCAATACCAGTCGGCTCAAGTAGACACTTTTGTTTTATTTCACTAATGACAAAAGTCACAAAAAGCAATTTCTTTTTTTCTGCTAATTTTATAAAATTCTGTTATTTTGATTCAAATAGACACTTCAATTATTTATTTGTACAGATTATATATCTAGACACTCCAAAGTTCGTATTCACACTGGCGGTCGACTTTGAAGTTCTGTTTGTTTGAATATCAGATAGCTAATTGCTTGTTCATTTAAGTTGTTCGAAACTTGTTTGAACATGTCCCGGGATGGCAAACTCACACGGTACAGGTGAGTTTTGGTCTTCAGACACATTTCATTACTATTCTATACCAGAAAAAAATTATAGTCTGCTTTTTTAAATTGGAGACAAATTTGACATTACCATATAATGTATATAATGTTGCCAGCTTTTTGCAATATTTACATAGGGTTGTGACACTATCGGTTTTTTTTTTTTGAATTTTTTGTGTACTACTATCTGTCAACTGCATAATGTTCAGTTGTGACAGATTGTTAGAATTAGGTATGTTTGTTGGGTTACCTCGTTATGACAGGCTCGGTATGTGTTACACACATCCTACTTTACTTTACATATACCTACACTGTTTATTTGATAAGGTCCTGAGGCGGAAATTTGTATTAATCACCAGTTTTTCATTGTTACTCGGAAATAATATGTGGGTGTTTATTTAAATCGCTTTGACACTACGTTAATAAAGTATAGGTATTAATTAATAAAGGGTTCTTGTATTAAAACAGGTTTTTATTTGACATTTATGTTACTAAAACCACAGATAATCTTCGTATGGTACCATATTTCACAAAACATATGTATATGTACATATTAAAATAATTAGCAGTTTGAAGGAAAAAATACTGTAAAAATTACTATATGTACGGAAACCTCAAAATTATATATTGTGTTGTATAAAGTAAGAGACTGTAATGGAAACACTAGTATACGTAAGTAAATCTTGAAAATATGTTGTTGAAAGTTCGTATAAAGCTTTAAAATAAAAACTTCCGATTAAACAAATCGGTATCGCAGGTACAGCACTACCCCGCTGCAGCTGGTAACAATATTTGAAAATTTGACATTTACCTGTCAATTTAATCTCTGAGAATAGAATAGAATAGAAATAATCTTTATTCAAATACACTTAATATAAGCACTTTTGAATAGTCACATTTTTTTATTCTACCACTCATTCAAAACGGGAACCGGAATGGATTAAAAATAAACTACGGTTATAGAGAATTTTAATTTTTGTGTGAGAAATGTCACGGAGAGCTGAAGATCGTGACAAGCGACGTGCCTTGAGAGAGCCCTATACCTAGAAGTGGACTGCATTGGGCTGATGATAATGATGATGATGGTGTTTTGTATGGACACAGGGGTAAGGGACATGTAGATTTATGAATGAATAGAAAAAAATCTCAGTGCGCAATCACACGTAGAGCCGTCTCTTCCGTTCGATCCCCCGTCCAATTCAAACGGGGATCGAAATTACAATGGCCTGAGCTGAGGTTCGAATTCCTAGCAGTGCCCTCAGACTAAAGTCGTATCCGTCAGGCGAAAGTTGGCCTTCAGCCGCTCCATAAGTCCCTTTGGTTTGGTGTGCCATCTACACTCACCTCGTATCGTCCAGTGAAGCTGTAAAGGCCAGCTGCGGCCAACAGCATTAGAGTAGTCCGAAGAATCGGAGCATATAGCTTTAACCAAATGGAATAAAAAAATGCCCATAGTACAATCACACGTAAAAGCGTTAAGGAATAAAACAAACAATGCTTTTGTGCCACGCGCGGTGGTCCGCGAAATTGAAGGCTGGCGCTTTGAAAGGGTTCAGGAAGTATATTTAGCGTCTGTTCACGATCCGGATGTAGTTGTATGTGTATGTATGTGTATTATTATTATTATTTTATTATGTTTATTGTATATGAAGGTGTCCGCTGAAAACCAGCGTCGTGGCACCCCGTCACGACATATGCTGAGCGGAGACCTAGTTGGTACTCTAATTATTAATATAAAATGTAAATTTAATTTTAAAAATTATTTTCAGTGTACCAAATAAACAATTTTCTTTCTTTCTTTCTTTCTTTCTTTCTTTCTTTCTTTCTTTCTTTCTTTCTTTCTTTCTTTCTTTCTTTCTTTCTTTCTTTCTTTCTTTCTTTCTTTCTTTCTTTCTTTCTTTCTTTCTTTCTTTCTTCCTTCCTTTATTTATATATCTATATATATCACTACATAGTATAAAACAAAGTCGCTGTCGCTGTCTGTCCCTATGTATGATTAAATCTTTAAAACTACGCAACGGGTTTTGAAGCGGTTGTTTTAATAGATAGAGCGATTCAAGAGGAAGGTTCATATGTATAATACATGCGTAATATTGTAGAGAAACACTGATAAATTTTGAGAGGAGAGTGATGTTGCAAATAAACACATTTTTTTTGCTTACATTGTAAACGCTGGCTGAACTCGACGAGATATATCAAAATAATGTACTACAGTATTGTACACCCTAAAAAGATCAATAAAAAGGTCTGCGATGGTATATGTCTATCTCTTAAGGATAACTCACAATAACCATTTTTTATCCTTTACATTTTACGGGAAAAAATGACTTATTTACGAAGTGATTTTAAGCAATACAGCATTACTTTTTATCCAATTATGTACCCTAAATACATTGTCCATTTAATATAGATCAATATGACTCATTACAGTATGTAATTTAAATGAATATTTCCGAAGATATTACAGATTTAAAATGCAGGGACATAGCGGTGCGGCGGTACCGGCCCGGCCGGCGGCGCTAAACAAAACATGTTTGTACTGTCTAATGACAAAAAAACTGTAAACGTTGTTTATAAGGACATTCTGCAGTAGGTAGTTATATTTTGTATCAGCATTGAATCCAAATTTAATGCAAAGCCGGGGCTGCTCGCTAGTTATGTATATATATTATGTATCGTAAATATTATGTTCTTTTGTTGTCTGTACATACATACTGTTGTTATGTACAGTATGAGTGTTTTAAGATACGAAGTCGAGCAAGAGATAGGAGTAGAAATCAAAAAGAAGAGTGTAGAATAAAATTTATTACAGCGTTATAATTTTTTACAGGAAGAAAGTAGACTTAGATTAGGGTTGCCAACACTCATCCGAAGTTCCCAGGAGTGATCCGTGGAGTGTGAGCACGGAGTGGTACCCGCGCCCAACTTCTGCGGCTCCTTCACTGGAGACCCGCGGCCGGAGTGCGGTCGACTGCAAATGCCAACCCGCACGAAGGTGTCTTTTATGGTTTTTGGAGGAACATAGTATTCGTCTGCTCCCCTTTATAAAAGCGGACGTTTTGGTACTGAAACCTTTCCCCCCCCGTAAAAAAAAATGGGTTGCCAACACTATGCCTCTAAGGAACACAGTATTCGTCCGCTCCCCTTCATAAAGGCGGACGTTTCGGTACTGAAACCTTTTCCCTCGTAAAAAAAAATGGGTTGCCAACACTATGCCTCTAAGGAACACAGTATTTGTCCGCTCCCCTTCATAAAGGCGGACGTTTCGGTACTGAAACCTTTCCCCCCGTAAAAAAAATTGGATGCCAACACTATGCCTCTAAGGAACACAGTATTTGTCCGCTCCCCTTCATAAAGGCGGACGTTTCCGTACTGAAACATTTCCCCCCGTAAAAAAAAATGGTTTGCCAACACTATGCCTCTAAGGAACACAGTATTTGTCCGCTCCCCTTCATAAAAGCGGACGTTTACGTACTGA
Source organism: Achroia grisella (assembly GCF_030625045.1). Taxonomy (NCBI): domain Eukaryota; kingdom Metazoa; phylum Arthropoda; class Insecta; order Lepidoptera; family Pyralidae; genus Achroia; species Achroia grisella. The sequence goes on from NW_026713015.1 coordinate 223,212, forward strand.
AACATTTCCCCCCGTAAAAAAAAAATGGGTTGCCAACACTATGCCTCTAAGGAACACAGTATTTGTCTGCTCCCCTTCATAAAGGCGGACGTTTCCGTACTGAAACCTTTCCCCCCCCCGTAAAAAAAAATGGTTTGCCAACACTATGCCTCTAAGGAACACAGTATTTGTCCGCTCCCCTTCATAAAGGCGGACGTTTCAGTACTGAAACCTTTCCCCTCGTAAAACAAAAAATGGGTTGCCAATACTGAACCTCTAAAGGCACTGAAACGGCACAAAGGCCGGTAGACCACTGAGTGGGGGCGATGAACTGTTCCCCACCGAAGAGTAAAGGCGTTGGCAAACGGTCAGGACCCAGACCCAAAGCCCCCAGCCGTGAGAACGGGCCGAGCAGGATGGACACCGCCCAATAAGAGTGGCTCCATCCAAAGCTATCCGAGGTGGAGGAGATGGGCTCCTCGTATCGTCACAAGGGCCTGAAGTGTGACCGCGGGGGCGGTCGCATCTCCAAGAAAAGCCCGAGAATGTGGCGCGCGTATCCCCACGGGCCTTCTCAAGAGAGGTGGGGTGGACCCCAAAATAAAAGCGAAGGGCCCGCAAACACTTTATGACATTAGCTATTTGTCATTGAAAATCTCGTAATATCGTGCCAGCCGTTAGCAATTAGAGTCTGTGATTAGCAAGAACAAACAGACATACAGACAAATTTTTTGAAATTTTTTTTTTTATGTAAATTATGTAATGGGTACCCTTGGGTATCGTATGCATTTAACGAAAAGCTGTTAATTTTAATTTACAAACAGACACTACAATTTTAATTGTATAGATTGGTTTTTGTTTTGATGGGGTTTTTATAGTCTTCCGGAATAATTACATAGTATAAAACAAAGTCGCTGTCGCCGTTTGTCCATCCCTATGTATGTTTAATTCTTTAAAACTACGCAACGGATTTGGAGCGGTTTTTTTTAATAGATAGAGTGATGAGTGACCCGTGCGAAGTCGGGGTGAGTAGCCAGTAATTAAAATAAATTAAGTTCTAAAATAAAAGTAATAAATTATTACTTATAACATAACTATCTGCGAGTGAAAGTCTCATTAAAATCGGACTAGCCCGTAAGTACCGTATATACTTTCATATACATTTAGTGAAAAACATTAAAAAACAGACACATATACTTTCTTTTTATAGATAACTGGCACTTACAACGGGGAAAGGGGATTGTTAGTAATGTGGAATGGGGTTACCATTGCTAGCAATGTACCATGTCAGGTCGACCTCCACGCGGTTCCCCCTGGAAACCATCGTGTTAAATTCCTGGTAAATTTGTCACAATGGACTAACTGACCTGACCTCATGCTCATCTTATCATCCTCCACTGGTGCCCCGCCAGCGTAAACCGTTAGCGCAGGCGGGTGCACCATTCCATTATCGTCCACAAAAAAAAAAAAACTGGCACCTACACACACAGTCGGCTTTCTACCAAAATCTGCCTCGTCTATATCGCTATCGGATTCGAACTCGTAACCTCTCGGTGTAAATAGGACATAATAAACCACTACGCCAGGTCGCCTCTCTTCTCACAACCATTAATCACTTGCCAGCTAAATTGTTTCTGGACCATCTTTTCCTTGTTACAGTGGAAACATAGCAGCTCAGGGAAAGTATTTTTTGATTAAAATTTTTTAACAAATCATTTATTTCATCGCAGATGCTTTACCCTTTGTTTATTTAAAAAAAAAAATCTAAATTTTTACCGCAGATGGGGTACCTAGAGGACGTGGTTAACGCAACACTTGACATGTCCATATCTCGCTTATCATCATTACATAGTATAAAATAAAGTCGCTGTCGCTATCCGTCCCTATGTATGCTTAAATCTTTAAAACTACGCAACGGATTTTGAAGCACTTTTTTTAATAGATAGAGTTATTCAAGAGGATGGTTTATATGTATAATACATGTACACCCGTGCGAAGCTGGGATAGGTAACTAGTATTTGAATAAAGAAAACATGTTACTGCAATAGACGGCGGTAGGCTGTAGTCTACTTGCGAGTCATGTTCTCCTGGTACTTTCACTGTAGTATCGGTAATAGTGAGATAACGTCACGACTGTTATCTTTGATGGGGTAGTCAGAGTCATTGTCAACTGTCGATGTTGTTGTCAATGCAACACTTGAAATGTCCACATTTCGCATTTGAAAAAAAAAAACACATTAATCCAATAGGCTCTAGTCTACTTGCGAGTCATGTTCTCCTGGTACTTTCACTGTAGTATCGGTAATAGTGAGATAACTTCACGACTGTTATCTTTGATGGAGTAGTCAGAGTCATTGTCAACTGTCGATGTTGTTGTCAATGCAACACTTGAAATGTCCACATTTCGCATTTGAAAAAAAAAAACACATTAATCCAATAGGCTCTAGTCTACTTGCGAGTCATGATCTCCTGGTACTTTCACTGCAATATCAATTGTAAAAAAAAAACTCTCTCTCGAATACATTTTTAATTTGATATTGATGTTTTCCTTTACCGGAGAGTAAGTCAGAATTATATCGACACAAAATTTTTTTGGCGCTAAATTTTAACTGATATATATTGGGCGTAGTTCCAGTGACACTACTTTGTACAAAATACCTCTTGTAAATCACATAATTCTGTCACACTCTTATGTAGGGCCGTTACGACTTTCCATCCGGTGGGTTACCTTGTTTGCCAAAACTAACAATAAGATACCAAAGGATGTACTGGAATTACCCTTAAATAAATTCAAAACATCTCTTAAGTCATATTTACTGAACAAAGCCTATTGCTCACTGAACGATTACTTGAATGACGAGCGTGCATGGCAATAGTTGTTCATGCACAGGATTTTCATTTAATGTTAGACATAGACACCTATATAAATAAACATTGTAAATAAACTGGCTTTTAAAAAAAAGTAATTCAATTGAGTTTCTTGCCAATTCTTTTCAACTGATTCAGTACTGAACTGGACGGTAGGGAAAAAATTATAATATAAAAAAAATTACGTTCATAAGCGGCTAAAATGTGTAGGACATTTTAGCCGCTGATGGACATCAAATGTTTTCAATTATGAATAAATGATTTTTTAATTTGAACGATCGTACCACTGAAAATTGAGTGTCACCACTACACCCCTAAGTTAATTGTCCTAATAAAACTTAAGATACTCTCTGAAAACTTCTAGAATATTCCGGAAAGTTCCAGAATATGTAAAATCGCAACCTTTGAATGCTGATTATGTAAATTAATCTACGAAACTCTAATACAAATAGACAAACTTTTCTCTTTATTGGATTAGCTTGGAAAATTCAATTTTTGTTATGAATTGAAACTTTTTATCATTCATATTCCTCTGTCGAATTGCGATATTATATTGCTTTAACCGGTTCTACAGATAGATGATGTTATGGGTCCATTGTTTTTTTAATTTGTATGAAAAGACTCAGCGAGGATTAGATATTAAAAAAGTAATAATATTAATAAGATGCGAGCCGAAACTGTAGATACATATTGTACTTTCTTCAAATTCAAATTCAAAAATCATTTATTCATGTAAGATTTTAGGATAGGATTTTAGACGCTTATGAACGTACAGTTTTTATTTTTACATTATAATTTTAATTTTATCCCTGTCGTCCAGTTCGGTATATAGATCCAATTGAGAAGAACTGGGAAGAAACTCAATTGAATTATTTTTTTTTAAAAGCCAGTTTATTTACAATGTATATTTATATAGGTGTCTATGTCTAACATTAAATGAAAATCCCGTGCATGAACAGCAATCTTCTACAGGTATTGTATCTAAAACCCTTAAAAATAGTCGGTAAACACCAAATATTCATCCTAGAAAACATATCTCTTACCAACCACAATACTGAATACCTTACGCATTACAAGAAAATTTTTAACTTAAAAAATAATAACATCTTCACATAGCATAACCTTTCCTACACTTGGCTAAAGCCCATGTAGGTAAGTACTACCTTCTTTTAAACCAGATAAAAGAAAAAAAAGATATATTTATCTTTTTTTTCTTTTATCTGGTTTAAAACTTGTAACATCTCTTTCACTGTCATTCTTTTAACATTTATTTGTTATTTTCATATAGTTTTCTCTATATTATTATATTAGTCTTTGTTTCGTTGCTTCATATATATATTTTTTCTTACTTTCTATTTGAGTCTGTACTTATAATTTGTTTATCAGATCATTGAATATTTATGGCTTAGTAGTCTATTCCTTTGCACGCGATAAATTATAATTAAAAAAGTCCGTTTCTTTTGGCGGGAATTTTATATTTTTCTTATACCTCAAGGTTCTTAATCATTTATGTGGCCAGTAATATGAATAAAATAAACATATCAATAGTTAATTTAGTTATTCAGCTCCTATTGAGACAGTAATCACTACGTTTCTTATTAGGTTGTATAGTTCTATCGTTCGTAATAATATAATTTCAAATAGCTTTTATCTTAGGTTTTTATAAGCAAAGATAAATTATTTTCCATATCGTAATATAATAACTTAAATATAATTTATGTTTAAGTTATTATAAGTTACATATATATGGATCTATACATATATATATAATTTTCTATACAATAAACTGGATTTAAAAGAAAAAGAAATTTACTTGAGCTTCTTGCCAATTCTTCTCAATTGAATCTCTATACTGAACTGGACGGTAAAAAAATATTAATACAAAAAACTTTACGTTCATAAGAGGTTAAAATGTCCTACATGAATAACTGTCAAAGAAACTCAACTGCCATATTATTTTTTATTTTACGATTTGTCTAGAAGCAGCAAGTAAATTTTATTTCGGCAACTTTATAACAGCATGACCGTATAACCGTATCTAAATTTGTTCTTTGCCACACCCCAATCTTCCATTAAGCTCCGTTTTATAAATATTACGTTTTATTACAGCAAGCGTTTGTGATGGCGCGAAAGTATGCTCGCACCGTAAGTGACATACTGACGAATACATCGGAAAATTAAATTATGTAGGATTAGAATAAAATAATGTTTTTTTGCAAATAATGTGTTTGTATATTTTACTGAGTTAAGACTTTTTGTCAAGTATCCACGTAGGCCACGTGGATAGCTCATAACGTTTTTTTTGCAAATAATGTGTTTTATGATTGTATATTTTACTGAGTTAAGACTTTGTGTCAATTATCCACGTAGGCCAAGTGTATAGCTCAGTCTAAAATTATTTAATCATACCGCACGTTTGACCCATTTATTCAAGATGTATTTTTTTCATTGTACTTATCTACTTTACTACGTCCAACAGTCGACTGCAGCAGGCATTATTAGCCTATCATCAGATGATAACTATACTATATAGATCATGATGATCCTTTCCTGATCCTTATACGTTTGTTAACCCAATGTAATATGATTTCATTTATGAAATGAAATGATATTTATTCAGTAGAAGGAAAAACACACATTAAACAAATAAAAAAAAAGAAATAACAAACAGTGCGATAATTACGTGTGTGCGGTGTGTGCGTGCATGTGTAGGTATGTCTGTCGAAACATCTACTGAATATGTCCATGCTCAGTATAATGCTGCAGCGTCTGGAGCGCTGCAACGCTGTTTTTCATTTTTGTATATATTTGACACACACACTTATAGTCTTTGACAACAGAACTGTAATAATTGTTCAAACTTTTAATTTAAATTAATTTTTCGTTCGTTCAACCATTTGGTGACCACTAGTTAGTCTACTACATAGTTTAGTAGTAGACTAACTAGTGGACTATTATATAATTTTATTCCTTGGTGAGTGCATTGGTATTGTACTGTAATACTCACTGAGAGCATGTAATTTTATAAATAAATAAATAAATAAATAAATAAATAAATAAATAAATAAATAAATAATACATAAAATTTGACATACGATAAAAAAAATTAAGAATTCAATGAGTGACTAGTTAGTACAGATACGCTAATTCAAAATTCAATTCAGATTCAAAAATCATTTATTCATGTAACACATATTAGCCTCTTATGAACGTCAAATTTTTTACATTATAATTTTAATTTTTTCTCTAGTCTCCAGTTCAGTATATACATCTAATTGAGAAGAACTGGCAATAAACTCAATTGAATTTTTTTTTTTAAAGCCAGTTTATTTATAATGTATATTTATATAGGTTCTATGTCTAAAATTAAATGAAAATCCCGTGCATGAACAACTATTGCCATGCACGCTCGTCATTCAAGTAATCGTTTAGTGAGGATTAATTTAATAATAGAGGTAAAATTTTAAATATGAAAAATCAATTTTAATTACGAAGTTGGCCAAACGCCACGACCGTGTGTCCCAACACAAAAATCCCTAAATTGCTTTCGGCATAACTAAAGTACGTGAAATACGTATTCCAGACTCGACCATACATTTTTGCATGTCTACAACATTCTGTTTGTATGAGAAATATTTTAAACGTGCACAGAGCACTGGAGGATATAAATACCCGACATGTCATGTGGAATTAACACATTAGGCACAGAGAAAAAATATATAATTTACACTGACACTGACACTTTTATAGAAATAGGCACAGTATGAATATTTGTATCAATCGGGGTATTTTCTATGTATATTATGTATGTGTTTACAAAAAAAACTATAAATAAATAACCCTGGACAATTAAAAAAAGAAATAAAAAATATTTGTTATGTTCAATTAGTGGTCCACTTATGACAAAATATATAAATAAAATCATTATGTTCAATTAGTGGTCCACCTAAGTCCTGGGCTCAGGGGGTCATGACCCCCATGACCCCTCCCTGGATCTGCCATTGCCGCTATCAATGATTGCACTACCGTTACTTACAGATTCAGTAAAACTTCTTTCCAAAGCCGCAATTTTCCCGAACGAAAAAAAAATCACTGGGCGTAAAACACTAATTTGTCCCAAGGGGACATAAAGCTGCCGACAGACTTGTGTAGTTGAACCGTAATGTTACATCCGTACTAATATTATAAATGTTTAAGTAATAATAATAATAATAATCTCAGGACAATTCACACAGCGCCATCTAGATCCAAGTTAAGCTAGCTAAAGCTTGTGTTATGGGTACTAGACAACTGATACAAGTACATAGATTTTTTTTTCGTAAATACATACTTATTATACATAGAAAACACCCAGACCGATACAAACAATCATACTCATGAATACAAATGTTTGCGCCGTGCGAGGAATCGAACCCGCGACCATCGGACGTAAAGCGGTGTGCTAGACCGCTAGACCACCGAGGTCGTCGAAATAGTTAGAAAGTAGGAATGTTTGTTACGCTTTCACGCAAAAACTACTAAACCGATCATCATGTAATTTTGTACACATGTTCATTAGAATGAACATAGGATACTATATATCTAACTTAAAATTCATAGCGCTGACAATGTTATCTGATTGAACAGAGATTAAGTGCGTAGCGGTTTCTATGTTGCTTGTCGCATGCCTAATCCTTGTTGTTAATTAAATATAAGTAAATCAATATTTATTTAAAAGAGCAACACACAAGTTTCTTGCTTATTCTTCTTGTGATGAATCTGCATTCCGAATGAGCGGTAGAATAAGAAAACTTGACTATTCAAAAGTGCTTATATTAAGTTTATTTGAATAAAGATTATTTCTATTTCTATACTATCAATTTTATTAAAAAAAATATTTTTGCGAAGCCACACGTGAAAGCTAGTAATATTATAAACGCGAAAGTTTATGATTATTGATCTATGTTTGTTACTCTTTCACGCAAAAACTACCGAACGGATTTTGATGAAACTTTACAGTAATACAGCATGTACATCAGGATAACACATCGATATATATATAACTCAAAGGTGACTGACATAGTGATCTATCAACGCACTGCCCAAACCACTGGACGGATCGGGCTGAAATTTGGCATGCAGGTAGATGTTATGACGTAGGCATCCGCTAAGAAAGGATTTTGATTAATTCTACCCCCAAAGGGATAAAATAGGGGATGAAAGTTTGTATGAAACTTTGTCAATTTTAAACCGATCGGGCTGAGACTTTGCATGCATAAATCTACTATGACGTAGGCATCCCCTAAGAAAGGATTTTGATTAATTCTACCTCCAAGGGGATAAAATAGGGGATGAAAGTTTGTATGAAACTTTGTCAATTTTAAACCGATCGGGCTGAGACTTTGCATGCATAAATCTACTATGACGTAGGCATCCCCTAAGCAAGGATTTTGACAAATTCCACCCCTAAGGTGATAAATTAACGCGAGCGAAAAGCTAGTAGGCTATAAATTTTAAGCGTGTGAAACCGAAGGCGCATCTAGTATTTGAATAAATAAATTGTTACGATTTAGTCTGTCGCTAGCTTTACGTTAAGCGATGTATGGTGAACTTAATCGCATCCCTTCCGCCCTGAAGCAGGGTAAATCGTTAACAATACTTTGTACTGATCTCGGTCTAAGTGGGAACACCCTTAGGGGAGCAAATATTCATTTATAATATACTCCTTCGCTAATGTTCCCAATCGTTTAAGTAGGTTCAAGAAGGGTGTCCACATTTTCGAGATTTTGTGGGATATTGTATTATTGTGATGGCGTGTCATTATCATTACATAGTATAAAGTAAAGTCGCTGTCGCTGTCTGTCTCTATATATGCTTAAATCTTTAAAACTACGCAACGGATTTTGATGCGGTTTCTTTTAATAGATAGAGTGATTCAAGAGGAAGGTTTATGTGTATAATACATGTACATCCGTGCGAAGCCGGAGCGAGTACCTAGTTTTATATAAGCTGTTATCAATGACTTCAGGTACAACAGAGACCTCTGTCTATACTGGAGAATGCTACGGACTTCTTAAGGCGATTGAATATGTACTTCTTGCTAAACTATGGACATGTGTATTAACATAGATTTATTAAATATCCATTCCTCTGAAAATGACGTGGTCACCCATCAAAGAGTGTGTATTTGAAACCTTCAACAGCAGTTGGCGGGAAAAATTTTTGCTCAATCATAAACTCGGTCAATACATTCATTCGAATCATTCGAATCATTCGAATTAAGAACACATTACATGTTCTTAATAGGGATGTTATGGATATGAAATTTCGGATACGGATATAGTAACGATTATTATACCGGATACGGATATGGATACGGATATGAAATTATTTCGGATTATCCGTCAGTTCCGAATAATTTCGGTTACGGATATTATTTTATACGGAATTTCAAAAGTAAAATACAAACAGCTAATATATTATTTACATAACGTGTCTCAATTAGACTCCGCCCCTATCCGATATTGTCCGAAACTTCATTTCGGATTCGGTTACGGTTACGAATATTTTTTTATATCGGATATCCGATAGTTTCGGTTACGGTTACGAAGATAGATAGATAGATATATATATCGTTTATTTGTTTGTTACTAATCACATGTTCATAAGAATGTAAAATACATAATACAACATAAGATTTATAAAATTGTGTTATATGTGTGATCTGAGCAAAAAAAAAAATACAGAAAGGTTGAATTAAGAATTGGAACATTGTTCAAGGAATAAAACACTGATTTTCAGCTTTTTTTGAAAACGTGAAAATAATAATTAAAAAAATATAAAAAAAAAGGAGCAATATTATTGGTGATTGTCTGTGAACAGTTCATTTTTAATAAAAATAATGTCGAAGCCTCCATAACATCTCTGGAAACTCTCTTAAAGCGAAATCGCAGCAATTACTTAATGTATTTGCTTTAAGATTTCAAATTAAGAACACGATGTGAGAACGAGATTCGAATTAAGAACAAGATTGATTGCAACAATTTATATCGCTGGAGCCAAAAAAAAAAAAAACATATTTGAATTAAGAATTTATAATTTCATTCAAACACGGGAAACTTAAGAACACTTTATGTAGATTTTTTTCTAAAATTAAATGATGATAATTTACACAGCCAAAAAAAGAAAAAAAATAACCACAATATATTTGAATTGCGAACTAGGAACAGTTCATTTTTAAATTGACTTGAAAAATGTCGTCGCCGAGCCGACTAACGCGGGAAACTCTCTGAAAAGCAAATTAGGTAGACGATTACATAGAGGTGTTCATTTTTCTTTTTTTTGGCTCTGAATTAAAAGATGATGATTCACAGAGCCAAAAAAAAACCACAGTGTATTCGAATTACGAAATAGGAACAGTCCATTTTTAAATTCACTTGAAAAAATGTTGTCACCGATTAACTAACTCTCACATAGACGTGTTTCTTTTTCTTTTTACTCTGTGAATTAAAAGATGATTTATACAGCAAAAAAAAAAAACATATCGAACCACAGTATATTCGAATTACGAACTACGAACAGTCCATTTATAAATTCACTTGAAAAAATGTTGTCACCGATTAACTAACTCTCACATAGACGTGTTTCTTTTTTCTTTTTACTCTGTGAATTAAAAGATGATTTATACAGCAAAAAAAAAAACATATCGAACCACAGTATATTCGAATTACGAACTACGAACAGTCCATTTATAAATTCACTTGAAAAAATGTTGTCACCGATTAACTAACTCTCACATAGAAGTGTTTCTTTTTTCTTTTTACTCTGTGAATTAAAAGATGATTTATACAGCAAAAAAAAAAAAACAAAAATAGAACCACAGTATATTCGAATTACGAACTACGAACAGTCCATTTATAAATTCACTTGAAAAAATGTTGTCACCGATTAACTAACTCTCACATAGACGTGTTTATTTTTTCTTTTTACACTGTGAATTAAAAGATGATTTATACAGCCAAAAAAAAAATATCGAACCACAGTATATTCGAATTACGAACTACGAACAGTCCATTTATAAATTCACTTGAAAAATGTTGTCACCGATTAACTAACTCTCACATAGACGTGTTTCTTTTTTCTTTTTACACTGTGAATTAAAAGATGATTTATACAGCCAAAAAAAAAACATATCGAACCACAGTATATTCGAATTACGAACTACGAACAGTCCATTTATAAATTCACTTGAAAAATGTAGTCACCGATTAACTAACTCTCACATAGAAGTGTTACTTTTTTCTTTTTACACTGTGAATTAAAAGATGATTTATACAGCCAAAAAAAAAACATATCGAACCACAGTATATTCGAATTACGAACTACGAACAGTCCATTTATAAATTCACTTGAAAAATGTAGTCACCGATTAACTAACTCTCACATAGAAGTGTTACTTTTTTCTTTTTACACTGTGAATTAAAAGATGATTTATACAGCCAAAAAAAAAAAAAAAAACATATCGAACCACAGTATATTCGAATTACGAACTACGAACAGTCCATTTATAAATTCACTTGAAAAATGTAGTCACCGATTAACTAACTCTCACATAGAAGTGTTACTTTTTTCTTTTTACACTGTGAATTAAAAGATGATTTATACAGCCAAAAAAAAAACATATCGAACCACAGTATATTCGAATTACGAACTACGAACAGTCCATTTATAAATTCACTTGAAAAAATGTTGTCACCGATTAACTAACTCTCACATAGAAGTGTTACTTTTTTCTTTTTACACTGTGAATTAAAAGATGATTTATACAGCAAAAAAAAAAAAACAAAAATAGAACCACAGTATATTCGAATTACGAACTACGAACAGTCCATTTATAAATTCACTTGAAAAAATGTTGTCACCGATTAACTAACTCTCACATAGAAGTGTTACTTTTTTCTTTTTACACTGTGAATTAAAAGATGATTTATACAGCCAAAAAAAAAACATATCGAACCACAGTATATTCGAATTACGAACTACGAACAGTCCATTTATAAATTCACTTGAAAAAATGTTGTCACCGATTAACTAACTCTCACATAGACGTGTTTCTTTTTTCTTTTTACACTGTGAATTAAAAGATGATTTATACAGCCAAAAAAAAAACATATCGAACCACAGTATATTCGAATTACGAACTACGAACAGTCCATTTATAAATTCACTTGAAAAAATGTTGTCACCGATTAACTAACTCTCACATAGAAGTGTTACTTTTTTCTTTTTACACTGTGAATTAAAAGATGATTTATACAGCCAAAAAAAAAACATATCGAACCACAGTATATTCGAATTACGAACTACGAACAGTCCATTTTTAAATTCACTTGAAAAATGTTGTCACCGATTAACTAACTCTCACATAGAAGTGTTTCTTTTTTCTTTTTACTCTGTGAATTAAAAGATGATTTATACAGCAAAAAAAAAAACATATCGAACCACAGTATATTCGAATTACGAACTAGGAACAGTCCATTTTTAAATTCACTTGAAAAATGTTGTCACCGATTAACTAACTCTCACATAGAAGTGTTACTTTTTTCTTTTTACACTGTGAATTAAAAGATGATTTATACAGCCAAAAAAAAAACATATCGAACCACAGTATATTCGAATTACGAACTAGGAACAGTCCATTTTTAAATTCACTTGAAAAATGTCGTCGCCGAGCCGACTAACGCGGGAAACCCTCTGAAAAGCGTCTACGTAATCTGTAGATTCGGGAGACTCGGGAGAAATCAATTTTTTTTGTTGCTCTCGTCTCGTGTTGATAACGTCTAACTTTTCACAGCGGAAAACAGATTTTGTCACTCTAAGCCTCTGGATTTTATCGTGATTTTTTTCACTTACCACTCGCACTAGAGATGTGACATTTTATATAAAAACGGTTTATTAATGAATTGATTATTATCATTATAGATTGAACGTAGTCTTGTGGATTACTAGTACAACTTACACCCACATAGCGAGTTTAAAATTGGTCTAATATTTATTTTAAATAATTTGACTATTTGGTGTGGAAAAATGAATAACAAAACATTTATTTCCCGTTTATCGGTTCGCTTACTATTGTCGTAAGACGTACAATAACACTGGCCACCAATAAAAAATATATTATGGTCATTTAAATTTAGAAAATAAAACATTTATTAACCATAAGAAATGACAGGAGCGCTCCGAAAGACTATTTTAAACGAGGAAGTATTGAATTAATAAAATAGATTTTTAATAAATATGTGATCCTTTTGCCTTTCCCTAAAAAGGGAAAAACCGAACCAAAAAAAAATTATATGTGCTCAGTTCCATTTTCCCTAACTTTGATATTGGCTAAATGCGAAGGTAAAACCTAAGATGGAGGAGAAAAATTAATGTATACTCTAAAGTATGTAAAAATTAGCTAAACTACATATTGTGACTGGACGTTTCTAAGCAATGGTGAGTGAGTTTGAAGTTACTTTGCTGTACTTTGGGCTGTTAGATGTATAAAAGACGTTCTTTCTAGCTGAAATCGTATTTCTCCTATACTCATTCATTCATAATTTATAATAATAGTAATAATAATCTCAGGACAAATCACACAGCGCCATCTAGACCCAAGTTAAGCTAGCTAAAGCTTGTGTTATGGGTACTAGATAACTGATACAAATACATTGATAATTTTTTTTTTCGTAAATACATATTATACATAGAAAACACCCAGACCGATACAAACAATCATACTCATGAATACAAATGTTTGTGCCGTGCGAGGAATCGAACCCGCGACCATCGGACATAAAGCGGTGTACTAGACCGCTAGACCACCGAGGTCGTAAATTTTTATTTATTTCACGTAGAAAATTCCATGCCTTCTCAAGCGATTTTCTTTACTTTTTTAATGTAATTCGTTGCCATTGATTTGGACTACGTCTTAGTCCAACTGAATGCCTCTTATCCTGTAATTTCACTGCCCAATCTGCATTCTACAACCGAAACACTTACAAAGTAAGCTGAGCTGCTTGACGTTTGAAACATGTGATTCTGAGGTAGACACGTAGACGACTGTTTACGGTCTATCTTTGATTAAAAATCTATTGTGGACCGACGATCTGGTCAAGATCGCTAGAAGGCGTTGGATACAGCGCAGGACCGTCGTGGTCATCTTTGGGGGAAGCCTTTGTTTAACAGTGTACGTCTTCCGGGCTGAAATGATGATGATGATGATCTATTGTTGACAGGTTGCGTGGTATGTACGTGGATCAGCCGGGGTGGTGATGAAGTGGGAAGATGGTGCGTTGGTGGCCTTGGCTTCTGATCATTCTCCACGCTGTCGCCGCCCTCTCGCCGGTCATTAAAATTGGTGAGAGAAACTTCTGGAACATTCTTTATGTTGTGATAGTAGATGTATGGGAAGATGTTGCTTTAGTGGCGTTGGCTTTTGATCATATTCGACTTTGTCGACGCCCTCTCGCCGGTGATTCAAATTGGTGAGAGTAATTTCTGGAACGTTCTCTATGTTGTGATAGTAGATGTATGGAAAAATGTTGCTTTAATGGCGTTAGCTTTTGATCATATTCGACTTTGTCGACGCCCTCTCGCCGGTGTTTCAAATTAGTGAGAATAACTTCTAGAACATTCTTCGTGTTGTTATAGCAAAAGTATGTGGAAAAATGTTGCTTTAATGGCGTTGGCTTTTGATCATGCTCGACTTTACGTTGCTCGCAGATGTTTCAAATTAGTGAGAGTAATTTCTGGAACGTTCTTTATGTTGTCATAGTAGATATATGGAAAAATGTTGCTTTAATGGCGTTGGCTTTTGATATGATTGACTTTGTCGACTCGCAGATGTTTCAAATTGGTGAGAGTAATTTCTGGAACGTTCTTTATGTTGTCATAGTAGATCTTGGAAAAATGTTGCTTTAAGACGTTGGCTTTTGATCATGCTCGACTTTGTCGACGCCCTCTCGCAGATATATAAAATTATTGAGAGTATATGAATGTTTATGTTGTCATAGTAGATCTATGGAAAAATGTTGCTTTAATGGCGTTGGCTTTTGATCATGTGTGACTTTGTCGACGCCCTATCGTCGGCGATTCAAATTGGTGAGATAAATGGAACGTTCTTTATGTTGTGATAGTAGATGTATGGAAAAATAGCTTTAATGGCGTTGGCTTTTGATCATGTTCGACTTTGTCGACGACTCGCAGAATCAAATTAGTGAGAGTAATTTCTGGAACGTTCTTTATGTTGTGATAGTAGATGTATGGGAAAACGTCGCTTAGTGGCGATGGTCTGATCATCAACTCTGTTATTAAAATTGTGTCATTTCTGGAACTTTCTTTATGTTGTGATAGTAGATGTATGGAAAAATGTTGCTTTAATGGCGTTAGCTTTTGATCATATTCGACTTTGTCGACGCCCTCTCGCCGGTGTTTCAAATTAGTGAGAATAACTTCTAGAACATTCTTCGTGTTGTTATAGCAAAAGTATGTGTGGATTTTGCGTTATTGACGTTGGAGTATGATCATGTTCAATACTGTTGCCGGTCATTAAAATTAGTGAGAGTAATTTCTGGAACATTCTTCATGTTGTAATAGCAGATATATGGGAAGATATTGCGTAAGTGCGTTCGTGTATGATTGCTTGTTACTAAAATTGGTGAGAATAACTTCTGGAACATTCTGCTTCATGTATATCCACTGCCATCTTCAATCGACTAGTGACCAAGACGTTTGAAACAGCATCAAAATGTCGGGAGTTCATATATAATATTATTATTGTAAATGTATATGAATGTGGATGGTTGTAAGGGTAGAGGAAGGCCGAAAAAGAAATGGATGGACTGTGTGAAAGATGATAGGGTGAGAAAGGGAATAAATAACGAGATGACTGCGAACAGGGATGAATGGAAGAGAAAAACGGATTACGACGACCACAAATAAATGGGATAAGGAAGAAGCAGATGGTGGTAAATAATCAATTTATATGTGTGCATATTTTTTTTAATGGATGATAACGGAATGGTGCACCCGCCGGCGCTAACGGTTTACGCTGGCGGGACACCAGTGGAGGATGATAAGATGAACATGAGGTCAGGCCAGTTAGCTCATCGTGACAAATTCACGATTATTACGATGGTGTACAGATGGAACCGCGTGGAGATCAACCTGACATGGTACATTGGGTTATTAATTCAGATTACTATGTACATATTAATTGTGCAGATTTTTAAAAATAAATTTAAAAAAATACTCATCCTCACTCAGAAAACTGTGCTGTGTGTGCACTCCAAGTGCAGGGTAATGCAAGGTGTCAGCCTACTAGTGTCACCAGAACTTTATGTTTATTTTGTTTCAGTAAATGTTTGATGTTTATTTATACATATATGGTAGTATGTCGTAAATGTTTACTCTATGTTATCCGCCTAGATCTATGTGTTTTATTATTATTATATATTTATTATCTATGGTAATATTATGGTATTAGTAAGGTATCCACAGAATAAAAGCGTCGTGGCACCCGTCACGACATATACTGAGCGGAGACCTATTTGGTACTATAAAATTAATATAATCCGATAAAATGTAAATTAAAATTTAAAAATTATTTTCAGTATGCTATGTACCAAATAAACAATTTTCTTTTTTTCTTTCTTTCTTCATCAACTTTTTTATACTCAGGTGCTATCTTCACGGAGGAGGCGCGGGGGGGCAGCGCAGAGCTGGCTTTCAAGTACGCAGTATACAGGATAAATAAGGAGAGGAATCTGCTGCCTAACAGTACATTAATATATGATATACAATACACTACCGTGAAGGACTCCTTCAGTACCTACAAAAAAGGTAATTAAATCAAATTTTTATTCATATTCATATTTCGTTTATAAACCAATGTAAAAAACTTCTTTACATATATGGCAAGTCATAACATACAGTAATTCATATTTATATGAATTCAATCCAATTAATAATAATAATAATAATCTCAGGACAAATCACACAGCGCCATCTAGACCCAAGTTAAGCTAGCTAAAGCTTGTGTTATGGGTACTAGACAACTGATACAAATACATAGATATTTTTTTTTCGTAAATACATACATATTAATACATACAAATTAAATACATAGAAAACACCCAGACCGACACAAACAATCATACTCATGAATACAAATGTTTGTGCCGTGCGAGGAATCGAACCCGCGACCATCGGACGTAAAGCAGTGTGCTAAACCACTAGACCACCGAGGTCGTCAAATTACAATTACATTAATAAATAAAATTACATTAATAATAACTAATAACATAATTACGACATGATTATATTTAGGTCTAAATACTTGCTAATATTATAAAAAGGATGTTTTTTAAAAAAAGATTTTATTTTTGTTTTGAATTGTTTTGGGGGTAATTCTCTTATGTGCATATGTAGTTTATTATACATTTTAATTTTTATACTAATGCCTTGTTTAAAAGTTTTACCAAGTCTTGTTCGTAGGTCTATTACAGACTCTTATGATTTGTCAAATCTAGGAGTACTTTTTAGTTAGAAGAACTGACAAGAACTTGGCTCTTATTCTGTTTTCAAACGAGCTTTCGAGTAACAGGACTGAGAGGAATTTCGTCGCTTATTCTCTTTTCGAATGAGATTGTATATGATTACAAAAATACAGATATATTATTAGGGAATGTGTGACCAGCAGCATATGTTATGCCTCGTTAAGATACGAAACACATGTCGCGATATGGGTGTAGACTCAATAACTTTCGGAATTTGATCGCCACTGGAGAAGGTCGTAGCGCTGGTCAAGTTTCCACACCGAATATTCGTAGTCTCACACATGTTAATTGTAGCGGAATTAAACAAAATAGTATAAATTCATCGCGTAGTGAAATGGACTTCCGCAAAATAATACCTAATTCCATTAAATGTGTTGGATGTACTTTTAATGCCGAATAATATAAATGTTTTTTTTTTTATACTACTATGGTGGCAAACAAGCATACGGCCCATCTGATGGTAAATGGTTACCGTAGCCTATGGACGCCTGAAGCACCAGGGGTGTCACGTGCGCGTTGCCGACCCTTAAGAAACCTTAATATACCCTTCTTGAAAAACCCCATGCTGTAGTCTCGTGAGAAAACCTCGGCAGGAAGTTCATTCCACAATCTAAGTGTACGCGGGAGGAAGCTCCTCTGAAACCGCACTGTCCGAGACCACTTAGGTTCCAGCGTGTGGGAATGAATTCCCTGTCGATGGCGAGCGGTGCGATGGTGAAAATGTTACTTAAAAAAAGACAAATATGGTGTGGATCAGACTCCTCAAGAGCTTGGCCGATTTTTATGAAGCTTTTATGTGTATTCAGTAAGTCTGATAATAAATATACACATAAAAGCTTCATAAAAATCGGCCAAGCTCTTGAGGAGTTTAACAAAACGTGACTTTTATTGGCAGGTAACTGATGTAATAAGGAGTAACTTAGGCTACTTTTATTTTAGAAAAATAAAGTACGTAAATTCCACGCGGACGAAGTCACGGGTACAGCTAGCCTTGTATATAAACTCGTTTGTAATATCCAAACTCGCTTGTAAATATTTCAAAATGTATACAAATATAATTAAGTATTATATAAAATAAACAAAAAGAAATTTATGAAGATTTAATTTGAAAATTTCGACTTTAATAAATCGCCGAGGGCCCTCCATCCGGCCACTTCCGGCCGCCATTGCACCGTCATATCGCGTTTCCCGCGCTCGACCTGCCATCCGTTATTGATAATGTGACCAGACGTCCCGTTTTGGACGGGACAGTCCCGTTTTATAAATATAAGTACCGGTGTCCCCGAAATGGACTGTGGGACGCAAAATTGTCCCGATTTCGGTGATTGTGCGAAACTTTAAATATTCTTTATTGCACTTAAATACATTTGATACACGGGATAATATTTTTTAATATTCTTTATTGCACTTAAATACATTTGTAAGTATATTAATTACAACAATAGAGCGTGGCATAGGAACTGTTGAGTGGGTTAAAATGTGCAAATTATATTTTTTATGAAAATGTCAAAATTAATTAAAACTAAACATAAAAATATAATGTCCAAAATACAGATACTAATACAATTTACATAAAGATAAAAAAAAAAATTAATATATAATATGTACTTGAATACCTAAACAAAAAATGATAAAATGATAAACATAAATATATACTAAATCAAACAATAAATACTACAAAGATATATATATACAATGATGACACTAATCACATAGCAGTAGAAAGGTAATATGACTTTAACTTTTTCTTAAAAGAACCACTAGATGGACTTTTTTGGATCTCCAAAGGGAGATTATTCCATAGCTGAGCACGAAACGAAAAGGAGTTAGACCCATAAACTGAGTTCTACTGTTAGGAATTTTAAAAAGTTTAATTTTGAGTAGACGAGCCGGTTGTGGGTGGTTGGTGATTAAGGTGAGTATAAAAAAACGTGCCAAGAGTGTCATCCTTGCTTAAAATGTTCTTAAAAAAGCAAATTTGTTCCTCCGATAAATCTATACATATAAATAAAATTGGAGTGTCTGTTTGCAATATTGAACTAACTGTTTTATACTATATGCATATGAATATGAATACAGTACCTGCACCAAAATGACATTATTTACAATTTTTGTCTGTCTGTCTGTCTGTTTGTTCCGGCTAATCTCTGAACTAACTGTTTTTTACTACATGCATATGAATATAAATACAGTACCTGCACCAAAATGACATTATTTACAATTTTTGTCTGTCTCTCTGTCTGTGTGTTCCGGCTAATCTCTGAAATGGCTTTACCGATTTTGACAGGACTTTTTTTTGGCAGGTAGCTTATGTAATAAGGAGTAACTTAGGCTACTTTTTTTTAGAAAAATGAAGTGAAATCCACGAGGACGAAGTCGCGGAAACACAGTATATAAATATAACTAAACATTTTATTTTTATCCGATAAATATAAATGTAAAACAAAATTTTTAATTATATTTTAAAACAATATAATTTTTTAATTCGTAACTTCTTTTTTGACGGAATAGATAATATAAATATAGATTATATATTGTAGAAATATTAATTATGAATATGAAAGTACATGAATCTGCGCTACAATTTAAATTTATTACTAGTATTATTAATTATTTATAATTAATAATACTATAAAATAATTCAAATTCAAATTCAAAATATCTTTATTCATGTAGGTCTATTACAGACTCTTATAATATGTCAAATCCACTTCAGTTCGGAATGATATCGAGATGAGAAGAACTGACAAGAAACTCAGCTCGTATTCTTTTTTAATGTTTATATAATAATACTATAAATATTATAATTTAGTCATCATATTATATATTCTTTTTAAGCTTTTTAATTTTAGGTTCTTAGTTATACAATTAGGTTATGTAATAAATTTATATTATTAATTATATTTATCGGTTATATTTTTTCATTCGTAATTTTTATGGAATAGATAATTTAAAAAGTGTTTTTTTATTGACTATCTGTTAATGGACCTTAATAAACGGATGTCCCGTTTTAAGTCGAAGAATAAGTGGTCACGCTGATAAGTTATTACCTTTTTTCATAATTGTCGGATTTTCGTGTAATTATTTCCACGTTTGGAGAATGGAGATTTTTGGCAAACGTGAAACTGTTTGTAGGGAGTGATCTATTATTATATTATTTACTAGCTGTACCCGCGACTACGTCCGCGTGGAATTTAACTTTATTTTTCTAAAATAAAAGTAGCCTAAGTTACTCCTTATTACATCAGCTACCTGCCAAAAAAAGTCCCGTCAAAATCGGTAAAGCCATTTCAGAGATCAGCCGGAACAAACAGACAAACGGACAGACAGACAAAAATTGTAAAAAATGTTATTTAGGTGTATGTACCGTATTTATATTCATATGCATGTAGTAAAACATAGTTAATTCAATATTACAAACAGACACTCCAATTTTATTTATATGTATAGTTAACATTTATGACACTTTATTGCATCAACATATAAAGGAATATGAATAAAATTAAAAACATAAAATATAAAACTAAGTACAAAAGACGGTTTTATCACTAATGCAATCTCTTACAGACAGCCTTAGGACAAAGACTTTATAAAAAAATAATATTCTCAATTTGTAGGCCTTTTTTTTATGAACAAATAGACGAAGCACAGAATGCAATTTTTTTATGTATTTAAGACGTTAGGAATTTCTATTTATAGGTGTATGCATCCTCTTTGCTACATTGTATTATATAACTTTTAAAAAAGTACAAGGAACACTCGAATTTGAAAGTTGTCCTTAGAATAGAATAGAATAGAAAATCATTCGATTCAAATAAACTTAAATTGAAGCACTTTTGAATAGTCATCACATTTTTTTTAATCTACCGCTCATTCGGAAGTCACCTGTCTCATCACAAGAAGAACGAGCAAGAAACTTGCGTGTTGCTTTTAAAATAATTTTATTGTTACTTTACATTTTTAAGTTTAATTTTGCCAATTGTTAACTTTACAAATAGAAAAAATATTGAATATATAACTAACTGGTTAAACAAGTTGAAGTATCTGAATACAAACTGCCAAATAGCACTAATTCAATTAAATATAGAAAATATCATCATTACATAGTATAAAACAAAGTCGCTGTCGCTGTCTGTCCGTCCCTATATATGCTTAAATCTTTAAAACTACGCAACGGATTTTGAAGCGGTTTTTTTAAATAGATAGAATGATTCAAGAGGAAGGTTTATATATATAATACATGTACACCCGTGCGGAGCCGGGGCGAGTAACTAGTTAAATGTAAAATCAACTGCTTGAGCAACGAAATTAGAGTAAGTCAGTCGTAGTGAGTAGAGCAGACCAGTTCCCACAAGCAGCACTCGTTCACGAGTATGACGGATGAGCCAGCCATCACTGCGCTCGACCATATTTTAGGGAGCCCAATAACCCGGCCCACCACTCGACCACGTAGTTACTTAAAATTGCCATCAGATAGTTAAGTCAATGTATAGAATGAAAAGGTTTTCAAAATTGAGTGATCCTCAATTTGTATGAAATTGAATATATTCACAATGTATATTTATATAGGTGTCTATGTCTAACATTAAATGAAAATCCCGTGCATGAACAACTATTGCCATACACGCTCGTCATTAGTAATCTTTTAGTGATGAATCGTTATTTAGAACACGTCCACGTGTGTTATAGGTGGTCTAAAATTATGAACATATAAACATACATACAGACATATAGGTAAACTTAGCACTATTTCAGCCAAGCAGCTTGCTTTGTAAGATGTTTCGGTTGTAGGGTGCAGATTAGACAGTGAAATTACAGGATAAGAGGCGTGACATCTTAGTACTCTGGAATGGTAACATGAGTGGTATTACGGGTGTCACATGATAACGTGATGTCTGTAGTTCTGTTCATGTATATAGGCGACGGTTACCACTTACCATCAGGTGGAAGCTTGTTTGTTACAATTACAAAAAAAAAGTAGTAAAAAAGCAAAACTACATTAAAAGTACCAGGAGTACATGAGTTTATAGGCAGTTTGTTGATATGGCCAGTGAAATTACAGTGTATGTAGACCAGACCTTGTAGTCCTTCAGACTGGCGAGGTATTAAGGGATGCTACGTGCTACAGGTGATGATGTAGTCCAGAGTGCTGTTCATGTGTATAGGTGACCGTTACCACTTACCATCAGGCAGACGATGGTCCGCCTGATGGTAAGTGGCAAGCAAGCTGATGAGCTTGCTTACCATTATAATGACAAAGAAGCGAAACTACATTAAAAGTACCAGGAGAACATAAATTTATAGACAGTTTATTGAGAGATATGGCCAGTGAAATTATAGTGTATGTAGACCGGATCTCGTCGTACTTCAGATTGGCACCGTATTAAGGATACTACGGACGTCACATGATAAGGCGACAATTACCACTTACCATCAGGTGGGAAGGTGGACCGACGATCTGGTCAAGATCGCTGGAAGGCATTAGATGCGAGAAGCGCAGGACCGATCGTCGTGGAGATCTTCGGGGGAGGCCTATGTCCAGCAGTGGACGTCTTCCGGGCTGCGATGATGATGATGATGATGATGATGATCGGGTGGGACGTCAGTATTGTTTGCCATTTTAATTATATAAAAATGCCTTTTATTTGACAGCGTGTCTGCAGATAAAGTCGGGAGCTGTAGCTCTGTTCAGCAGCGCTGGTCCACTGCTGAGCTCTACAATCGGCGCTTTGTGTACAGCTCTGCATACACCACATTTTAAAGTAGCTCCGGACCATTATTCAAGTGAGTATATATTCAAACTAGCTTTTACCCGCGGCTTCGATCGCATAACATTATTCTTGGCTGCTAGATGGCGCTGAAGTAGCAAAATGCTGATATTTTATTTTTTTGTTTTTTCTGTTTATATTTGTTTTTTTTTTAATAAAAAAATATCTTATGTTCATTCTGATACCTCCAAGAACATGTGTACAAAATTTCATGAAGATCGGTTCAGTAGTTTTTGCGTGAAAGTGTGACGAATATCCCTACTTTCACATTTATAATATTCATAAGGATATAGAAAAAGGAGGTGCTACCTCAGATCTATTTGTAGGTGAACCGATTTTGATGTCACAAAGCTGTCTCATCACAGGAAGAATGAGCGAGAAACTTGTGTGTTGCTATTTTAAATATATGTTGTTCAGCATTATATATTTAGGATTTTGTGTGAATACAACTGCGAAATAGCAAGTTTGACAAAGTACATTTTTTATACTAAGATGGTGGTAAACAAGCATACGGTCCATCTGATAAATCATGTAATAATAATAACCATCTGTAAATGGTTACCGTACCCTATGTACGACTGAGACACTAGAGGTGTCACGTGCGAATTGCCGACCCTTAAGAAACCTTAATATACCCTTCTTGAAAACCCCATGATGTAGTCTCGTGAGAAAACCTCGGTAGGTAGTTCATTCCACAATCCAAGTGTACGCAGGAGAAAACTCCTCTGAAATCTCTGTCAAAGACCACTTGGGTTCTAGCGTGTGGGGATGAATTCCCTGTCGATGGCAAGCGGTGCGATGATAAAGGTAACGTAAAAGAGTAATAAATCTGTCATAGTTATCAGAGCAGACAAGTCCTTACTCTTGGTACACGCTCACGAGTAATTTTCTTTAAATAGAAATAATCTTTATTCAATTAAACTCATTACAAGCACTTTTGAATAGTCCTATTTTGATTCTACCACTCATTCGGAATGCAGATTCATCACAAGAAGAATGAGCAAGAAATTTGTGTGTTGCTTTTTTGAATAGATGTTTCTATTTTATTCCACGTCCATTATATTATATTTACTTTTTTTTAACTATTCTAATGCTGTTGGCCGCAGCTGGCCTTTACAGCTTCAACGGACTATAGGGGATGAGTGCAGATGGCTCCAAACCAAAGGAAGGACTTATGGAGTGGCCGAAGTTCTGTTTTTCGGACTACTCTAATATTGTTGGCGGCAGCTGGCCTTTACAGCTTTACTGGACGATAGCGTGCAAGTGCAAATGGCACTCCAAACCAAAGGAAGGACTTGTGGAGCGGCTTAAGTCCTTTTTTCGAACAACTCTATGCTGTTGGCCTTAGCTGGCCTTTACAGCTTCACCAGACGATAGGGGGCGAGTTTAGATGGCACTCCAAACCAAAGGAACGACTTATGGAGCGGCTAAAGTCCTTTTTTTCGGACTACTATAATGCTGTTAGCCGCAGCGGGCCTTTACAGCTTTACCGGACGATAGGGGGCGAGTGTAGATGGCACTACAAACCAAAGGAAGGACTTAAGGAGCGGCTTAAGTCCTTTTTTTCGGACTACTCTAATGCTGTTGGCCACTGGCCACAGCTGGCCTTTACGGCTTCACCGGACGATAAGGGGCAGATGGCACTCCAAACCAAAGGAAGGACTTATAGAGCAGCTGGAGTCCTTTTTTAGGACTACTCTAATGCTGTTGGCGGCAACTGGCCTTTACAGCTTCACCGGACGATAGGGGGCGAGTGTAGATGGCACCCCAAACCAAAGGAAGGACTTATGGAGCAGACTAATGCACTGGCCTTTACAGCTTCAACGGACGATAGGGGGCGAGTGTAGATGGCACTCCAAACCAAAGGAAGGACTTATAGAGCAGCTGGAGTCCTTTTTTAGGACTACTCTAATGCTGTTGGCGGCAACTGGCCTTTACAGCTTCAACGGACGATAGGGGGCGAGTGTAGATGGCACTCCATACGATTACGATTTTAAATATTTTTGGTTATAAAGCTGGCGATTCACCTGATGGAAAGCTTGTAACTATTCTAATGGTCGCAGCTGGTCTTTACACCTCCCTGGTAAAAAAAAGGGGCCAGTGCAGATGGCACTCCAAACCAAAGAAAGGAATTATGGAGCGGGTGAAGGCCAACTCCGACCTGACGCAATACGACTTTTGCCTGAAGGCACCGTTAGATTTCGAACCATATCTCGGGCTATCGTATTTTCCATCCCTGTTTGAATTAGACGGTGGATCCAACGAAGGGCCAGAGCGAATACTAATAATTATTTTCTTGTACTTTCAGCACACAATCAAACAGATACATATACTGTAAATCTGTATCCGTCTCGGGAGCTGATAGACAAAGCTTTCATTGACCTCGCCGTCTACCTCAATTGGACTAATATGGGCATCATTTACGAAGACTATGGATATGGTAAGAGTTCATCATAATTTGCTTCACATTTCTTATCCCAAAGACAACCACATCGTAAGAGGAAGAAGAATCATGAATTTCATGAACTTCATGAACTTCTGCCCCGGTCAGAAAATTCCATTTCTATAAAGAATAATGAAATTAATAACGAAATAATTGACGGTCTCGGTGGTCTAGCGGTTTAGCACACCGCTTTATTTCCGATAGTCGCAGGTTCGATTCCTCGCACGGTGCCAACATTTGTATTCCTGTGTATAATTGTTTGTGTCGGTTTGGGTGTTTTCTATGTATTTACTAGAAAAAAGTATCTATGAATTTGTATTGTTGTTGTATTGTTTGTGCGCTGTGAATTGTTCACGTCTGTTTTAAAGACGAAACAAAACATAGATTTTATGTTACTAATGTCCAGTTTGAGCCAGCTACTAGTTTGAGATCTCGTATGATATGACAATAATACAGGTTATAAATTTCCTGCGGGTGAAACCGTGTTTATAAATAACTATCAGATTGACAAATAGGACTGTTTGTCTATAAGTATCAGATTGACAAATAGGACTGTTTGTCTATAAGTATCAGATTGACAAAAAAGACTGTTTGTCTATAAGTATCAGATTGACAAATAGGACTGTTTGTCTATAAGTATCAGATTGACAAAAAAGAATGTTTGTCTATAAGTATCAGCTTGACAAATAGGACTGTTTGTCTATAAGTATCAGATTGACAAAAAAGACTGTTTGTCTATAAGTATCAGATTGACAAAAAGGACTGTTTGTCTATAAATAACTATCATATTGTGAAATAGGGCTGTTGTCTATAAGTATCAGATTAACAAAAAAGACTGTTTGTCTATAACTATCAGATTGACAAAAAGGACTGTTTGTCTATAAATAACTATCAGATTGACAAAAAAGACTGTTTGTCTATAACTATCAGATTGACAAAAAGGACTGTTTGTCTATAACTATCAGATTGACAAAAAGGACTGTTTGTCTATAACTATCAGATTGACAAAAAGGACTGTTTGTCTATAAATAACTATCAGATTGATAAAAGTACTACAGATTGACAAACAGTGTTACTTCATACTATGTGCGCTGTAGCATGGTGCGGGTGACAGTTGCTTCATTTAACGATTGCTTCATTTAACAGTTGTTAAATTTAAGTTACTACATTTATTAATGACTAGCTACTCGCCACGGCTTCGCACGGGTATATTATATATATGTAAACCTTCCTCTAGAATCACCCTATCTATTAGAAAAAATAACTTCAAAATCCGTTGCGTAGTTTTAAAGATTTAAGCATACATAGACAGCGACAGCAACTTTATTTTATAATTTTATAATATGTAATGATGCAATATATTACGAATGCGGTACAGGTGAAATACTAAGTCATAATTTGTAAATCGCGGCAACTTTCAAGAGTGAAAAGAAACCTTAATGAAACTGTCACATGGTATAGTTTACATTTTCACTGAATTTCTCTGTATTATTTTTCAGGTGAACTAAACGTATTAAATATAGCAAAAGATGGCCGTAACATGTATGCAGTCAGATGTAATGGACCACATGATTACAGACGGGCTTTGACGCAACTAAAGGCTCAGGATGTGGTTCATATAGTCGTTGATACAGATCCCAAGAAGATACATCAACTAGCTAGAGCTGTGAGTATTTTTTTTATATACCCGTAGTTGAAATATGTCAACTCGAGTTCACTCGAGTTGCGCATAATTCGAGTTAACTCGAGTTGAATTCTGCCAACTCGAGTTGGAAGAATTTAACTTGTAAATAAACGAATCAAGTGCTCTTTCACTTGAAACGTCAAGTGCTTTTTAACAGTGAAACTTATTATCTATATATATAAATAAAATTGGAGTGTCTGTTTGTAATATTGAAATAACCGTTTTTTACTACATGCATATGAATATAAATACGGTACATACACCAAATTTTGTCTGTCTGTCTATTTGTTCCGGCTAATCTCTGAAATGGCTGGACCGATTTTGATGGGACTTTTTTTGGGAGGTAGCTGGTGTAATAAAGAGTAACTTAGGCTACTCTTATTTTAGAAACTTTCTTTTATTTTAGAAAAATAAAGTTATATTCCACGCGAACGAAGTCGCGAGAACAGCTAGTTTATTCTAAGACCTTTACAAATAAAGACTTTGAATTTTACAGATCCTACAGCTGCAAATGAACAATGAAGACTATCACTATATATTTACCTCATTTGTAAGTACTCTTATATTTCTTTCTTTTTTTTTCGGTCTCTTCTAATACTGTTGGCCGGAGCTGGCCTTTACAGCTTCACCGGACGTTAGGGGGCGAGTGCAGATGGCACTCCAAACCAAAGGAAGGACTTATGGAGCGGCTGAAGGCCAACTCTCGCCTGACGGATACGACTTTAGTCTGAGGGCACCGCTAGGGGTTCGAATCTCGGATCAGGCCGTCGTAATTTCGATCACCGTTTGAATTGGACGGGGGATCGCTCGGAGGGAGTATTTCTTTCTCTTTCCTTCTTGTACTGTAATGTGAGAGGCCGAGTATATTGTTTATTCATACTTTATATGGCGGGAAGGAATTCAACCAATTATGACAATGTGTGACAAGATGTGACACAACTGTAACTGTAACACAACGTAAAAATGTATAGTTTATATAAAATAAAGTATATATATATTTTTTTTTATATCGTATTACATTGTTAATTACGATACTCCACCGAAACGGCTTGACCGATTTTTATGAATTTTTATATTCATATTCAGTAGATCTGAGAGTTCCTACTATTGACACTCCCCTAAGTGATAAGGGTTGTCCACCCCTTACATTTTTATTTGACAATTTTTTTTATAATGTGGCATTAAAAATACATGCTACCCAATATTTTCACCCTTTTATGACTAACTCCTATTTGTTAATAGTGATTTTAATTTATATGGCGAAAGGACGTTTGCGGGGACAGCTAGTATAGAATAGAATAGATTAGTAAATCATTTATTCAAATACACTTAATTTAAGCACTTTTGAATAGTCGACAAGAATAGATTAGTAAATCATTTATTCAAATACACTTAATTTAAGCACTTTTGAATAGTCGACAAGAATAGATTAGTAAATCATTTATTCAAATACACTTAATTTAAGCACTTTTGAATAGTCGACAATTTATTCTTAAATCTTCCGCTCATTCGGAAAGCTGTCTCATCACAAGAAGAATAAATAAGAAACAATAGTAATATGAATATTTAAAAAAAATGGCCAATAATAATTATAGAATTTCCGTTTTTCTTCATTTCTATATAAAAACTAGTTGACACGTAGACGACTTTGTTCAAAGTGTAATTTAAAGAAAAATACGCATTTTCAGGATATGGAACTCTTCGACTTTGAAGATTTCTATTATAATAGAGTAAACATGAGCGGGTGGAGACTAGTGGACCGAGGGTCTGATAAAGTGAAGGAGGCGCTGCAAGTGATGGAGAAGTTCCATCCCATAGGGGCGTCGATACTCAGCGATGGACAAATAAAGGTAGGTTTTTTATGGTTGATAACGGAATGGTGCACCCACCTGCGGTAACGGTTTACGCTGGCGGGGCACCAGTGGTGGATAAGATGACTATTGGTCTTATTACAAAAAATCTGTTAAAACTCGGACGAAACGTGGTCTAAATGGTCGAGGTTTAAACCATTCCTAATGTTAATACTTGAAATAAACCTAACATTATTACGAATCCAGATCTAACAGAGGACTATTTAGTACTACAGTTAAATAAAACAAAATAAACTATCAGTTCTTCTCATCTCGATATCATTCCGAACTGACGGTAGATTTGACATATCATAAGAGTCTGTAATAGACCTACATGAATAAAGATATTTTGAATTTGAATTTGAATTTGAAAAATCGTTCATTATGTATTACATACAATATATACTCATGTCTGTTAATGTACAATTACGTTCCGTTTTACCAGAAAACTGAAAAGATCTATACGGAGAAATAATATTACTTCAAATAAAAATTTATTAACTAAAAATGGTGTTATTTCCATTTATCTATGTCTTCATTATAACTATTTCATTAATATATAATATTTGTTAATGTACTATTAGGCTGAAAATCTAATTTTAAAATATATTTTTAATTTAGTTAAAATATTTTTCGAAAAACAACAACTTAAAATACAATTTTTAAAATGGGAGTTCGATTTTTTGCATTTAGACCACTGTTAAACTAGGGGCATCGCAGGTCTAACTTTAGACCATAGACGAATCACGATTTAGAGATAAACTTCATTTTGTAATAAGGAATACATTAGTGAATGGTTTATTACTAGTGCTAAACCAGGTTTATCTTTTTGTAATAAGGCCGTATGAGATCAGGTTAGTTAGCACATTGTGACAAATCTGCCAGGAATTTAACACGGTTTCCTGGGGGTACCATGGTACCAACCTGAAATGGTAAATTGCTGCATCCACATTACTAACAATCGCCTTTTCCCCAATAAATGTATATTGAAATCGCCGTTATGTATGTTATTATATGGTTAAGGCGTTAGGACCTAACTAGTCAATTTATGGTATGGGTTCCAGGGAGTCATTGCGAGAGTATTTTAAGTATGCTTGTAATGAGTTTATTTGAATAAAGATTATTTCTATTTCTATAAATATATTCAATACATTTAAAAATGAAAGATTTTATCATCATGTTTATGCCAGGTAGAATATATACAGGTGTTCAAAAGAGTTAGTGATTGCACATAAAAAAATTTTCATGCCTAAACAATAACAAACTGATGTTTACCATTTTAAATGTCGTCAACTTTTTTGGCTAAAATAGTAGCCGTACATTTTTTTTATGGTTTAAGTTGGTTGATGAAATTATTTCGATTTCAATAAAATACACAAATTTAACTTTTACTTTTATTGTGAATTACAAAGTTTTTTAACATGTACAAAAAAAACAAAAAGTTAATATTTTGCAGGAAGAAAGTTCATTACACGTTTTTTAAATTTTTTTAAACCTTCATAACGTTAAAAAAAATTAACATGTCTTTTTTTTATTTTTCTGATTACCCCCAAAAGCTTGACGTTGACTTCTGGGAATCCTGTATGTATGTTTATATATTTATACCTAATTTATGTATGTATATGTATTAGTAAGTAAATAGTGAAATGTGTGCCACCTACCTATTCTATGTACATATATAATAAAACTAGCTGTCCCGGCAAACGTTGTTTTGCCTTAAAATAAAAAAAAATTTGGGTTGGACTACCCCTAACATTTAGGGGGATGAAAAATAAATGTTGGCCGATTCTCAGACCTACTCAATACGCTCACAAAATTTCATGAGAATCGGCCAACATCTATTTTTCATCCCCCTAAATGTTAGGGGTAGTCCACCCCTAATTTTTTTTTTTATTTTAAGGCAAAACAACGTTTGCCGGGACATTGATATTGATACAGTATTGAAATAAATAAATAAGTCCTCTATTCTAGATTGACTGTAAGAAATTGCTTATAGCGATGAGACCGCCTTTTGTTATTACTGTTTTTTTTTATTATTTTTTTTCTTATTGTTTCTTCTGTTTAAATAATAAAGAGTTTATTATTATTATTATTGAACATAATAATTCCAGACTGAACCAGCTTTACTGTACGATGCAGTACAGACCCTGGCTATGGCTCTAGCCTCCACGGAAGGTCTTCAATCGGCCAACGTCTCCTGCGAGAACGAAGCGCCATGGTCCCAAGGAAATACCTTGCTGGACAGCATTAATTCTGTAAGTTTATGGTTCAATCTTTTGCTAGCTTTAAAGTATAAGTAATTATTTTTTTCGGACTACTCTAATACTTTTGGCCGCAGCTGGCCTTTACAGCTTCACCGGACGATAGGGGGCGAGTGCAGATGGCACTACAAACCAAAGGAAGGACTTATGGAGCGGGTGAAGCCCAACTCCCGCCTGACGGATAGGACTTTAGTCTGAGGGCACCGCTACGGATTCGAATCTCAGTTCGTTGTAATTTCGATACCCGTTTGAATTGGACGGGGGAGCGATCGAAAAGTAAAAATAATAGGAATTTACTTATTTCCCATAAGTAAATTTCTAGTGGGGAGGAATCCAACCAAATGTGACATTGTATGACAAGATGTGGGACGAGTTCTAACTTATGACACACACATTTCAAAATGTCAGTAAAATCTCATTTCCTTTACCTTTAGTACTACTTTTCTTTTTATTACACTCCCTTTCTTTCCTTCAAACTTCCCATGGATATGTGTATTATTTTTGTTATGGATGACAATGGAATGGTGCACCCGCCGGCGCTAACGGTTTACGCTGGCGGGGCACCAGTGGAGGATGACAAGATGAGAATTATTAACTTAGAACAACGCGCACAAATTGATATTTGAATTTTATTTAACATTTACAATTATATCTAAACTTATTCTTCTTGAGATAAGACAGCATTCTGAATTAGTGGTAGAATTATTAAAAAGAGCAGCACACAAGTTTCTCGCTCGTTCTTCTTGTGATGAATCTGCCTTCCGAATGAGTGGTAGAATCAAAAATATGACTATTCAAAAGTGCTTATAATGAGTTTATTTGAATAAAGATTATTTCTATTTCTATAACAGAAACATATGACTATTCAAGAACTGTTTATGTTAAGTTTAGTTGAATAAAGATTCTTCTTATTTCTATTCTACTCTATTTCCAGGTGAAAGCCCATGGCCTGACAGGTCCTATAGAGTTTAAGAATGAGATACGAAGCAACTTCACTCTGCAGCTGATGAGGTTGTCAGGGGGGGAAGATGGCGGAGTAGTACTCTCCGGGCACTGGACACCAGGCGAAGGTCTGGAGGTGACCGACCCGGCCGCGTACAGAAGAGATCCACCTCCTAATGTTACCCTTACCGTCGTTACAGTTGAGGTATTTATTTTACGGCTTAGTAATATATGTAACTGGGGGAAAAGGAGATAAATACTAATAAATACTAATCTCAGGACAATTCACACAGCGCCATCTAGACCCAAGTTAAGCTAGCTAGAGCTTGTGTTATGGGTACTAGATAACTGATACCTATACATATATATATTTTTTTTGTAAATACATACATATTATACATAGAAAACACCCAGACCGATACAAACAATCATCATGAATACAAATGTTTGTGCCGTGACCGTGAATCGAACCGCGACCATCGGCCGTAAAGCGGTGTGCTTGACCGCTAGACCACCGAGGTCGTCGAGATGTTAGTAATGTGGACTCATCCATAAAAAAAATGTAACTGAACTACGCGGTTCGCCCTGGCATTTGTTCGGGTGTACATGTTATAATATATTAACCTGACCTCTTGAATCACTTATCTTTTAAAGGTGCCCCGCCAAAATCCGTTTGCGTAGTTTTAAAGATTTCATCCATATATAAAAACAGACAGCGATAGCGACTTTGATTTTATAATATGTCAAATTCAAATTCAAATTAAAAAAATCATTTATTCAGTTTTAGGAAATTTTAAGCATATATGAACGTCAGCGAAGCGACTTTTTACATTATAATTTTATTTTTGATGATACTGTCCAGTTCGGATTATATAGATGTAAATTGAGAAGAACTGGCAAGAAACTCAATTGAATTACTGTTACCCCTGGAAACCATGTCAAGTTCCTGGTGAATTTGCCACGATGTGTTAAAAAGTAGCCTATGTCCTTATTCAGGGTCTAAACTACCTGTGCACCAAATTTCATTTAAATCGATTTCGTAGTTTAACTCGAAAGCACTTAGGGGGAAGAGGGTAAGAGAAGGAAGATAAGAGAAGAAGGATGCGGTGTGCGGTTTTCTAGAAACTTCTTGCCACGCACAACCACATTGTGAAATCACCTTCCAGCAATGGTATTTCCGAACCGATACGATATTGAAACCGTCAAGAAAAGAGCTTATTCCTTTTTAAAAGGTAAACGTACTTGCAATTCCCTTGTGTGTGTGTGGGTGTGTTTTTTTTAGAGGATGATAATGAAATGGTGCACCCACCTGCGCTAACGGTTTACGCTGGCGGGGCATCAGTGGAGGATGATAAGGTGAACATGAGGTCAGGTCAGTTAGCACATCGTGATAAATTCACCATGTGTGGGTGTGTTGCGGGTGCTCATGGGCGGCGGTAATCACTTACCATCAGGTGAGCCGCATGCTAGTTTGTCCCTTGTTATTAAAAAAAAAAGGATAAGATAAGAGAAGAAACAGGATAAAAAATAAGAGCCGAGTTTCTTGTCAGTTCCTCTTAGCTCGAAATCTCTCTAAACTGACGGTAGATTTGACATATCATAAGAGTCTGTAATAGACCTACAGGAATAAAGATATTTTGAATTTTTACTACTTCTAGGAGAAACCATACGTTATGGTGAAAGACGGGTGGAATCTTCAAGGCAACGCTCGATTCGAGGGTTTCTGCATAGATCTCCTCGCTAAAGTGGCAGCGAGAGCTGGTTTCCACTACAAACTTCGTCTGGTACCAGATAACATGTATGGAGCCAGGGACCCTGATACTGGCCAGTGGAATGGCATCGTCAGGGAATTAGTAGATAGGGTAAGTTGCTTTAAGATTTTTTTATTATTAAATTATTTATAATTTAACTAGCTTTTGTCCGCGGCTTCGCTCGCGTTAATTTATCCCCTTAGGGGTAGAATTTATCAAAATCCTTTCTTAGGGGATGCCTACGTCATAGTAGCTTTATGCATACAAAGTCTCAGCCAGATCGGTTTAAAATTGACAAAGTTTCATACAAACTTTCATCCCCTTGGGGGTAGAATTAATCAAAATCCTTTCTTAGCGGATGCCTACGTCATAACATCTCCTGCATTTTTTTTCTATTTCCAGAAGGCGGACATAGCCGTTGCATCTATGACCATAAACTACGCTAGAGAAGCGGTTATAGACTTCACGAAGCCGTTCATGAACCTCGGCATTGGGATATTGTTTAAGGTAATACATAATTGGCATATACTCTCTTCTTTACTCTATTCTTTTTAATCCTGTTACTCCTAACTATCTTAAAGACAGATTTTCATTTCTCGGAGAGGCACAAAACCATGGCTTGCGTAGTGCATCAAACCTCCTTAAAACTCCTTCACATAGTTCCTCATTCTACAGTAAATTCTTCTCAGTCCATGCTGTTCGCCTTTGGAATTCTATACTTTACTCCATTCGTAGTGCACAATCACTACCCATTTTTAAGAGCTCGGTTAAATCCCATTACCTCTCCACTTAAATTTCCCTGTACTCCTTCTTGCTATGTCTTGTTTCTTTGCATATGATATTGTTGTTTTGTACTTGCATTTCTGTGTATGTATATATTTTATATATAGTATATATAATGTGTGTTATCTTCTAATATTTATTGGTATTATTATCCTATCCCTATTATTACGTTTATATATATATTCTTCCATTCTATTCATGCGCCACCTACCACTTTTGTTGTATTTTCTCTACCTAAAGGTTGTCTGGAAGAGATTGCTTCTAGCGATAAGACCGCCTTTTGTACTTACATATCTCTTTTCTGTATAATTCTTATGTATTAATTCTATTGGTGCAATAAAGAGTTTATAAATAAATAATTTGAATATCTTTACATTTTAATTTATTTACTTACATATATGTTACTAGCTACTCGCCCCGGCTCCGTACGGGTGTATGTATTATATATATAAAACTTCCTCTTGAATCACTTTATCTATTAAAAAAAACGCTTCAAAATCCGTTGCGTTTTAAAGATTTAAACATACATAGGGACAGACAGCGACAGCGAGTTTGTTTTATACTATGTAATGATGTTATTTAATAAAATTATGATTTACAAATTATGCCCCACTCAACATTTACTATGCTACGCTCTACTGAGTTGACTCGAACATACCTTTTTTCTTAACATTACTTCTAATTTCTGCAATACATACAACAGGGGGGAAGGGGATTGTTAGCAATGGGAGCTAGTAACTCCTATTGCTAGCAATGTACCATGTTAGGTCGACCTCCACGTGGTTCTCCCTGGAAACCATCGTGATGAATTCTTGGTAAATTTGTCACGATGGGCTAACTGACCTGACTTCATGCTCATCTTATCATCTTCCACTGGTGCCCCGCCAGCGTAAACCGTTAGCGCAGGCGGGTGCACCATTCCATTATCATACACAAAAAAAAAAATACATACAACATGGCGGCCTTATTGTTGAAAGCAATTTCTTCAATATATGCTATCTCGTGTACAGGTGCCTACTTCGCAGCCGACGAGGTTGTTCAGCTTCCTCAATCCGCTGGCCATCGAGATATGGCTGTACGTTTTGGCTGCGTACGTCCTGGTATCCTTCACGTTGTTTGTGATGGCCAGGTTCTCGCCTTATGAATGGTAAGTATGTAGTTTAGACGGCCTCGGTGGTTCAGTGGTGTAGCACACCGCTTTACTTCCGATGGTCTCAGGTTTGTTTCTCGCGATTCAAATTCTAATTCACAATATCTTTATTCATTTCATAATAGTCTATTACATACTCTTATGATATGTCAAATCTACCGTCAGTTCGAAATGAATTCGAGATGAGAACTGATAAGAAAGTCAGCTCGTATTCTTTTCAAGTAAATGTTGTCAAATGATTGTTTGTATCGGTCTGGGTGTTTTCTATATATATTATATATGTATTTATAAAAACTAAAAACTATGTACTATATATGTATTTATAAAATCTATATAACATTAATTTAACTATGTCTCTAACACAATTCACTTTAGCAATTAAAATACAACCAGCACATCCTGTGCTCAAAGACCGAATGCCGCGGCCTACAAAAACCCTCCCTTTTATACAGAGAAGATATAGTGGGGGTTATATAAGTTTAACGATACCCAGTAATAATGAAACTACCTTCTTTTAATATAAAATATCAGATTTCTCGAAATTATCCATGCGAACCCTAACACTATGTATCTAAGTATTTATATCAGTTGTCAATAGACATCCATACTCACAAACTTTGGCGTTGCTGTTAATTGTAAAAATAAATAAAAATTGTTATTGTCTGTTTTCAGGTCAAGCAGTACCCACGTGTGTGGACACGAGACGAAGCTCCTCACGAATCAGTTCAGCGTTTGCAACTCATTTTGGTTCATAACTGGCACATTCTTAAGACAGGGCTCTGGTCTTAATCCTAAGGTAATTATTATAGAGTTAAATGTTTATAACAATAATATAGCGTTACGACTGTTATAACAGATGTGGTAGACATAGAGTCATTGTCAACTGTCGATGTTGTGGATGCAACACTTGACATGTCCACATTTTGATAATACTTGAATAAAAAACACATTACTCGGTAGGCTGTAGGCTACTTGTGAGTCATGTTCTCCTGGTACTTCCACTGTAGTATCGGTAATAGTGAGATAACTTCACGACTGTTACCTTTGATGGAGTAGTCAGAGTCATTGTCAACTGTCGTTGTTGCGAACGCAACACTTGACATGTCCACATGTCGCTTGGTATACTTGAATAAAAATCACATTACTCGGTAGGCTGTAGGCTACTTGCGAGTCATGTTCTCCTGGTACTTTCACTGTAGTATCGGTAATAGTGAGATAACTTCACGACTGATATCTTTGAAGGAGTAGTCAGAGTCATTGTCAACTGTCCATGTTGTGAACGCAACACTTGATATGTCCACATTTTGATAATAATAAAAGATTCGATGGTCGTGGGTTCGATTCCTCGCACGTTGCCAATATTTCACGCAAAAACTATTGAACCGATTTAAATGAAATTTGATACACTGATAGCCTAGATCCTGAGAAAGCACATAGTACACACACTATTTTAATGTGAAAAAAGAGTTATAAGGGGTTGAAGGGGAGATGAAAGGTTATGTGGAAGTATCGTCATTTTTAAACTAGAAGCTTCAAGCTTTTTTTTATCTTATTTCTAGGCTGTTAATTAACAGAAATGTTACGCTTAATTTGTAAAATAAAATAGGGGATAAAAGTTTAAAGTTTGTATGGAAAATCGCTATTTTTGTAGCTAGAACAAATAGATTTTTTCTTTGACTATTTTGGATATTATAGACTATTAATATTGTTTCGTTATTTGGTCAAAGTCACTATACCACGCAGATGAATAATAGGCACAGCTAGTATAATTAAAAATTTAAATTTCATATTCAGGCAACTTCAACGAGAATATTATGGATTTTGGGTATTTGGTGGTTCTTCACTCTGATCATCCTATCCTCGTACACTGCGAATTTAGCAGCTACAATCCTAATAAATTTATTAACTTAAAATGTGAATACAAACTGCCAATTTGCACTAAATTATTATAGTAAATTTAATTTTACGTGCAGGCAACCTCAACGAGGGTAGTTCCCCAACTACCACCAAATATTTGTACCCCATAATTGGTGGTTCTTCACTCTGATCATCCTATCCTCGTACACTGTGAATTTAGTGGCTATAATCCTAATAAATTTATTAACTTAAAATGTGAATACAAACTACCAATTTGCACTAAATTATTATAGTAAATTTAATTTTACATGCAGGCAACCTCAACGAGGATAGTTGGGGGTATTTGGTGGTTCTTCACTCTGATCATCCTGTCCTCGTACACTGCGAATTTAGCAGCTTTCCTGACCGTAGAAAGGACCGTACTACCAATACAAAGTGCGGCAGATTTAGCAGCTCAGACCAGCGTACAGTATGGAACACTCAATGGAGGATCCACAATGACATTTTTTAGAGTAAGTGGTTTTTTATATATTTATCGCACGAGTATCTTGATGCGTCATTGTATTTGACGGTCTCGGTGGTCTAGCGGTTTGGAACACCGCTTTGCTTCCGATCGTGGCGGGTTCGATCCTCGCACGGTGCACATATTTGTATTCATGACTATGATTGTATCGGTCTGGGTGTTTTTTATGTACAATATGTATGTATTTATATCAGTTGTATAGCACCCATAATACAAGCTCATACAACCTTAGTAATATTATAATAGCGAAAGTAACTGCGTCCGTCGGTTTGTCGAGTTTTTCCGCCTAAACTACGCTTCAGAATACTGGATTTTCATTTAATGTTAGACATAGACATCTATATAAATATACATTGTAAATAAAATGGCTTTAGAAAAATTAAGTAATTCAATTGAGTTTCTGGCCAGTTCTTCACAATTGGATCTATATACTGAACTGGAGGGTAGGGAAAAAATTATAATATAAAAAAAATTACGTTCATAAGCGGCTAAAATGTCCTACTAGATGATTTTTTAATTTGACTTTTTCTTTATTCTTTATTGTACACACAAACATATAATAAAAAAAAGTATACAGAATAAATGTAATGTACAAGGGCGAGCTTATCTCTAAAAAGAGATTTTCTGTGAGAAAGAAAAAAGAATTTTATTTGAATCCCATTCCCCAATCGACAGGATTCAAACATCGACATATATAAGAAGATGTGGCAGCATATGTCGACCACCTCTCCACCGGCGCTGGTGCCCTCGTACGAGGAAGGCGTGAAGAGGGTACTAATGGGGAACTACGCTTTCCTCATGGAGTCCACGATGCTGGATCATAGAGTACAGAGGGACTGTAATCTGACGCAGATTGGAGGTCTCCTGGACTCAAAGGTACACATTAAACTAACTCTTATATATAACACTAGCTATAGCACCCGCGACTTCGTCGGCGTGGAATTTAACTTTATTTTTCTTTAATAAAAGTAGCCTAAGTTACTCCTTATTACACCAGCTACCTGCCAAAAAAAGTCTCGTCAAAATCGGTCCAGCCATTTCAGAGATTAGCCGGAACAAACAGACAGACAGACAAAAATTGTAACAAATGTTATTTTGATGTACGTACGGTATTTATATTCATATGTATGTAGTAAGAAACGGTTATTTCAATATTACAAACAGATATTCCAATTTTATTTATATGTATAGACTAGCTGCCGTACCCGCGGCCTCTACCGTGTTAATTTTAATCAAAAATATAGCCTATATGTTATTCTGATGTATAAGCTATATTACTGTAAAGTTTCATCAAAATCCGTTCAGTAGTTTTTGCCTGAAAGAGTAACAAACATCCATTCATATTCACAAACTTTTGCGTTTATAAGATTAATCAGATTTAACATCTCTTCAGGGTTACGGCATCGCGACCTGGAAAGGTAGTCCCTGGAGGGACAAAATATCCCTGGCAATACTAGAGCTTCAGGAGAAGGGGGTTATACAGATACTGTACGACAAGTGGTGGAAAAATACAGGGGATGTATGTAATAGAGACGGAAAGGACAGCAAGGCGAATCCATTAGGGGTGCAGAATATTGGTAAGCTGTTTCTTTATATTGTCCCGACGGCCTCACCGGTCTAGCGGATTAGACGACGCTTTACTATTGATTGCTTTATATTGCCCGCGACGGCCTCACCAGTGGAGGATGATAAGTCTGAGGCGGATTAGACGACGATGGTTTACTATTGATTGTCAATGGGGTTATGGACTGTCGTGGGTTGTATTCCTCGCACGGTACAAAAATTTGTCTAATCTCGGTGTTTTCATTATATACTAGCTACTCGCCCCGGCTCCGCTCGGGTGTACATGTATTATATATATAAAGTATAAGCCTTCCTCTAGAATCACTCTATCTATTAAAGAAAGTGCTTCAAAATCCGTTGCGTAGTTTTAAAGATTTAAGCAACATATGGACGGACAGACAGCGACAGCGACTTAATTTGGACTATGTAATGATAATGATAATGATGTATGTATATAAAAAATATATATTTAAGTATTTATATCAGTTGTCTAGCTCTAGTCATAGCAACTAGTCACTAGCTCTGCACAGCTTGGGACTAGATGGCGCTGTGTAAATTGTCCAGGGTTATTGTTATTATTTTTCCAGCTATTACTTATTTTTTTGGACAGCATTACAGCACTAATGCTGTTGAATACAGCTACACTTTCAACTTTGCTGTATGAAATGAAAACTAGTCCAAAAGGTGAAGAACTTATCTGAAGGCCATTTTTTCTCGCAATAAGAAAAACTGCTCTTTCTGAACATAATATAGAATAGAATAGAATAGAAAATCATTTATTCAGATAAACTTAATTTGAGCACTTTTGAATAGTCAACATTTTTTTAAATCTACCGCTTATTCGGAAAGCTGTCTCATCACAAGAAGAATAATAATAACTTGTGTGTTGCTCTTTTAAATAATCCTTGTAAGTTCACATTTTACAAGTCGAAACGTGTGAATACAAACTACCAACCAGCACTAATTTATTTAGGCTCAAATATAAAAACACAATAAGATTAAATCAGTCGTAGTGATAAGAGCAGACCAGTCCCTACAAGCAGCACTCGTTCACGAGTATGACGGATGAGCCAGCCATCACTGCGCTCGACCATATTTTAGGGAGCCCAATGACCCGGCCCACCACGCCGCCACATGTCTGGACATTTTAGTGAGCATGACTACTCATTCCACTCGACCACGTCACAGCTACAAAAATTACTATATGGTAGTTACAGTATTCGCACTTTACATGAGGATGCATGCGGCAATCAATACAAAAGCCGCTACGCTATCATATATCAAGAAAGCAGTATGAAAAATAAATTATAACGTTGTCCGCAAATGAACTTACTACTACTAATATACTTTATTGCATGAAGGTGGAGTGTTCGTGACTCTGCTGTGTGGCTTGGCTTTAGCAATAATGGTGGCCATATTGGAGTTCTGTTGGAACACCAAGAAGCATGCCTCACATGGGCGACAGTCACTTTGTAGCGAGATGGGACAGGTAAGGTCACATGCAACTGTCATGACCAGTTATCGGAGTAATCAGAGCTATTTTATGTACTTGCTATATCATAGAATTCAAATTCAAATTCAAAATATCTTTATTCATGTAGGTCTATTACAGACTCTTTTGATATGTCACATCCAAAGTGATTTCGAAATGAGAAGAACTGACAAGAAAATCAGCTCGTATTTTTTTTTATTTTTATACATATTTACAATAATACAGATTCGTTTAAATTCAAATTTGGGAGAATAGAGTGACCACCAGCATATGCTATTGAAAAAAAAAACAAAATATCTAATCAAAGTTCGCAACTTGGACAGACCAGTTCCCACAAGCAGCACCCGTTCAATATGATGGATAAGCCAGCCATTTTATCAACCACACCATACAAGTTTGAACTTTATAGCGAGCATATATATATACGTCATATATATATATATAAACTGTACTGAACTGTATATATATGAATGTCGAATCCAAGGATTTGTATTTTTTTAAGTAGATATATAATAAAAAGCTATTTACGCCTTAGGGGGATTACTTCTTAAATAGCTTTTTATTATTTTTACAGAGAGAGAAAGAATATATAATAAGATATCATATTTATGACTCATCACTCAATAGTCGGCGGTAGGCTGTAGCCTACTTGCGAGTCATGTTCTCCTGGTACTTTCACTGTAGTATCGGTAATAGTGAGATAACTTCACGACTGTTATCTTTGATGGAGTAGTCAGAGTCATTGTCAACTGTCCATGTTGTGAACGCAACACTTGACATGTCCACATTTCGCTCGGTATATTTGAATAAAGAACCACATTACTCCAGTAGACGGCGGTAGTCTTTATGCGAGTCATGTTCTCCTGGTACTTTCACTGTAGTATCGGTAATAGTGAGAAAACTTCACGACTGTTATCTTTGATGGGGTAGTCAGAGTCATCGTCAACTGTCCATGTTGTGAACGCAACACTTGACATGTCCATACTTCGCTCGGTATATTTGAATAAAGAAAAACACATTACTCTAATAGACGGCGGTAGGCTGTAGCCTACTTGCGAGTCATGTTCTCCTGGTACTTTCACTGTAGTATCGGTAATAGTGAGATAACTTCACGACTTATCTTTGATGGAGTAGTCAGAGTCATTATCAACTGTCGATGTTGTGAACATAACACTTGACATGTCCACAATTCGCTCGGTATATTTGAATAAAGAACCACATTACTCCAATAGAAGAGTAGGCTCTAGCCTACTTGCGAGTCATGTTCTCCTGGTACTTTCACTGTAGTATCGGTAATAGTGAGATAACTTCACGACTTATCTTTGATGGAGTAGTCAGAGTCAGAGTCGCCCTCAATGGTTACTCTTGGTTCATATATAATCGACAATATCCTGTTCCTTAGTGGCGTAATGTAGACGGGATAGGTACATTGCCGTGGTGGTTAGCGTAGCAGTATTAAGATGGACTTCCACAAAATAACTCCAAATTTGCCATTTGCAATGATTTATTTGTTTATGTTCCCAGGAGTTAAAGACGGCGATGAGAGGCGGTTCCTCAACCAGGACCGTGTTAAGACCTGGATGCTCGAGATGTTCACCAACCACTCACGTGCCGCCCGCTCCCTCTAAATATGAGGTACGTATTTTTAGACCCCTGTCCAATCCCAACGGGAATAGATACGGGAAACGGGAAAACGAATAAGACTAAGCTGTGGGTCGAACCCCTAGCGGTATCCTCAGACTAAAATCATATCTATTAGATAGATTTACTTCTGACAGACCTGATAGACGAGTTACAATAACCATTGTGAAGGATGGAGACCAAGATGACGAGCAAAAGTAAAACGGCACCGTTGTATTTGAAGAATATTTTTGTATTAAATTGACTTATGTCATATAAAAACAATATAATATTATAAAAAACACATAAGTAATAAAAAAAGGTATAAAAATAGTTTGCAACAACAATAATAATAACTCAGAACAATTACACAGTGCCATCTAGACTGAGCTGACCATCATCGTCATCATCATCATCTGCTTCATCCTTATCCCATTCATTTGGGGTCGGCGTAATATGGTTATCTCTTCCATTCATCCCCGATACTAGCAATCATATTCATGAATATGAATGTATACATCGTACGAGGAATCGAACCTGCGACAATCGGAAGTAAGGCGGTGTACTAAACCGTTGGACCACTGTCATTATATTTAGGTCTATATATTACTAGCAGACCGCGTTGCTGTGGCTAAGGTTCTTGAATACAATAATATTGCGACTATAAATTGAGATGTAAGCTATCATATTATCACTACTACTGATTTAATCTTATTGTGTTTTTATATTTGAGCCTAAATAAATTAGTGCTGGTTGGTAGTTTGTATTCACACGTTTCGACTTGTAAAATGTGAACTTACAAGGAATGTTTAAAAGAGCAACACACAAGTTTCTTGCTTATTCTTCTTGTGATGAGACAGCTTTCCGAATAAGCGGTAGATTTAAAAAAATGTTGACTATTCAAAAGTGCTTAAATTAAGTTTATTTGAATAAATGATTTTCTATTCTATTCTATTCTATTCCTATCTTTCAAGTTGGATCAAATTGCACACAATGTGCAAACCAAATTCGCAATCGGTTCAGTAGTTTAGGAGTCCATCGCGGAGAAACAACGTGATACTGATGGCGATATTCAGTGGATTATAGCAGCAAACATAATTTACTCTCGTTTTGATTCAGTTACACGTTACATATAACTGTTATTTAGGAACATGATTACTTATTTTAAATGTGATATTTATTCTTAATTCTATATGCCTAATAGACACGTAAATTCTTA
The DNA here is from genome assembly GCF_030625045.1 of Achroia grisella. NCBI lineage: Eukaryota > Metazoa > Arthropoda > Insecta > Lepidoptera > Pyralidae > Achroia > Achroia grisella. Next base: position 267,544 of record NW_026713015.1, read on the forward strand.
CTTCCTGTCCTTACTTAATACTATAAATGCGAAAGTAACTCTGTCTGTCTGTTTCGCTTTCACGCCAAAACTACTGAACCTATTTAAATGAAATTGGTATATATATTTGAAAAAAATACGAAATTCACTTTTTACTATATTTGGATACTACATTATCTAAATATTATGACTACATAAAATAAAAAATTATATGTATTTTAGATTTCAAGTTAATCAGTCGGTAAACTGTCGGATTTGAATGGCGCTCATAGTAAAATGACGGTAGTGTATAATTGTACGACGCGCTGGGATTACCCACCGCCCCCTGCCACTCCCGACGGATTTCAATAACCGCCACTATTCGTCGAACTCGATGACGAGTTGCAGCGGATTAAATTTTTCTTAAAAAATTACACTAGTTATATCTTTGTTTGCCTATTCATTCATTATTTATTGCTTAGTTTTTTATACTATGTTAAAAGTTATACCGCAATGTTCAAATCTTATGTTAAAAATTGTGAAAGAAACAAGCAAAATTGCACAAATTACAAATTATACTATAAAGAGTGCATTAATGAGGAGAAATATGTACCAGGGACTTCAGGTAAGTTAATTAATTATGTATTAACAGTTTGGTATCATTTAATTCTTATATTTATTCAATTTTTACAAAGTAAATAATTAAACCGTCGGTTCTGACTATCCGTCGTTTTTCTATGGAAAATTATAAATCAAATTAAAATTTAATTTACAATAAAATAATTTGCTTAGTGTTAGTAATACAATATTCTGTTGAGTTTGTGTTATATTATTTGACAATTTGACTTTTCAAGTTGTATGCAACTATACTACAGTTTTCTATGGACATGATAGTGACGCGTGATCACAACCGACTATATACTGCGGACACGCTTTTTTATCTAACGGTCGTATCTGACAATCCCACTTTGTTCTTAGAACTAAATTCACTTCCAACTTTTTTCTACTGAAAAAAATGATTATTCGTACATATTTAATATATTTTTCTATAAAAATAATAATCTAACCTGAGTAGTAATTTGCCTGTAAAAATAAAAAGCAGTAATTTTTATACTTTTTATACTTTCTGATCATTTTATTCTGAATAGTCTTACGATTTTTAGTAAATGTACCTGCTATATTAATAATATATACTTATGTTTTTTACATATATTTTCAGAATGCTTTTCACCACTACCCCCAGGAGTATGCGACATTATAGAAAAGATGAATGATAATTATGTGGACGTCTTTTCAGATGACGTACACGGAACAAACAGAATCATAAAATCAAAATAATATGAACCCAAACATGCCAATCACCTACTTGTGTTCTTGGAAAAGATCCTTCTTATGACCGTGTATCAAAATGCATCCTCATATATATTTATGCTCGCAGATTCACTCCCGTCAGAAAACCAGCATGGTGTCTTTTCCCACTAATACAAAATACAAGCTCAAACAAATATAAGCAAATATACATAAATACATATATAAGCTCATCCTTAACCCTTTTAAATACCTCTACCTTGATATCAGATCTGTCACCTTTCCCTCAACCGATTATCCCGAAAACATAAAAATCATAATCGGATTGTTGACGATGATATGGTAAAGTCGGTCTACACATCATTTGTATCAGTATAGCCTTATTATAATAGAGCAGCGTCCAAAAGATTTAGATGGTGACTTGAGCATCGCTCGGATGTTCAATTTATACAAAGAATGGCTTGAACTTAATAAATAATTATTTAAATACAGCTTCTAGGCTTAGATAGTACAGAGACATAGTTAATCTAATTTAATTTGAGTTTCCATCTACCTAAATACATGATCAGTGTCACAGTTTTAAAGAAACACAAAATCCGTCTGAAGACCTTAGAGAATAGTTCGCAAACCATTTAAATAGCAAAAAAAGTATCTAGAACCTTAAAACATAATGATAAAAATGACGCGATTATTTCTACCGGACGCATCGTTTGTGCTACATATTGATTTCTAAAAGGTTTTGTCGCGTCCTTATGGGTAAATGAGTGTATTGTATAAAAGCCAAAACTGTCATTGCAATATGTGGGATGAAAGTGTTATCAAACGTGGGGCCAATGAATCAGTTGCGTTTATGACTACTAAAGAAGTTTGTATGTTGGGATAAAGTAACAGGTGATTATTGTGAAGTCATGTAAATTCGTTAGTGTTTGATTTTAAAGAACAGCTAACAATAAAGTAAATTTGACAGGCATAAAAGGTTTGTGTTGATAGGACTTCAATAAAACGGTACAAATATGCTTTATCTGATGATTACATGACCATCGTACTTTGAAAGGAGACTAGAAATTAAAATACTCCAATCATACAAAAAGCTTAGGCGGGACACAATTCCTATCAGTAATGATAAATATAAGGATCTTATTGTCTTTACGATTCCTTAATAATACCTGTCAAATACCATAACTATTTGAGAAGTTTACCTAACGGAAAACTTTCTGACGAGGATTCAATGAAGTGCTGAATAATAGTCCAATAGAATTGTTATATACTTTTTGATTAAATGACTTTTCTAGTTACTTAGTTTCTATTTTGATTTCAGAATTTATGATTTTTAAGATTTATTCATTTTAATTAATGTCGTTACAACACTATTTAAATACTAATAAAAATTATTGTGATATTAGAGTTTTCTTAATAAATAATTAGTGATTAAGTTTTAGATTAGTTATTAACCAAAAAAGAAGTAATCAGGACAAATGACTTCAACATTATAGTTTTCTTAATAATAATTCTATTGATAATTACATAATTTAAGCTTAATGTTTATTATATTGATTAAAAATAGTCCAATGACCAGACTAAATAGTCTGTGTTTTATTTAAGATACCTTACCTACCCCAACCTACCTATTTACATACCAACCATAACCTACTTACTTATGGTCAAAATAGAATATGATAAATAACACATCCGCCAAAATATTACTCAGTAAGTCCATAGAACATAATCGGAAAGTAACATGCGTCATTCTTCGAAACGAAACTTTCCGACGAACAATGTCGGATAATACTATGCGACTGTGTTGACTCCGACGTAAAATGAAGCATGTGATTTTTCTGGAAAACTGTATAATTATAAGTTGTTATTTTTATTTCATTTTAACACAATCCCTATTTTTTAATTGTATGCCAATTTTCATAATTATAAATTTAGAATTAAAATAGTTATGTCAAAAAAACCAACACTGATATTTGAAACCTGTAAAGTTTAATATTTGTCAGATCCGACAGTATTCTACGACTATGACGAGATAGTCTAGACCCTGAGAAAGGACATAGGCTACTTTTTAATGCGAAAAAAGGGTTGTAAGGAGTTGAAAATGGGGATGAAAGATTGAATGGAACAATCGTGATTTTTGAAGCTAGAAGATTGAAACTTATTTTTGAGTCTGCTAATTAAATATGACATACAAAGTTTTTAAAAATATTACCCTTAAATCGTAATCGTGGGGTTAAATAAATTAGGGAGTCATTTTTTTTATTTTAATTCGTCATTGTTGAATCTAGAAGCTTGAAACTTATTTTTGAGGCTGTTGATTAAATAAAAATAAATAGGCCATCTAAGTTTATAAAAAAATTACCCTTAAGGGGGTAAAATAAAATAGGGGATGAAAGTTTTATATATAAAGATTATTATGTCATCCTTTTAATAGTTCTCTCTCTCTTGTATAGAATAAGGTTTTTTATAGTCAAGAAAAGATCAGTTAGTTTAGCAGTTCGTATATTGGTACGTACGTGTACTGCGCAGGAGACTCCGAACAGCAGCGTGGAGCTGAAGGAGCTGCGCTGGTCGTAGCGACAGTCGCGGCGCGGCGGCTCCGCGCCCTCCTCGCCCGCCCGCGCGCGCTGCTCGCACCACTCCTTCCGGCGCTGCCACCACTACAGTGAGTACCACCCACACTGCTACACTCACTACCACCCACACTGCCACTACACTCACTACAACCCACACTGCCACTACAGGTAGTACCACCCACATCACCACTACAGTGAGTACCACCCACACTGCTACACTCACTACCACCCACACTGCCACTACACTCACTACAACCCACACTGCCACTACAGGTAGTACCACCCACACTGTCACTACAGGTAGTACCACCCACATCGCCACTACAGTGAGTACCACCCACACTGCTACACTCACTACCACCCACACTGCCACTACAGGCAGTACCACCCACACTGTTACTACAGATAGTATCACCCACCACTACAGTGAGTACCACCCACACTGCTACACTCACTACCACCCACACACTGCAGTACCACCCACACTGTTACTACAGATAGTATCACCCACATCACCACTACAGTGAGTACCACCCACACTGCTACACTCACTACCACCCACACTGCCACTACACTCACTACAACCCACACTGCCACTACAGGTAGTACCACCCACATCACCACTACAGGTAGTACCACCCACACTGTCACTATAGGTAGTACCACCCACATCACAACTACAGTGAGTGCCACCCATACTACCACTACAGTGAGTACCACCCACACTGCCACTACAGTAAGTACCACCCACACTACCACTACAGTTTACCACCAACACTACCACCTGCTACCACTACACTACATTACCAATACACTATATATCTATATATTTTTTTATTTTAATGTATTTTTATTATTAGAATGGTATTTCTTATCTATGGCACTTTTCCACAGATTCCGTGGGCTCCCTTAGGCGTACGACGTCTTATGTACTGAAAGAGCCACGCGACCCTCCTAAGAAACATGTGCAAATACTAGCGTAGTTATATTAAATGTGTTATATTCAATACATTCATACACTATTTGGCGGGTTCTAATTTTGAAATCAATAAAAACCATCGAGAAATTAAGCATTAACCACAGAGAACTTATGATGATTGAAAATACAACATTAACCATAGAGAACGTTCAAGGAAACATTAAAAAATACATACAATGCAGGAATCAGTGCTATTGTAGATATATGAAACAATTTTGGTAAATAAATAAATAATAATAATTATTATTATTACATAAAAATTCAAGTGAATATAGAACGGCTATTTGTTTTAAATTTTATTTGAAAATAATTCGCGCCATTTTTGTTATGTTGCAAGTAATTTTTAATTACATTTTAGGATAAATTTGGAAATCAATAAAAACTATAAAGAATTTACAATCATAACGTTTAAGGAAACATTAAAAAATACATAAAAATTCACGTTAAGATAGTACGTCTATTTGTTTTAAATTTTATTTGAAAATGATTCGCGCCATTTTTAAAACGTTGTAATTTTCTAAAATTGCTCGTATTTTTTCATATGAATTTATAGTGTAAGTTTTAATTATTGAATCAACTAATACAAACATTAGCTTTTTATAATATGTGAAGTCTGATCTCCATCTTGTTATTAAAATAACTTATTTTTATTATAATTATTATGTATGTACTAAAGTATATTCTATACTGCCATATTTTATTGGCACAGGTTATTTAGAAAACAAAAATAATGTTACAATTTCTAAAACGTTTAATTCATAATTCAAATTCAAATTTCGAATTATCTTTAATTGAATGTAATAAATAAATAGAACTCGCCAAATAAGTCAATCAGACAATTTCCTATTTGAAATTTGACCTTAGTAGATAAATAACTAAATTGAATATTGTATTTACGTTTTATTCTTTTTATTTAAGTATTTCATTGCATATTACAAGAAAATATACAATTTCTCCATAAATTGCTGTTATTGATACTTTTTTGTTTATATTACGATACATATTACGTTATAGAGGAGAAAGTTGGAGAAGGATTATAGGAGAATTTAGCGTATATTTAGTACAATATATTTGACATAAAGTTGGTTGGTAATAGTTGAAATAATTTTGTTTCTTTAACGCTTCTAATTACAACGGCTGTATAGGCCTAATGTCTTTGCCTTAAACGATGTAAATAAACATAAAAAATTAGTAGTTAAATTAAAAAAATGTGCAATTTCAAATAGGAAATTATCTGTTTAATGTATGATAAATTAAGTAAAAATATACAAATAACTATGTGTTCTTTTAGTGTATATATAATATAGAATGTTTATATAAATAAAATGTATTGAAAAGGATGATAAGATAAAATATATATATTATACTCTTTTTTTATGTAACTGGAAACAAGCTGATTTCAGTCTTGATTGACAGTATCACGGATATCGCTGTACCAATACACCGTATGACAAACATTGGTATTCATGAGTATGATTGTTTGTATCGGTCTGAGTGTTTATATATATATATATATATATTATATAGTGTTTAAGAACTTTCTTTAACTTGGGTCTAGATGGCGCTGTGTCAATTGTCCATGGTTATTATTAACTATTAATTTAATTAAGACGTAATTACAGTTTTATATATATATATATTGCTAAATATTGAACAAGTGTATTTATTTTAGGTGATGATTACATTATATAGAAAATATTATATGAAAGAATACAAACATATAATACTCGTGAATACAAAATTTGCATGCGAGGAACTGAACCAGCGACTATATATAACGATATGCTAAAACTAGCTGAGGCCGTTGTCTTATCTCTGTCCGCGCAACTTCGTTTTAATCTGCTGCTTCTTTGTCTGCGCTTAAAAAATTTGCAAAATAAAAGCGCCTATTGGTCGTAGCGTAATGTTATATAGCTTAAAGACTTTATCGACAAATGCACTAGCCAACACAAAAGAAAATCAAATCGAACCAGTAGTTCCTGAGATTAGCGCACAAACAAACAAACAAACTCTTCAGCTTTATAATGTTATATTAAAGTCTCGCGTTCAGGGGTGGAATTTATCAAAATCCTTTCTTATGACGTGATAGTAGCTTTATGCCTACAAAGTCTCAGACTGATCGGTTTAAAATTGATAAAGTTTTATACAAGACTAAAAATTTTGAATTAAAAAAATGTTCTTAGCGGATTTTACGTCATAACATCTAACTGCATACCAAATTTATATTCATCCGTCCAGTGGTTTGCATGTGCGTTGATAGAAAAACTTTGAGTTATATATATATATATATATATATTATAATATCGTCCTTTTAAGATTTCTCCGTTAAATTGTCTAGAGTAAGGTTTTTTAAAAGTGTTAAATGCTAGTTATATATATATATACTGTAGAATATTTGTCAAATTTTGTATCTAACATACTAAATTATATGTGATACTTTACATATATAGCACGCTTAATGATTCAATAACAAATATATTTGAAACTAGCTGTACTCGTGACTCGTCCGCGTGGATTTTAACTTTATTTTTCTAAATTAAAAGTCGCCTAAGTTACTTCTTATTACATCAGCTAAAAAAAGTCCCGTCAATCAAGAAAATCGGTCCAGACAATTCAGAGATTAGTCGGCACAAACAGACAGGCAGACAGACTAAAATAAAAGTCCCGTCAGAATCGGTCCACACATTTCAGAGATTAGCCGTAACAAACAGATAGACAAAAATTTTGTAAAAAATGTTATTTTGGTGTATGTACCGTATTTATATTCACATGCATGTAGTAAAAAACGGTTATTTCAATATTACAAACATACACTCCACTTTTATATATGTATAGATAATTTCAATTTGCCACAAATATAACCAAAATTTTGTTCAATGAATTTGTAATAAAATTTATTAAATTATTTACTAATTAAAAAAATATTGTTAATGATACTTTGTCTATGCCTGTATGACGAGCGTTCATTGCGCTTTTTTTTATGAAGTCTGCATTGTCTATGAATTTTCAGAAATGTATTAAACAATTTTCTAAAAACCATCAGGCGGGCCGTCAGCTTGTTTACCCTTTAAATTAATATATGTATTTTCAAATTTTTTAACGTGATCACGCATTTTGTGCGAAGGTTTGAGAAATATTTTAGGAGAAGTTTTGTCTTTTGTCTTTTTTATTCAAATTACTTTCTTAATTTTAAAGAATATGGCAAAACATTGTATCATTAATTTATTTCGTTAGCTTTATTTTAAATTTTATTTTTTATTTAATTTAATTATGATTATTATTACAATTATGACTACTCCAATATACATTGTTTAATAGTTTTTGTTTCACAGATATGCAGACTTCAGAGAGTTCTTTAATAAACGCTATGACCATGGTCGTACCTAGTTTATGGTCGAAAAGGGTAGTAGTATTTCAAGCCGGGATAAGGTCATTTGAAATTTTAATGTACAATATATTTTAAAGCATTTTTCAGGGAGGGGGGATATGTCACTACCTGGGTATGGCCATGGCTATGACGTCACAAGTATATGTAATAATAATATATTTAAATGGTGTATACGTGTGTCACAGACTGTTTTTTGCACTTTTACTATATATATATATATGTATATATATTAATAATGACGATGATTGTTGTTTGTCAATTGGTTCCAACGGGCAGGGAAATGTTGCTAGAACAGGGGTTCCTAATCACAGTATTGTTACCCCAATGATCTATTAGAGAAACCAATTTTACCCCCATCCTAAAATATTTACAAAACAATCGATCTTATATATAAAATTCTCGTGTCACAACGTTAGTTACCATACTCCTCCAAAACGGCTTGAGCGATTTCTATGAATTTTTGTAGGCATATTCAGTAGGCCTGAGAATCGGTTACTATCTATTTTTTTATACCACTAACTGATAAGGGGTGTCCACCCCTAACATTTTAATTTTATTATTTCGAACTTTTTATTTCAAATGGGGTAAAAAATACATACATCCCTAATTTTTCATACTTTTACCACCAAACCATATTTATTATTTAATTTATATGGCAAACCAACGTTTGCGGGGAACCAAACAAACTCATTTTTAATATACATATAAACACTGACTTGAGTAAAAATAGTTTAATTGCACTCGTTAATTTCTATGTTATTTACTTTTGTTGAGAACTATAATAAATATCCACATCCACGCGGGTTTCTAGCATCAGTTCCAAAAGAGTTATCCCCTCACAATTCCATATTTACCCCCGTGTATGTAATTACCCCAAGGTCCGGAACCCATTTTTTAGACCACATAGCCTGTCATTTGGTAAATAATGACGATGGTATAATTAAATATTGACGTTTTATCATTATATTGAGAAATGCTTCACATTGAAACAGTTTCTAGCCTCAGTTCCAAGAGAGTTTATTACCCAATCAAAATTCCATATTTACCCCCGTGTATGTAATTACCCCAAGGTCTGGAACCCATTTTCTAGACCACATAACCTGTCTTTTGGTAAATAATGACGATGGTATAAATAAATATTAACGTTTCACTATTATATTGAGAAATGCTTCACATTGAAACGGTTTCTAGCCTCAGATCCAAGAGAGTTTATTACCCAATCAAAATTCCATGTAGTTTTATAATGCAGCCACTAGTTTCTTTAGGTTAAATTTACTTTTGTCGAAAAAATGTTTCACATTGAGTATGCCTCAATTCTAGTTTATTACCCCCTCACAATTCCAAATTTACCCCCGTGTATTTAATTACCCCAAGGTCCGGAATCCATTTTCTAGACCACATAACCTGTCTTTTGGTAAATAATGACGATGGTATAAATAAATATTGACGTTTCACTATTATATTGAGAAATGCTTTACATTGAAACGGTTTCAAGCCTCAGTTCTAAGAGAGTTTATTACCCAATCAAAATTCCATGTAGTTTTATAATGGCAGCCACTAGTTTCTTTAGGTTAAATTTACTTTTGTCGAAAAAATGTTTCACATGGTTTCTAGCCTCAATTCTAAGAGAATTTATTACCCCCTCACAATTCCATATTTACCCCCGTGTATGTAATTACCCCAAGGTCTGGAACCCATTTTCTAGACCACATAACCTGTCTTTTGGTAAATAATGACGATGGTATAAATAAATATTGACGTTTTACTGTTAGATTGTGTTTTATTGTATCGTCTGAATATATTGGATGGTATTGTAAACAAAAAATATTATAATTATTATAAATAGTGCCTAGTTTGGTTTTTTTTGTAATAATAAGACATCGGTATGATCGTATTAATTAAAGTAATATTTATTTATTATAATAACAATAGTACTAAACAATTCACACAGCGCCATCTAGTCCCAAGCTAAGCAGAGTTTGTGTTATGGGTACTAGACAATTAATAGAATACTATATGTTATACATATAAAACACCCAGACCGATACAAAAAATCATACTCATGAATACAAATGTTTATATAATTACGACTACCGTGCGAGGAATCGAAATCGTGACCATCGGAAGTAAGAAGTAAAGCGCGGTGCTAAACCATGCTGTCATTTTAATTATGTTGGATTTTGTTAAACACGAATATTTTGTATTCATGAGTATGATTGTTTGTATCGGTCTGGGTGTTTTATATATATAATTTGTATGTATTTATAAAAAATTGTATTCATATTATTAAGTCTATATCCCCCATAACACAAGTTCTGCTTGCCTTGTGACTGGATTGCGTTGTTAATTGTCCAGGATTATTTATTATTATTATTATTATTATTAATACGGATCGTGTATGTCGCTGGGTTTTTATATTGGTGTGTTCTAATGCTGCTGCTACATTATCTAGATTCGATATTGTGATCGTGTATTGTGTGTTTCATATAAGAATGTTGTTCGAAACGTTGTTGCCAAAGATATAATTTATTAAAAAAAATGTTGTAATTTCTAATACGCATTGCTTCCAGCTTTCATATTGCCGGACAACTAACCTTCATATTCCTCAAGTCTATGGTGTATAGATTTCTTCTGGATATCATCATCATCATCGTCGCAGCCCGGAAGACGTCCACTGCTGGACATAGGCCTCCCCCAAAGATCTCCACGACGATCGGTCCTGCGCTGCTCGCATCCAATGCCTTCCCGCGATCTTGACCAGATCGTCGGTCCACCTTGCTGGAGGCCTTCCCACGCTGCGTCTTCCGGTCCGTCTTCTGGATATGCACGTTACATATTAGGTCTCGCCATCAATTTCCACCAAGTAAGGACCAAGCGTAAACCCATTTATATATATAAAAAAAATAGTGCTAGTTGAGTTTCCAACATCGGCTAATAATGTGGCGGCAGCATTGTTAATATTATATTCTGTTATATGTTTGTTTGTATAGTATTGTGATTGTATATACATAATAATTTATTTAATAAAACAATTAAAATATTTCACCTTTTTAATTTTGTACAAGTTTTTACTCGTTCGGGTTTCTGTCTGCAATAATTTATTTTTTATGCAATTTTAATGAAACGAGCTGCCCACCTGATGGTAGGTGGTGGTGGTAATCGTCGCCTATATTCATGAACACACCACTGTAGGTAACATTCGCTTTACAAGGTTTTATATTTTATGTTGGGCTCAAAAGGACTTGTATCCAGAGCCGTAAAATATTAAATAAAAAAAAAACTCTTTACCCAATAGTTTATAGATAATACATAATTGGAAGCTTTTTAGAGAGAGATTGCGTTGTTTTCTGTTGGAGCAATCTTTTTACAGTGTTGATGAATTTCTTAGCAGCAAAAACTGTATAATTTCAAACACAATATACATTATTTATATTATTAACCAGGTCTTAACACTAATATTATTGCAATAAAGATATCTACCTCTCTCGACGTTTCGACTAGGTTGCACTAGCCGGGAACTTTCGTTGAACAATCTAGTGACGGTAGATGAAGAAACTGCTGTCACCTATCTACATTGACATCGCTGTTACTCCAGTCAGCTCGTGACCACGGCTAGTGCAACCTAGTCGAAGCGTCGAGAGAGGTAAATACCTTTATTGCCTTAAAATTAGTTCGTGTTAAGACCCGGTTAATAATACAAATAATGTATAATAAACACGAAAGTTTAAAAATAACAATATAAATTGTTACTGAATGAATAAATATTAAATATCAACTGAATATTTTTTATATCATGGGACAAACGAGCATGCGGCTCACCTGAAGGTAAGTGATTACCGCCGCCCATGAGCACCCGCAACGCCAGGGGAATTGCAAGTACGTTGTCGGCCAAAGGAATAAGCTCTTGAAGGTTTCAATATCGTATCGGTTCGGAAATACCATTGCTGGAAGGTGATTCCAAAATTGATTTGGTGTGCCTGTATACATGAACAGTAACAAGGGTATCACGTTATGATATAGTACCTGTGATACCACTTATGTATTGTCTTTATACCACTCGTGTTTCCATTCAAGAGGACTAAGATATCTCTTATTCTGCCACATCCTTCCTGTCCTTTGTGTCCATCTTCCTGCATAAAAGGAAGTCTAAAAATGCGACCGAATGCGCTAAAGTCGTCGTAACATTCTGGGATATTCATTTAGTTGCTAGAAGATGACTGCCCTATCGTTGATTTCAACCTTACCAAAAAGCTTACAAAGTTGTTTGGCGACTGAAATAAATGACACTGAGGTACTCACTAACCCAGTTTATATAAAAAAAATAAGGGTTCAAAACGTCAATAGGCTCAAGGTAACTGTTTACCATCAGAAGAGGCTCTGAGGTTTGAAACTTTCGAAAATAATCTTCTATATATATAAAAATGAATTGCTGTTTGTCTCACTAAAACTTGAACGGCTGAACTGATTTGGCTAATTTTAGGCTAGGTTTAGACAGTGATAAAATGTGAAGAAATTGCATGTAAAATAGTAAATGTAACAATTTTCTTTTCCCATACGAAAGGCTGTCCAACCTGTCAAACTTCAAAAAACATTTGACATATTTAATTTTGAGGCGGAACGGAGTTTTTTTTCAGCTAGTTATAGATAAGTTCTTAAGTCGCCAAACACTAGCACAAAACAGAAATATAAATAAAATAAAAGGTAATATAATGAAAGAAATGTAGGTGACTTTATGTGCCGCAAAGGGCAACCAACTTAACATATAGCTACAGATAAAGTTACAGCGCTGATATTCTGTTTTATTTTCTATACTTAAAAAGATATGTATGTATATGTATATATAAAGTAAGGAATGCGACTATTGCAACAAATTATTTTCGAAAGTACATAACTGTAAATAACTAACTACTACTAATAATAACTGTTTGGTTTTGTTCCGTTGCCTTTAGTTCATATTAAAAAAGTGAAATAACTTTGACGCCAAAATACTGACAAAAAATATAAAAGTAATAATATTGTATAGAGATTAAGAGGCACTGAGACAAATACATATATCCGTCATATAAATTGGAGTGTCTGTTTGTAATATTGAAATAACCCTTTTTTTACTACATTCATATGAATATAATGAATTCATATGAATAAAACATTTTATTACTATAGTGATATATATCTTAGTTTTTAAAGAAGATACCGTTATAAACTTGTTATGTTATGTTAATTAAACAATCTATTGACTTGATGTAATTTTTCTGTCAGCCATTTTGTCGGGTTCAGATATTCGTATGTCTGGAAAGGTTCAGTGGAATCCTGAAACAAAAATATATAAAAATAATGATAATAAGAGTTTCAGCATATAACATAGTATAAAACAAAGTCCCCGCCGCTGAGTGTAGTTCAGTAAATTTTTAAATTAAATCATGATATGTCCAGTTTTGGCGCAATATATGTATAAAAATAATTCCAAAAATACGTGAATACTCAGAAAGAAATTTTGATTTAAGTTGACGGTATAAGGGCTGAAGAAATAAAAAGAAGGGATGAATAACACCTAAACGCCTTTTTTTCAAAATAACTCGGTAACAGTAATAAATATGAAAAAATGTTTTAAATAGAAGTTGTAGAGAAAAAAATTAAATTACAATATGAACAGTTATGACGGAATATATAAAAATAAATCGGCAAATACGTGAATAATAATATTCAGAAAGAAATTTTGATTTATATCGATGGGAAAGGGCTGAAAAAATAAAATGTAGGGTTGAAAAGCGCCTATTTTCAAAATAACTCGGTAACAGTAATAAATAGGAAAAAATGTTTCAAATAAAAGTTGTAGAGAAAAAAATTCTCCACAAAACAGGTCCTCTTCATTTTTTCATTATCTGCTGCTGTTTAGCTTATTCATCAAAATAACAGACAGGTTATAAATTACATACAGGCAAAACCGCTGGCACAGCTAGTCATCATTATTACATAGTATAAAACAAAGTCGCTGTCGCTGTCTGTCCGTCCCTATGTATGTTTAAATCTTTAAAACTACGCAACGGATTTTGAAGCTGTTTTTTTAATAGATAGAGTGATTTACACTCGTGCGAAGCCGGGGCGAGTAGCTGGTAAACTATAAATTATATTATTATACGTTCGTTCCTATCGTACGATCTTCGTCTCTAAATCTTTTCCTACAAGCTATTAAACACAGGAATGTTTTGGCCCTTGACATAAAACCCAGTGCTAAGCCAGTGGTATGGTTAGATATTTTATCTCTGGACAACTCACACAGCGCCCTCTAGTACTAACTTGAGCAGAGCTTGTTTATGGGCACTAGACAACTGATAGAAATATTTCAATTTTTTTGTAAATACATAAAATCTTTTTTGCAAAGGAAGTGTTTTATATGACATTTAAATCTTTTTTCAGGCAGATTTATAACAGACTCTGGTATTTTGTTGTAAAACCTTACGCAATTGCCATAAAACGAATTACTAACTTTAGTTAAACGACATTTAGATAAAATCAGTTTGTTATTGTTACGTAAGCTTTTATTAGTGTAATCACTAACTCTTTTGAAATTGTCTATATTCTTTCTGCAACTCACACAGCGCCCTCTAGTACCAAGTTAAGCAGAGCTTGTTTATGGGCACTAGACAACTGATAGAAATACTTCGATTTTTTTTGTAAATATATAAAATAAAAACGATTTTGTAATGTACAGATAATAGGTCATTAAATATTGAACATCGGACCCTAAAAGCAATCTGCTAGTGACCCAAATCACCTCTAAGTAACCTGTTCAATGAAGATTTAACATGTACCCCTCACGTCCAAAATAACTGGGGTAGAACAACTCTAATTTACACAACGAGGGTGTAAAAAAATGTTTAAAAATAAAATATCTTGCTGACCTACTTTCATAGTACAATATATTTATTTTGATGTGGGATAGCTTTGACTAGAAAGGCGTGAAATATATGGGGATACTTATTTTATACTTAACTAACTATAATAATATATTAAAGACTAGCTGTTCCCGTGACTTCGTCCGCGTGGAATATAACTTTATTTTTTAAAATAATAGTAGGCTAAGTTACTCCTTATTACATAAGCTACCTGCCAAAAACAGTCTCGTCAAAATCGGTCCAGCCATTTCAGAGATTAGCCGGAACAAACAGACAGACAGACAAAAATTTGTAAAAAATGTTATTTTGGTGCATGTACCGTATTTATATTCATATGCATGTAGTATAAAACGGTTATTTCAATATTACAAACAGACACTCCAATTTTATTTATATGTATAGATATATATAATATTATTTATATATGTAATGACCTTGTCAAAATTAAAACAACATTTTAAAAATATTAAATTGTATTTAAAAATTTAAATGTTTGCACCGTACGAGGAATCGAACCCGCGACCATCGGAAGTAAAGCGGTGTAAACCACTACACCATCAGGGCCGTCAGTTGTCATCATAAATACCTCATAATGCCTGGTGTCCGTCCTGCTGAGCTGTTTGAGTTTGTTTGTCGTGTGCTGTGGACCCTTGTAACGCCAGTCATCTATATAGTCCTCAGTGTCGCGATATTCAACTTGTTTCTGTATCACTATACATCTGAAATAATAAAAATCGTGTCAATCTCTCTGGCGGTATCGAGCCACTTAGCTTGAGGCGAGACTTAGCTTCGCTTTGTGTGTTCTACCGATTATACAACGGACTGTGTTCAGTTTTTTGTTCAATATATACATAGAAAACCTTTCATGGATCGCATCGATTCGGAATCTACGAGGAATTGAACCCACACGCTGGAATTAGGCGGGTCCCGAACAGTGCGGTTTCAGAGGATCTTCCTCCTGCGTACACTTAGATTGTGGAATGAACTGCCTGCCGAGATTTTCCCACGAGACTACAGCATGCGGTTTTTCAAGAAGGGTATATTAAGGTTTCTTAAGGGTCGGCAACGCGCACGTGACACCTCTGGTGTTTCAGGCGTTCGTAGGCTACGGTAACCATTTACCATCAGATGGGCCGTATGCCTGGTTGTCATCATAGTAGTATAAAGAAAACCCTGGACAATTCACACAGCGCCATCTAGTCCCAAGCTAAACATAGCAGGTTAATCGGAGCCAAGCTATGGTAAGCAATGTAAAATGTTGCAATAACGGGAACAACGTGAGGCAGACAAATTCAAATTCAAAAATCATTTAATCATTTAGATATTTTAGTCGTTTATGAAGGCGAAGTTGTATTATAATAAATATATGTAACTCAAGAGGACTGACTTATATATCTATCAATGCACAGCCCAAACCACTGGACGGATCGGGCTGAAATTTGGCATGCAGGTAGATGTTATGAAGTAGGCATCCGCTAAGAAAGGATTTTGATTAATTCTACCCCCAAGCGGATAAAATAGGGGATGAATGTTTCGGGCTGAGACTTTGCATGCATAGCTACTATGACGTAGGCATCCCTTAAAAAAGGATTTTGATAAATTCCACCCCTAAGGGGATAAATTAACGCGAGCGAAGCCGCGGCAAAAGCTAGTTTAATATAAACTATAAAAGTAGACATATGAAGCTATTGTATTAAGACCTGTAAAAATAGTTGTAAGAAAGAAGAATTATTTAATTATTTTATGGAAATAAAATAATTAAATAAACGGCGACGGCCTCGTTGGTCTAGCGGTTTAGCGCACCGCTTTACATCCGATGTTCGCAGGTTCGATTTATGTATCTGTCTGGTATTATGTATATTACAAAATTACGTATTTATATCAGTTGTCTAGTACCCACAACACAAGCTCTGGTTACTTTGGGACTAGATGGCGCTAGAGAGTAATAATCAGAAATAAAAACCTACCTTTTTTGCCTTCCGGACTGCTGTTGTAAGGTCCCTGAAAGATTGTTTTATTAAAATGTACATGTATATCTGACAAGAAAAGAGACATTAATAGGAGACAGCGATGCTGCAAAATCCGTTGCGTAGTTTTAAAGATTTAAGCATACATAGGGACGTAAAAACAGCGACTGTGTGTGTATACTATGAAATGCAATGTAATTTCAGGCAATCAGCTTGCTTTGTAAGATGTATATCGATGGTTGCTGGTTCGAATAAACAGTG
This sequence comes from Achroia grisella, assembly GCF_030625045.1. NCBI lineage: Eukaryota > Metazoa > Arthropoda > Insecta > Lepidoptera > Pyralidae > Achroia > Achroia grisella. The sequence continues at coordinate 284,874 of NW_026713015.1, forward strand.
AAATTACAGGATAAGACAAATAATCTGAGACTGTGGAATGATAACAGAGTCTAACGGTATCAATTTCTTCAGATGGTCGCGATGTTTGATTCCGTTCATGTACAATTATACGACAGTTACCACTTACCATCAGGTGGACCGTAGCTTGTTTGCTATTATAATAAAAAACTTGTAAAGAAGAAGAAACTACATTAAATTTCAGCCAGGAGCAACATGAATTTGTAGATGTTTGTAGTGAGAGATAGACAATGAAATTACAGGATAAGAGGCGTGACATCTTAGTACTCTGGAATGACAACGCAGCAGTGGTATCACGGTCGTCACATGATAACGTGATGTCCATGTGTAGTACTATTCATGTATATAGACGACGGTTACCACTTACCATCAGGTGGACAGTCAGCTTTTTTGGCAATACTATTAAATATCAAGGAACAGGACTTCTACCAAGTGATGCAACTTTACATTGAAGAATCATTTGGTTTTTTAATGCTCGCCATATACATTAAAATCCCTGTTAAATAATAGGGGTTGGATAAAGGGATGAAAATTTAGGGTTGTATATATTTTTTAATGCCACATTATAAGAACATAAACCTAAAAAAATTGTCGATAAACTAAAAAAATATTGGTGGTGAGCCATCCCTAACACTTAGGGGTATAAAAATTAGTTATAAACCTGTCTTCAGACCTACTGAATATACATATAAAAATTTCATCAAAATCGGTCAAGCCATTTCCGAAACAGCTTGACCGATTTTGATGAACGGCTTGACGAAATCTGTGACACGAGAATTTTGTATATATATATATATATATATGTATTATAAATAAATAAAGAATTCATACACACCTGTTCCACACGCGTACACTACAAGACAAAGCAACAGTAAATGGTACGCCATATCTCCTAAACAATATTAAAATAATATATTTTCGCTATATATAAGTTTAACGGCCCGCATTTAGTATTTCAAGTGCGGGCTAAATTATATACACTGGTTTGTTAGTTGTACTGATAAGGCATTTAATTTGACAGAACGGCGATGCCTAGTAGGTACGAATAATAATAATAATCTCAGGACAATTCACACAGCGCCATCTAGACCCAAGTCAAGCTAGCTAAAGCTTGTGTTATGGGTACTAGACAACTGATACATATACATAGATATTTTTTTGTAAATACATACATATTATACATAGAAAACACCCAGACCGATACAAATAATCATACTCATGAATACAAATGTTTGTGCTGTGCGAGGAATCGAACCAGTGACCATCGGTTGAACAGCGGTGTACTAGCCCGCTAGACCACCGAGGTCGTCAGGAATCAAAGGAATGAAGATCATATCTTAAGGAAGGTGTTACATATGAATGTGGATGGTTATAAGGGCAGAGGAAGACCGAAAAAGAGATGGATGGACTGTGTGAAAGATGATATGGTAAGAAAGGAAGTAAATAACGCGATGACTGCGAACAGAGATGAATGGAAGAGAAAAGTGTATTACGACGACCACAAATAAATGGGATAAGGAAGAAGAGATGATGTCGATGCCTAGTGTTTTACTAGCAGAGTTGCATGCCAAAGGTCGTCAGTTCGGATTATGACCATTGTTTGGGACTACTCTGCTACCAAAATGTTAGGGAAACGTCAGTCACGTACCTGTATGATTCTGCGGATTTCTTGGGCTTCAGGGTCTCGAAGATATCTTCGCTAGCTTTCCAGTTGCACAGTAGGTTTAACACAGTTCTAATTTATTTTAATTCACAACACAATGCGCGCGCGCGTCAAGGCCGCTGTACAGTCTGTTTGTTACTAGTTAGGGAGGGGAAGGGAACGCGCGGGAACACAAACTAACGGATTCTAATATAATAATCTGTGCTTACGATGATACCGGGTAGATTTTGAACAACCATCAAGGAATGGGGATTGTTAGTAATGTGGATTAATAACCCTAATGCTAGCAATGTACCATGCCAAGATTTTTCCCCCCGTCCTATTCAAACGGGATCCAAATTACGACGGCCTGAGTGGAAGTTCGAACACCTATTGGTGCCCTCAGACTAAAGTCGTATCCGTCAGGCAGGAGTTGGCCTTCAGCCGCTCCATAAGTCCTTCCTTTGGTTTGGAGTGCCATCTGCACTCGCCCCCTATCGTCCGGTGAAGCTGTAAAGGCCAGCTGCGGCCAACAGCATTAGAGTAGTCCGAAGATGTGTTAACTGACCTGACCTCATGCTCATCTTATCATCCTCCACTGGTGCCCCACTAGCGTAAACCGTTAGCGCAGGCGGATGTACCATTCCGTTATCATCTATAAGAAAAGATCTGACCGTCTGTGGCAAATACCAAGCGAAATGTGGACATGTCAAGTGTTACGTTCACAACATGGGCAGTTGACAATGACTCTGACTACCCCATCAAAGATAACAGTCGTGAAGTTATCTCACTATTACTGATACTACAGTGAAAGTACCAGGAGAACATGACTCGCAAAGAGGCTATAACTTACCACTATTGATTAAGAATTTATAGGTCACTAGCTGTCCCCGCGACTTCGTCCGCGTTGAATTTAACTTAATTTTTCTAAAATAATAGTAGCTTAAGTTACTCCTTATTACATCAGCTATCTGCCAAAAAAAGTCCCGTCAAAATCGGTCTAGCCATTTCAGAGATTATCCGGAACAAACAGACAGACAAAAATTGTAAAAAATGTTATTTTGGTGTATGTACCGTATTTATATTCATATGCATGTAGTTGTTTTAAGGTAGGTAGGTTATATCAATATTACAAACAGACATTCCAATTTTATTTATATGTATACATTTATGAAGAAATATGAATATATAAAAACATTATACATTTAATTAAAACAACGTATAAAAGAGTATATTTTATTTATTACACTTGTTATGACATTCTCATAGTAATATTTCATTGAAATAAATTAATCACAAATATTGTTTTAATAATACAAATTATTATTATAAACATACAATTATTATTTACTTATAATAAATTGGATATCACTATATTCTTTCTATTGGCAGACATATTCCTTCTGACGTTGGGACCAAGCTTGGCTTAATACTGTATTAAACATTGGACCAAACTTGAGACAGCCATTTGATCCAACTTAAACAAATATTCGTACAAACAATGGAACCAATATTTGTACCAATATTATCAAATGTTTGGTCAAATATTGTAGCCAACATTTTACCAAATATTGGACAAACTATGAGCCAATATTGGGCCAATAGATTTTAGGTCAAATAATGGACCAAATGTTGGTCAAGTATTTTACCAAAATTGAAATTCTTATTGATGATTGGAAGTAAAGAGGTGTAACATATGGCTTTACTTCCAATCAATCGTTTTAAAGTATTTTCTATATATATTGTGTATCTTATCAGTTCTCAGCTCGAAAGCACTCCGAACTGACGGTAGATTTGACATATAGCGCATACCCAGAAGATATCTATTCTTCTTTGACGGTCTCGGTGGTCTAGTGGTTTAGCACACCGTTTAACTTTCTATTGTCGCGGGTTCGATTCCTCGCAGTGTGCAAAAAATTTTATTCACGAGTATTTCTATGTATGTTATACATGTATTTACAAAAATTATATCAGTTGTCTAGTACTCATAACACAAGCTCTGCTTACCGTGGGACTTTTTGCCGCTGTATTAATTGTCCAGGGTTATTTATCATATTCATCATAGACTCTAAGAATTCAGGGTTGTATTCCTCCAGGAGCACGAACAGGAAAGCTGGAAGCGTGTTCCTTTGGCACTTCCAAACTGTATTAAAAACGACGACATCGAGTATTCGAAGGTTGACTAGCAGACTTTGGGTGGTTGCAGAAGATGTCCCGTGCACTCCCCGCAGACTGAGGACATGTACGCGCTGGGCAGCAGGATCACCGTCTCCCCGTACTTCACATATACCTCTATATCCGCGTCGATTGCAGTTATTTTGATCGTGTCTTCATTCTGCTGGATGCTGTGGAAAACAGTGGTCTTACAGACAAAAATTTTCTATTCTCCCAAATTTGAATTTAAAAATGAATCTGTATTATTAAGTAAACATGTACAACATTTATTTGAAAAGAATACGAGCTGAGTTTCTTGTCAGTTCTTCTCATCTTGAAATCATTCCGAACTGACGGTAGATTTGACACATCACAAGAGTCTGTAATAGACCTACATGAATTGCAACTTTGTCCGCGTGGAATTTAACTTTATTTTTTGAAAATAAAAGTACCCTAAGTTACTCCTTATTACATCAGCTAACTGCCAATAAAAGTCCCGTTAAAATCGGTCCAGCTATTTCAAAGATTAACCAGAACAAACAGACAGACAGACAGACAAAAATAAAGATATTAGAATAGAAAAAAATCTGCAGATTTTGCCTTAAGAAACGCCACTACACATCCTATGTAGTTGTAACCCACTCATGCATAAACAGAAAAATCTCCTATGAGAAGAACTGGCAAGAAGCTCAATTGATTTTTATTAAAGCCAGTTTATTTACAATACAATATATTGAATTATTATTATGAATATATATGTTCTTCTTGTGATGAGACAGCTTTCCGAACGAGTGGTAGATAAAAAACAAATTGTTATGACTATTCAAAAGTGCTTAAATTAAGTTTATTTGAATAAATGATTTTCTATTCTATTCTAAATCGTACATACAACAGTATGTAAGTTTACTATTACATCTTACAGGTATAGAACGTAATGTTCACTTACTGGAACTTATTGGCCCGGTGGTTATCGTAGACCGTGGCCGACTCGTACCAGGGTCCGTCCCGGCGGACCTCCACCGAGTGCCCCCCGGAGTACACCGCGAGGGAGCCGTGCGAGCGTCGTATCACCGCAAACCTGCAACAGAGCTTGTCAAAACCACAAGGTCCTAAGGGTACTATAAAACAAAATACTACACTCGTGTATATAAGGTTTATTGGTCGGTTTCAAATACAGGTACAGGTACAATTTTGTTTTTCGGACTACTCTAATGCTGTTGGCCGCAGCTGGCCTTTACAGCTTCACCGGACGATAGGGGGCGAGTGCAGATGAAATAGAAATAATCTTTATTCAAATAAACTCATTACAAGCACTTTTGAATAGTCATATTTTGATTCTACCATCTCAAATAATTCACTCAAGAAGAATGAGCAAGCACTTTTTTTGAATAGTAATATTTTGATTCTACCACTCTTATTAGTGTAATCAGATATTGTCATATGCAGATTCATTTTTCTATAAAAACATTATTATCGAAGAATGCAAAGGAACTGTTTTATTTGAATTTAAATCTTTTTTCTGTGTGTCTGGTATTTTGTTTTAATAGATGTTTTTTTTTATATAAATAATTACAGTGTAACCAAATTATGGAGAGGCATGTCTGACAAAAATATCAACATATGAGAAAAATCGAAACATTAGCGCGTTTCACTTTTATTAGTGTAATCTAGATGATTGTCATATTGTCATTGTATTGTTATATTATGTACCATATTGTCTCGATGGTGCAGATTCGAATGTACAATTATTTAAAATGATTTTCTATGAAAAAAAACATTATTTTTATCGTTAACGAATCCCCCCCCCCCCCCCCTCTTCAACGTTTTTTTATATTAAAACAAAGTCGCTGTTGCTGTCTGTTTTTTGCTTAAATCTTTAAAACTACGGAACTGTTTTATGATTGTTTACATTTAAATGTTGTCAAATAGCAAGTTAACATATAATTGTCAAATTACTATATTGCTATTAATCATTGTGGTTTTTTAACAGTTACATCTTCATTTACTCGACGTCCGTTTGATAGTGGTCAAGCTGTCAAAGATGCGTCAAAAATTTTGAGTTGTGTATTCATCTGCCAAGTTCGAATTTGCTGCACCTGAACTTGCCGTCCGGGGCACTTCCCGTGTTGCTCCCCCTCCCTAAGCTTTAGCCTACAAAGTCGCTTCCTTAATAGGATACCCGCAGAGTTGGGCCCCGCTGTAGAGTGACTGTTATTGATAAAGCGACTCCAGCATATGATATGGATATTTGCAGACCTGGGTTTTTTAGAACAATCCGCTAGAACCACGCTCCGTTCGCAGGTCATGGGGGGCAGCCGCATCACGGTGCCCTCCAACGTTGTAACGATAGACTCCTGAAGGCGACACTCCTCTGAAACAAAAGGATTTTTTTACTGAATTGCAATGGTAATATATCTGATGGCACCAGCAACCAACAAGAGATATTTACTATCGCACCGCTTGCTATCGATAGGGAATTCATCTCCATACGCTAGAACCTACGTGGTCTCGGACAGTGCAGTTTCAGAGGAGCTTCCTCCCGCGTACACTTACATTGTAGAATGAACTACCTGCCGAGGTTTTCTCGAGAGACTACAGCTTGGTGTTTTTCAAGAAGGGTATATTAAGGTTTCTTAAGGGTCGGCAACGCGCACGTGGCACCTCTGGTATTTCAGGCGTCCATAGGCTACGGTAATCGCTTACTATCAAATGAGCCATATAATTGTTTGCTACCACCGTAGTATAAAAAAAGAGTAGTAACCATTTAAAAATGACACTTATTAACTCACTATACAGTCCAAGTTTCTTAAACAGTTGCTTGTCGCTCCAACTGTCCAGGTACCAGCCCACGTCTGGAGACCTGAACTTCATCTCTGACGCGTTGTTCACTGTCAGCGTCACCAGGCCGTTGTTTTCCTGATGATGTACGAACCATTTTAATCTTAACTCTTTGAATTTTGGGACACACTATCGCTCTTCTGCGCGTGCGTCCCAATATTACCAGAAGCGTGATATTTTGGGACACACGCGCAGGAAGCACGATAGCTCTTCTAAGTGTTGTGTCCCAAAATTGGCAGGAGTGCGATAGCGCTCCCAAAATTAGTTGCCATCTCCTTCTCCTCTGCAGGGAAGACATGATTAGAATTGGACAATTTTTTGAAGAGATACCGATAGATACATATTTCAATACTAATATTATAAAAAAGTAAAGTTGATGTTGTAGGGTATCCTGGATCTATAGATCCGATTATGAAATTTCTTTTAGTGTTGAATAAACAATTTATCGACGAAGGATTTATAATATTCCGATACGACTAGTAGGAGATGAGGTTGGAGCAGTTTGTGACGCAGAGGAAGTTGCGTGGGGCAGCTAGTATGTAATACAATGGCAACAGTTGTTCCGTAATTTAGCATTCCATCATTATATGACACGAAAATTAACGAATTATCTTGGTATTTTTAGACATACATGCGTGTAAAATAAAAAAAATGTTATATATTTAAAAAAAAATGTTTATTTAAACATTCCTTGTCACGTTTGTCTGCGATGGTATCATAAACTACTTAACTATTGCCATTGTATTACATACTAGTTGACCCACGCAACTTCGTCTGCGTCCCAATCCGCTCTAAGCTCCGCTCCTATTAGTCGTAGCGGAATGTCACATAGCCTATGACTAGAGAAAAAAAAAAGAATTTCTAAATCAGTTTAATAGATCTAGACCTCCCTAAAACCTCAACAACTTTACTAATAACCCTGAACAATTAACACAGCGCCATCTAGTCCCACGGTAAGCAGAGCTTGTGTTATGAGTACTAGACAACTGATATAAAAATTTAGATTTTTTTGTAGATACATAAATAATATAGGTATATAGAATACACCCAGACCGATACAAACAATCATAGGCATGAATACAAATGTAGACCTTGCGAGGAATCGAATCCGCGACCATCAGGAGTAAAGCGCTAAGCGCGATGTGCTAGAGAACCGAGGCCGATTTTTTTATAACATTAGTATAGAAAAAGTATATATATATAGTAGTAATATAATAAAAGTGGTTATTATTTTACCTTCAGAACTCCAGAAAATTCTACATTGACATCTTTGGTAGGCTGCGAGGGTAGTAATGGAATTGCTTTCTCTAGATTTAGTGAATTCAACATTATACTGAGTGGTATCTGAAATTAACGGAAATTATTAACGCCATCTATATTGACATATAATATTAATTGTATGTATATTTTATTAAATTTTGTATTACTTTTTTTAATAACACAGGGGACAAATGAGCATATGGCTCACCTGATGGTAAGTGATTACCGCGGCCCATGAGCACCCGCAACACACCCACACATGGGATTTGCAAGTACGTTGTCGGCCTTTTAAAAAGGAATTTCTTTTCTTGAAGGTTTCAATATCGTATCGGTTCGGAAATACCATTGCTGGAAGGTGATTCCACAATGTGGTTGTCCGCGGCAAAAAGTTTCTAGAAAACCGCACACCGCATCCTTCTTCTCTTATCTTCCTTCTCTTACCCTCTTCCCCCTAAGTGCTTTCGAGTTTGATTTCATGGAGGTTTCATTCATTTATATGATCAGGATGGTATTTTAGTTACTTTATTACGTTACTACGTTATTATTATTATTACTTTGCGGTAGTCCATTTCATTACTTAATATATTTATATTATTTTGTTTAATTCCGCTACAATTATCATGTGTGAGACCATAAATATTCAGTGCGGAAACATGACCACCACTACCGGAAGCGTTACGACTTTCTTTATTTGTGATCGAATTGCAAACGTTACTGAGTCTATACGCATATGTTTAGACTCGGAACAAGGCATCATCAGGCAGTGATGATTACTCTAATCAATCCCTTATTCTATTCAAATGGAACTCGGAATTACGACGACCTGAGTCTACGTTCGAATTCCTAGCGGTACCCTCAGACTAAAGTCGTATCCGTCAAGCAGGAGTTGGCCTTCAGTCGTTCCATACGTTCCACGGATTTACCGGCTGAACGTGTCCCCATTTTCATCAGGGAAAAATGTACAGAATAGCTGCGGCCAACAGGATTAGAATAGTTTAAATCTTTCCATCAGGTGAATCGCCAGTTTGTTTACCAAAAACATTGGAAATTATACTAAATCAACCGCTAGCTAGACCTAGATTTATATTAAGTGTACTTACATTTTTAGTAACACCTTCAAATGCCAAATATCTCTCGTTAGACTCAGGTTCATGTCTGGGTCTTCCATTGTACGCGATTTTCAACATTTGCTCGGGATTTGCTGAACACGCCGATTTGTTATCTAACTTCAACGTCATATAACCTTCGTATTGGAGCGGAGCTGTTGTTATATCGTGATCTAGACTTTTGAACGTATGATACTTCTGCTCGTAGCATATCTGGAATAGTAAATAATAATAATAATAATCCTGGAAAGCCACCAGAAGATGGATGGACTAAGTGACAAGAAAGGGAGAACAACGAGATGACTGCCAACAGGGATGAATGAAAGTAAAAAGGGACTGAAAACATATTATGCCGACCCCAGAAATGGGATAAGCAAATGATGATTAATAATCATCGACGGCTTCGGAAGTCTAGCGGTTTAGCACACCGTTTTACTTGCGATGGACGTGGGTTCGATTCCTCGCACGGTGAAAACATTTGTATTCATGAATGTGATTGTTTATATCGATCTGGGTTTTTCTATATATTACATTAAATATATATATATTTATATATATATATATATATATATATATATATATATATATATATATATATATATATATTTATATCAGTTGTCTAGTACACATAACACAAGCTCTGCTTACCGTGGGACTAGTGGCGCTAAGTTAATTGCCCAGGAAAAAAATAACTCTGGACACACAGTCCCAAGTTAAGCTTAAGTTGTGGATACTAGACAAGTGATATAAATAAGATAATTATTTGTTCAAAGTGTACATAGAAAATTCCCAGACCAATATGTGCAGTATGTGTTTCTGTTTAAAGGTGGCGATTAGGCAGTGACATTGCATCATTTAGAGGTATAACATTTTAGCCCTCCGAAATAGCAACGCATGTGTATCAGATGACATCATGAGTATTGCTATATGGTAGTAGTTCCTACGATTGTTTGCCATTTCTATTATGTACATTACAAAATGCAAGGAGATTCAGTAGCGATGAAGGTGAGTGTTAATGTGTACGTCAGCAAGGGGATTGTCAAACCTACACCCGGGTCACAAGTCCCGGGAATTGTTCAGAATTTCTCTGCCATACGATGGACCCGGCACCCGCACCGTGAATCCACGGAATGCTGAGAAGTTCGGTGAAGGTGAGTGTTGACGTGCATCGGCAAGGGGAACTAAATCTACACCCGGGTCACGAGTCCCCGGAACTGCTCAGAGGTTCCTTTTCTGCCAAACGTTGGACCCGGCACCCGCACCGTGAATCTACGGAATGCTGAGAAGTTCGGTGAAGGTGAGTGTTGACGTGCATCGGCAAGGGGAACTAAACCTACACCCGGGTCACAAGTTCCCGGAACTGCTCAGAGGTTCCCTTTCTGCCAAACGTTGGATCCGGCACCCGCACCGTGAATCCACGGAATGCTGAGAAGTTCGGTGAAGGTGAGTGTTGACGTGCATCGGCAAGGGGAACTAAACCTACACCCGGGTCACAAGTCCCGGGAACTGGAAGGAGTTTCCCTCTCTCAAACCTTGGACCCGGCACCCACACCGTCAATCCACGGAATGCTGAGAAGTTCGTCTTTTAAATTATTTAGAAAACAATTAATCAAATAATGCTTACTGCAAAATCTGAAATTTCTGGCTGATGGCCCTTGACTGTGTACAAAATAGTTTTGTTCTCGTCTTCGGTGCGTATTTTGAGGTCAGCTTTCACATCAAACAATACTACTTCGGGGTTCTCGTTGCTGAAATAAAGTAATACATAATTCACACATTGCCTATTATTATTATATTTTGATTTATTTGTTATATTAGATACTAGTTCATCTATGCTACATTATTTAGCCATGCTAGCAATGTCAGGTTGACCTTTACGCGTTTCTTCCCTGGAAACTCGTTAATTCGCTATGATGTTCTCCCTAGAAACCTCTCTCTTTCTGTCCAACCCATACTCCCAATTTATCTGGGGTCGGGTCTCCTTGTACATCTGCGCCAGAGAACTCTGTTCTGAGTTGTTGTATCATTATGATGTTAAATTCATGGTGAATTTGTCATGATGGGCTAATTGACCTTACCATATCATCCTCCATTGGTGCGCCGCCAGCGTATACTGTTAGCGTAGATACGGTTCTGTTTCATGTTTGGACATTCTTAAGACAAGGCTCTGGTCTTAATCCTAAGGTAATTATCACACACTTAAATGTTTATAACAGCGTTACGACTGTTATCTTTGATGGGGTAGTCAGAGTTATTATGAACTGTCCATGTTGTGAACGCAACACTGGACATGTCCACTTTTCGCTCGGTATATTTGAATAAAGAAAACACATTATTGCAATAGTCGGCGGTAGGCTGTAGCCTACTTGCGAGTCATGTTCTCCTGGTACTTTCACTGTAGTATCGGTAATAGTAAGATAACTTCACGACTGTTATCTTTGATGGAGTAGTCAGAGTCATTGTCAACTGTCGATGTTGTGAACGCAATACTTGACATATCCACATGTCTCTCGGTATATGTATTACTTAATTACCTGAAATATTTGAACTGTGATGACAGATCTATCAACATCCCATCATCCCAAAAGTCCGTGGTATTTAGGATTTTCACTGTTATATCTAAAACTTTGTCATCCGTTGCTATACGCTGTGGCGGGAGAAGGACCCCGCAGGAGGACGGAGCTGGGGCTGAACTCTGCACCATACCTTTCAGGAACAAGACCGACTGCTTTATGGAGGTCAAAATCCTGAGAATTATAAACACATGGTCAGATGGGGTAGTCGATGTTAAACGTTTTACAAAACTAGCTGTACACGCGACTTCGTCCGCGTGGAATTTCAAAAAAGTTAGAGAATTTTTCTAAAGGCCGGGAAAATTCCATCTTCTCCCGATGGTGATTTATATGGCTTGAAAGATTTTATAGCCCATAAAAGTAGCCTAAGTTACTCCTTATTACACCACCTATCTGCCAATAAAAGTCTCGTCAAAATCGGTCCAGCCATTTCAGAGATTAGCCGGAACAAACAGACAGTCAGACAGACGAAATTTGTAAAAAATGTTTTTGGTGTATGTACCGTATTTATATTCATATGGATGTAGTTAAAAAACGGTTACTTCAATATTACAAACCGACACTCCAATTTTATTTATATGTATAGATGTATAAATGTATAGATAACTCACCCGAATTTATCGCTATTAAGTACCAACATATTATCCAATACTTCATATCCCGTCGCGTCGTGGCTACAGTCTGCGAATGCATCCGTTTCAACCTGGAAATTATTTATAAACCATATAATAATAATAATGTCGTAGTTTGGAAAGATTTTCATAACTAAATGGTTAGCATTTAGTTATGAAAATCTTACCAAACTGGCGGAATGATAGAATAGAATAGAATAGTGCGCTGTGTTGCGGGTGAGTGATCAAGACGATGTATATTACAGATGATAATAAACTGACAATATGTACATAGAAATAATGATCTTATATACTAAATAACAATAGGAAAATGTAAGGTGGGGTGACACAGTTTAGACACGGCAGTGCTTAGTACACAATATTGAATTTGTCTTACTAGACATTATTAAATGCAATTATTATTTTGATGTATCTAGGTGACTGTGTCCCATACGCCGCTTACTAACTTCTCAGTGACTGGTAGAGAACGCCCTTAGGTGTTAAGTTCGACATATGTACATTTATATATTGTATTTGGGCATTAAAGTTTAAATAAATAAATAAAATAATTTATTCAAATAAACTTAATTTAAGCACTTCTGAACAGTCATAGATATTATTCTTTCAATCTACCGCTCATTCGGAAAGCTGTCTCATCACAAGAAGAACGAGCAAGAAACTTGCGTATTGCTCTTTTGAATAATTGTTGTAACTTTACATTTCCAATTCGAAATGTATCTGGGGTCGGGTTGAATACAAACCACCAACTAGCACTAATTTATTAGTGTCAGATATTACTAATATTATAAACACGAAAGTTTGTGAGTATGGATGGATGTTTGTTACTCTTTCACGCAAAAACTACTGAACGGATTTTGATGAAACTTTACAGTAATATAGCTTATACATCTGAATAACACATAGGATATAATTTAAAAAGATATTATGTAAATAGGGTGTGTAAGTGTGATGCAGGCGAAGTTAAGCGGGTCAACTAGTATTGGATACAGCTACTAAAAATTACCATATGGTAGTTATAGTTACACTTTACATAAGAATGCTTGTGTGTGGGTTCAGTATAGATCGCCGCATATCAATACAAACCGGTTAATTCATCAGTGGTTGAGATCCGACCATAAATAATTTGACATTCAGTAAGACTATAGACAAATTATATTAAAGTTAAACAATATTAATATATTCTAAATTTGACCGCAGAATTTAACAATAAACAAATATATATACGTGTATTTGTCACATACATAAATATTATTCTTCGGCTTAAAGAGTACGATGGAAGATCGTAGAAAGTGTAAAGAGCTCTACCGACAAGGGCGTTGCTCTTAAGTTTATGAATTAATGATTTATTATTCTGCACTTATATACTTACTTATAATATAAATGTGAAAGTAGGAATGTCTGCTACGCTTTTAAAAACTACTGAACCGATCATTACGAAATTCTGTACACATGTTTTTGGAGTTATTACAATGAATATAGGATACGTTCTTTCTTTTTTTAAAAAAAAAAAACAAATATTTTTATAAACCGTTAGAGCAGGCAGGTGGACCATTCTATTATCATCCATAAAAAAATCTATATACTCCCTGACTGCGCGGCAACAAATACCCATAAAAAACGGTACCCACCTGAAATCTAATTCAGAGCACTGTTAAAGAACAAGAAGTATACTGTATCCAGGGAGACGACTTCCGGATGTCAGGGAAATGGGGACAGCCTCGTGCGGAATATAACGAAAACCACTCGCGAAATTGTATTAATAATAAACACAGATGGTCTATCCGTCTAGGAATCATTTTCCAGAACCGTTCTGTGACTCGTGTAGATATAAAATAATTATTTAATGCAGAAAAAGCGCAGCATATTGCCTAGTTCTTATGACATTTTTATAAACTAAATACAAAAGATGGCGGACGTTCATTCTTTTTTCTTTTTTTATTTAAAGATTCGCTTTATTATTGGCCAGTTACATATTTTAGAACTGTAGTGCGTATCTCTACTAGAATATTGAGGCAATAGGTAGCCAGGCCATAGATTATAGATATCTGAAGTCTATCATTCAAGTAAACTATAAATATGTGGAAGATAAATTAACAAGAATATTATACCTAGAACTTATAGCATTAAGTCCGCCTTTTGTACTATAATTTATTGGACAATTATTTTTTTTAAATTGAATTAAATTAACAAACGGTCGTATTCTTTTGTTTTAATCAAAACAATTCATTAGATTCACTTAACCGTTTCCAAATTTAAATTTTCCCGCCAACCGGTGTCAGTTATATGAACGTATGATCTGTGGGCTAATTATCTAATTTCGATCGCAGCGATTTTCGTATGTAACGTAGGGAAAATGACGTCATCTGTCAATAATGCGATTATATTGACGCCATTTGACGCTGTGAACTAGCATTGCAACGTAAACGCAACTTTATATATCGATAAAAAATAGTTGATAGATAGATAAAGTCTTCAAAGTTCTTTATTCAACAATTACAGACACATAATATACATGAGATACAGAAAAAAAATATTTGTATCGAAAAAAAAGTTACAAATAAAAAGTTCCCAAGTATGGCACTATGTTTATTAAGCTAATTTAAGTAGTTTTTTTATGTATACTTGCCCCAGGGGCTTTGAACTAGCCACCCGGAGGTTGTTGCCCCCAGAGTAGATGCCGGGGCAAAGGGGTTCGCCCCGAGGCCCCAACTTTCACCTCCCTAGGGGAGTGCGGTTGACCAGACAGTCAATCTATCGTATGTCGATTCAGTAACCTCGTTGCAATGTCACAGAATCGCTATTTTGCCGAAATGACAGTATGAAACTATTAAAGAAAAAATGTGGTTACTATGACAACCGTTAGCATTTGAGTGATATTTGTGCAGTGAAATTATCATATAATTTAGGGACAGATTAAAAATAAAATAGTGGCTATATGTCCAAAAATTTAAAAAATTGTGTCATCTATTTATTAAACAGGTAGTGGATCAAGCTCTGATATCCCATTTACTGATTAATTGAAATTGATAAATTGAATTATTGATTGAAAGGATTTTAATATTTGTCTCTGTTATTGTATTTTAAAATGTCTTATAACCATTTAGAAACGGCGTAGCACTGTTACCTATCATTAATTACGACGAAAACGTAATTAAACAATTAATAGATTGCTTGGTATTAATCAAATCAAATCAAATCAAAATATCTTTATTCATGTAGGTCTATTACAGACTCTTATGATATATCAAATCTACCGTCAGTTCGGAGTGCATTGAGCTAAGAATTGACGAGAAACTCAGCTCTTATTCTTTTCAAATGAACTTGTACATGATTTCAAAAACACAGATTCATTATTAAATTCAAATTTGGTAGAATAGAGTGACCACCAGCATATGCTATTGCAATTTTGTCAATAGGAAATAGCTAATCTGTGGCTGTAACCAGAACAGATTTCCCACAAGCAGCAGTTGACGAGTATAGAACGGGTGCTGCTTGTAGAGACTGGTCCCACAATGAATATCCCTCAACAATAGACATTGCTGACATTCTAAGTGAAAAACTAGAAAATCAGTGTAAATTTACTTGTTCAGTGCCTTCTAATTGTGAAACAAATTGCTGGTAGTGTGTGGAATTGGAGTCAAGAACGAAGAGTGCACCCAAGACCTTCAAGTTACCATCAAGTCAGCCCGGTCGGTGAGTCCTACTTTCTTCTTTCTATCTAGATAAATCTCTATGGATAATACTGTGGAACCCTACTTTCTTCTTCCTATCTCTGTCCACATGCTGGTGATGAGTGGAATCAGAGTCAAGAACAAAGAGTGCACCCAAAACATTCAAGTTGTCATCAAGTCGACCTTGTCGGTGAGTCCCACTTTCTTCTTCTTATCTGTGTCCACATGCTGGTGAAGTGTGGAATCAGAGCCAAGATCGAAAGGTGCATCCAAGACCTTAAAGTTATCATCAAGTTGACCCTGAAGGTATATAAAAAAAAATTGCAATATTTACCTCTTCGTCATTGTCGATGGTGTACACGTTGAATTGTTTGTCTGTCTGTTTAGATATCTGCGTTCTTGTGTGCATGGCTATACCTCCTTTTTGGCCGACCACGTTGGACCATGTGATTCTGAAGAAGTTAGAAATAGTTATCTTACTTTAACTGACACTCCTGGTGTTTAGGCGTCTATAGGCTACAGTCACATTTACCATCAGATGGGCCGTATGCCTGTTTGCAACCATCGTAGATAAAAAACCGTGCGTCATAAAAATAGTAATTCACACGACACCATCCAGTCCTAAGATAAGCCGAGCTTGTGTTATGAGTACTAGACAACAGATATAAATACTTAGATATTTTTTCTAAATACATACATAATATACATGGAAAGGGGGAATGGGATGGGACTAAGAACCCCATGACTAGCAATGTACCATGTCAGGTTGAGCTCCTCGCGATCCACCCTGGACACTATCGTGATAAATTCATGTAGAATTTATCATGATGTTTTAACTGACCTGCTGATCTGACCTGATCATCCTGCACTTCTCTCTTACCAGTGTAAACCGTTAGCGCAGGTGACAATTATATTATTTAATTTTTTTATGGCAAATGAAGGTATTTACCTATCTCGACGTTTAAGACCCGGTTAATAATTTAAACAGGGTGACATTATCATCATGAGAAAAAAAAATACAAACACAAATGTTTGAGAACGTGTGAGGAATCAAACCCGCTCCCATTGGTAGTGATAATAATGGGAACTAAAGACCCTATTAATAGCAAGGTACTAAATTTAGTTTTGTTACAAGACACAATACTCACCCTTCCTTTGAAGTAGTCATATTGAAATTCATGGGCAAATATGCAACCACCGAACTCTGAACTCGAACCGTATGTTCAGACTGCAGCAGCAACCCATCAGTGGAGAGCGAAGTCATCGTAGTACCTTGATATCTGTTGATTTGATTAGATTTGTTTTATTTTGTTGACTCATTCGCTGCCTACTGTATTTTTGCAAATTCTCTCTTATGTCTTGTAGAATTAGGTGTTATTTCGCGGAAGTTCATTTCATTACTTAATTATATTATTTTGTTTAATTCCGCTATCATTAGCGACTACAAATATTCAGCACCTGATATCTGTTGATTTGATTAGATTTGTTTTATTTATTTATATATATATATAACTCAAAGGTGACTGACATAGTGATCTATCAACACACAGCCTAACTGTACGGATCGGGCTGAAATTTGGCATGCAGGTAGATGTTATGACGTAGGCATCCGCTAAGAAAGGATTTTGATTAATTCTACCCCCAAGGGCATAAAATAGGGGATGAAAGTTTGTATGAAACTTTGTCAATTTTAAACCGATCGGGCTGAGACTTTGTATGCATAAAGCACTACTATGACGTAGGCATCCTTTAAGAAAGGATTTTGATAAATTCCACCCCTAAGGGGATAAATTAACGCGAGCGAAGCCGCGGGCAAAAGCTAGTTTATTTATATATATTAACATTTACACTTATATATCGATTTACATAGACATATTTAATACAATACAATTCTTTATTTCTATTATGTGTAGTCTCCAAACTAGGTCAGTCCTGTATCTTGGGGGCTAGAGCGCAGATACCAAAAATATGTGTACACTACAGTTAACTATTTTACAATTGGATTAATTATTTATTGTAAACTTAGAAATTATTTGTTGGCTTATTTCCACTCAATTTATTTATTGTAAGACTCTCATATATTTTTTAGAATTAGGTGTTACTTTGCGGAAGTCCATTTCATTACTTAATGTATTTATATTATTTTGTTTAATTCCGCTGCCATTATCATGTGTGAGACCACAAATATTCAGTGCGGAAACTTGACTACCGTTACGACGATTACGTATGACTGTTCGGCGACCAAACCACGACTCCGAAGAGTCAACACTAGTCTTCCAAGCTATATCCGAACTTTAATCAATGCCTGATGATGTTTCAAAGGCGAAACACATGTCGCAATACGGGTGTAGACTGAATAAAGGTCGGAATTTGATCAGCAATAGAGAAGATCGTAACGGTAGTCAAGTTCAAAGTAATTCAATTGAGTTTCTTGCCAGTTCTTCTCAATTGGATCTATATACCGAACTGGACGGTAGGGAAAAAAAATCATTTATTCATGTAGGACATTTTAGCCGCTTATGAACGTCAAGTTTTACATTATAATTTTTGCATTATAATTTACAATTGATCCTTTATACTGAACTGGATGGTAGGGCAAAATGTAATATAAAAAGTTTGACGTTCATAAGCGGCTAAAATGTCCTACATGAATAAATGATTTTTGAATTTGAATTTGAATCATACTGAATTTGTGGTCTCACACATGCTGATAGTAGCGAAATTAAACAAAATAATATTTGCTGCTATCGGAAGCCTTAACAGGTTACGGTACTTCCTGCCAGTTGACACCAAGACTGCGCTTGCACATACCCTATTACTTCTAATCCTAGATTATGCGGATTCCTGCTATGTAAATCTCACTGAAGAACAATTAAATAAACTTGAGCGACTCCAAAATATATCCATACGATTCATTTCTGGTCTCCGTAAGTATGACCACATTTCCAATTTTCGCAGTCAACTCAAGTGGCTTCCCATTCGTCTTCGCAGGAATTTTCATATATTATCCCTCCCTTACTCTATTGTTTTCCACCCCTCCACCCCTGAATATCTAAAAACCAAGTTCCAATTTCATACTAAATCCCCCGGTTCTGCTTTGCGTAGTACCAGAAGCCTATGTTTGACGATCCCTGCTCACTCCTCCACATATTATTCCAACTCCTTCACTGTCCAAGCCATTCGCCTCTGGAACTCTCTACCACTCTCCATTCGATCAGCTCAAACACATGCATCATTTAAATGTAGACTAAGATCTCATTATCTCTCTTCATAGTACATGTTTTTATTTTATTTATTTTTTT
Organism: Achroia grisella; assembly: GCF_030625045.1. NCBI lineage: Eukaryota > Metazoa > Arthropoda > Insecta > Lepidoptera > Pyralidae > Achroia > Achroia grisella. The sequence continues at coordinate 304,070 of NW_026713015.1, forward strand.
CTCATTTCTTCCAATATGTAGTATATATGTAGGTTTATATATTTATCCCTAATGTATATCTAGTAGTATAATAAATAGTGTCTTATGTGTGCCACCTACCCTATTCTATGTACATAAGTTCTCTCTTCTAGGTTGTCAGTAAGAGATTGCATTTAGCGATAAGATCGCCTTTTATTATTATTTTACTATTTACTGTATTGTCTTATTATTTTATGTGTACACAATAAAGAGTTTTATTTTTTATTTTATTTTTTATATTATTTTTTCTCGACTTCCGCCGGTAATCTTGGTATGTACGGGCCTAAGCCAAGTACATAACAATGTTCTATTTCAGGTGGATATACCATAATACAAATGTAGACCTAATCTGTCTGTAGAAACTTTCTAACAATGCGGCATGTGTTTAGAACTACAGCCTTCCGTAGTTGGCAGTATATATTAGGGGGCAAGTTCAGGGTATTTAGTGACTGATGCATGTGTTTCGGTATGACACCTGTAGTTGAGAGGACGATTGGGACTATTGTTACTTTTTGTAAGTGCCAGAGTCGGGTTATTTCTGTTTGTAATTCTTTATATTTTGTTATTTTTTCGGCTATCGTATTTTGCAGGTTGTGTGTATTGGGGACAGCGATATCAATCAGGTATCCTGTTTTGTTGGTTTTGCTTATTAGTGTAATGTCTGGCCTATTGTAATGTGTGGCTCGATCTGTGAGAATAGCATGATCAAAGTAGAGTTTAGCTGTAGAGTTCTCTAATACGCTTTCAGGATTGTATTTATAGTATGGTTGTAGGGAAGTAATAAAGTTGTTCTGTTCGGCAAGTTTTTGATGTATGATGTTTGCTACTTGATCATGTCTGTGTTTGTAGTCAGTTTGAACTATTGTTATTATTTTTTTTTTCCCAAAAATTCTCATCTCCCCTCTTAAGGAGAGGAGATGGCAACATACCCCCGGCAGAAGCACAGTCGGCCGGGGTTCAGGGCCCCAGGGAGAGAAACCGGCGTACAATGCGGGCAGAATCTAACAGCACCACTTTCTGCATCTTTCCCGGGAGTGAGCCGCCTCGGAATCCCAACCGTCTGAGATGTTGCTCCAGACTGGTTGGGATAAGACCGTTCACCGATATAACGATTGGAATGATTTCGGTGGACATCACCCCCCACATTTCGGTCACCTCGTGAGCCAGATCGAGATACTTTCTCTTTTTCTCAGTTTTGGCTTTCACGAGGTTCTCGTTATGCGGTATGGTGATGTCCACCAAAAACACCCTCGAAAGTGCCCGATCCATCACCACGATATCGAACTATTATTATTATTATTATAATATAAATCTATTAAGTAATGAAATAGACTTCCGCAAAATAACACCAAATTTAATTAAATGTATTTAACGATGTTACCTCAAATGTAAATCATTGTTGATGATTATGTCTCCTGTAGCTGTTAGGTTGCCGCGGATTGAAGTGAATGATGTACTCGAGGATTTAAGTCTGATAGGTATACCTGCGAGAAGGATGGTTGGCGTTTAGTAAGAAAGAAAGAAGTATGTAAAAAATAATAATCACTCTAGAACATTACCACAGCGCCAACCAAAGTAGAGCTTGTGTTATGGGTATTAGACGACTGATAGAAATGGTAAGAAACATTTTTTTTTCTACATAGATAAATAGTAAATATGTAGACTAATACAAATAATTATATTCATAAATATAAATGACGACCTCGGTGGTCTAGCGGTCTAGCACACTGCTTTACGTCGGTCGCGGGTTCGATTCCTCGCACGGCACAAACATTCATGAGTATGATTCTTTGTATAGGTCTGGGTATTTTCTATGTATAATATGTATGTATTTACAAAAAAAAATATCTATGTATTTGTATCAGTTATCTAGTACCCATAACACAAGCTTTAGCTAGCTTAACTTGGGTCTAGATGGCGCTGTGTGAATTGTCCTGAGATTATTATTATTATATTATTAAATAAGTACTGTGCGAGGAATCGAACCCGCGACCATTGGAAGTAAGATGGTGAACTGCTAGACCACCGAGGGCGTATAGTAATGACTCTATCAAATAGTATATATTATTACCATAGTTTTTTTATATAGGCACAGTAGTCTCTATTACTTCTGGAGGATTATTAATCTATACATATAAATAAAATTGGAGTGTCTGTTTGTAATATTGAAACAACCGTTTTTTACAACATGCATATGAATATAAATACGGTACACACACCAAAAAACCACTTTTAGATTTTTTTGCCTGTCTGTCTGACTGTCTGATTATTCCGGCTAATCTCTGAAACGGCTGGACCAATTTTGACGGGACTTTTATTGGCAGGTAGCTGCTGTAATAAGGAGTAACTTAGGCTACTTTTCTTTTAGAGAAATAAAGTTAAAATCCACGCGGACGAAGGCGCGCGTGCAGGTAGTTAATAATAATAATAAATCGAAACCATCGTGATACATTTTTTATGAGTTTGTCATAATGTGGTAACTGCACTGACTTCGTACTCATTTTATCATCCTCCACTGGTGCCCCACCCGAATAAACCGTTAGCGCAGGCGGGTGTACCATTCCATTCACAAAAAATAATAAAAAAAATAGTACCCTTATACGCAGACATACAGACGCAGATGTACAGTCTACCTCTCAAGTTTTGAAAAAAATTGTACCCTTATACGCAGACATACAGACGCAGATGTACAGTCTACCTCTCAAGTTTTGAAAAAAATTGTACCCTTATTTTCCACGCAGACATACAGACACAGATGTACAGTCTACCTCTCAAGTTTTGAAAAAAATTGTACCCTTATTTTCCACGCAGACATACAGACACAGATGTACAGTCTACCTCTCAAGTTTTGAAAAAAATTATACCCTTATTTTCCAAGCAGACATACAGACGCAGCTGTACAGTCTACCTCTCAAGTTTTGAAAAAAATTGTACCCTTATTTTCCACGCAGACATACAGACACAGATGTACAGTCTACCTCTCAAGTTTTGAAAAAAATTGTACCCTTATTTTCCACGCAGACATACAGACGCAGCTGTACAGTCTACCTCTCAAGTTTTGAAAAAAATTGTACCCTTATTTTCCACGCAGACATACAGACACAGATGTACAGTCTACCTCTCAAGTTTTGAAAAAAAATGTACCCTTATTTTCCACGTAAATGACTATATACAGTCTACCTCTCAAGTTTTAACAGTACAAATATACTTACCTAATACACTGGGCAGGTGAACTTCCATCTGTGCAGGTAAATATATTATCTGTTGGTTGATATGACTGCCCAGTCGGAGGAATTCGATCGCTGAAATTATTACTGAAAAACGAACAGAAAACATGTAAATACGTATGAATTGATAGGGAATTCATCCATACACGCTGGAGCCCACTCATGCATAAACGAAATATCTCCTTTAGAAAGTTTACACTCTTTCCCGAGGAGATAAAAACGATCGCTCCTAAGAATATCCCTCAATTCTTGTCCCTGACGGGTCTAGGTAGGGAACTCTGAAAAGGGCGAGCACAATAGATCTATGTAGGTCGCAGTGCTACAGGTGCTACACATCTGACAATAGCCCAAACAATGCAATAAATATAAAAAAAAAAAATACACGCTGGAAACTAAGTTTTCTCGGACTGAGCTTCCTCCCGAGTACACTTACATTATGCAATGAACTTCCTGCGGAGGTTTTCTCACGAGACTACAGCATGGGGTTTTTCAGGAACTCTTAAGAACTCTTAAGAAACCTTTATACCTTATAAAGGAAACCTTTATAAGGTATAAAGGTTTCTTAAGAGTTGGCAATGCGCACGTGATACCCCTGGTGTCTCAAGCGTCTATAGGCTACGGTAACCGTTTACCATCACATGGGCCGTATGCTTGCTTGCCACCATCGTAGAACATATAAAAAAAAATGTATTTTTTTCTATTATATCTATTTATTATATTTTAATATTGGTGTAATACAGCATTATCATTTATATAAAATTCTCGTGTCACAGTGTTAGTTACCATACTCCTCCGAAACGGCTAGACTGATTTTTATTAAATTTTATATGCATATTCAGTAGGTCTGAGAACCGACTACTATCTATTTTTCATACTCCTAAGTGATAGGGTTGTCTACCCCCAATATTTATTTTTTATTTTTTGGACAAAATAACCGGCTACTATCTATTTTCCATACTCCTAAGTGATAAGGGTTGTTCACCCCTAATATTTATTTTTAGAACAATTTTTTTTTCTTATTTCTTTATAATGTGCCATAAAAATACATACAATCCTGAATGTTCACCCTTATATCACCAACCCCCATTTTTTAATAACGATATAATTTTTTTTTATAATAATAATAATAATAAGTGCCCTAAAGTCCAACCATACGTCCAAATCGAAGATCTGATTCACGAGGGGGAGGGACACGTGATATAATCAATTTACTGGCACGGTCATCTAGACCCAAGTAAGCTAGCTAAAGCTTGTGTTATAGGTACTAGATAACTGATACTTATACATAGATTTTTTTTTAATCCATACATATTATACATAGAAAACACCCAGACCGATACAAACAATCATACTCATGAATACAATTGTTTGTGCCGTGCGAGGAATCGAACCCGCGACCATCGGTCGTAAAGCGGTGTAGTCGACAGCTAGATCAGCAAGGTCGTCGAAGTTATATGGCAAAACAACATTTTCGGGGTCAGCTAGTAAGAAAATAATATTTCCCTCAGTCAATATTCTCTGTCCACACCGCAAATAGTGAGTCGTGAAGTTACTCACTGTCAAGGCCGCTCCAGGCATCGAACTGCGTAGAGTTTATATGCGCCGCGTAAACCGTCATATCTTGAATTTTAACCACTACATCAATGTGAACCTGAAAATTATTTATAATTATTGGTAGTCATATTTTTCTTTGAGAGCAACACACAAGTTTCTTCCTTATTCTTCTTGTGATGAATCTGCATTCCGAATAAGTGGTAGAATAAAAAAACTTGACTATTCAAAAGAGCTTATATTAAGTTTGTTTGGATAAAGATTATTTCTATTTCTATTTAATAGATAGATTGATTCAAGAGGAAGGTTTATTGCAACACACAAGTTTCTTCCTTATTCTTCTTGTGATGAATCTGCATTCCAAATAAGCGGTAGCATAAAAAAACTTGACTATTCAAAAGTGCTTATATTAAGTTTGTTTGAATAAAGATTATTTCTATTTCTATTTAATAGATAGAGTGATTCAAGAGGAAGGTTTATATATATAATACATGTACACCCGTGCAAAGCGTGGTGAGTAGCGAGTTTAAAAAAAAATCACTCACATCTTCAGGTAGTTTTTGCACCCACGCGTTCAGGTCCTGAAGCTTCAGTTTGAGGAGTTCCATCATCATGTTCTCAACGTTAAAGTACTTGAATCTCTTATATATATTTGTTGATACACCCTGAGCTATTGCGTATATCTAGAAATATTATTGTAAAGTCAACACTAGATTTTATATTACCAAAATACATAAAAGAACAAATAATATATAGTCGGTTAAATAGAAAAATGGCTGTGTTCAAAATGTTTGTTTGTTTGTAATACTTTATTGTACAATAATATCTGTACATATAAATAAAATTGGAGTGTCTGTTTGTAATATTGAAATAACCGTTTTTTACTACATGCATATGAATATAGATACGGTACATATACTAAAATAACATTTTTTATAATTTTTGTCTGTCTGTCTGTCGGTCTGTTTATTCCGGCTAATCTCTAAAACGGCTGGACCTATTTTGACGGGACATTTTTGTCAGGTAGCTGATATAATGAGTAACTTAGGCTACTTTTACTTTAGAAAAATAAAGTTAAATTCCACGCGGACTATAAACAAAAGTTCACAATTGACTTAAAAAAAAATGAGTACAATGGCGGACTTATCCCAAAAAAAAACCTTTGAGTTACTGAGAGGAACTGTGGAGTGTTTTTTTTTTTATTGATTGGCATATTTTTTTTTAACTCTTAGCTTCTGCGTTTCGGGTACGCTCGCATTAGCGGAGAATGTGAAGTGTTTCATTTTAAGACGAGTGATTGGATTTGCGATGTTTTTTATTTTTTAGATGATTATATATTAGGAGATGGATTATTTACACTGATGAAATTAGCAATTTTTTTTAAATTTTTTTTATATATATATATATATATATATTTGTTTTTTTTTGTTTTCTTTTTTTTTATTTTCTTTTGTTTTTGTGTGATTATGAATTAATACATTTTTCGTGATTGCCGGTATGTATCCTTTTTTTTTTTTTTATTGTTATATACAGTTTTAATTTAGTTTTTTTTTTGTGGAGTGGTTGAAATAGGTACAATAAGTAATACGCGTCACAATTAAATATATAGATCCACAAAAATAAGCAAACATATATAAATTAATGTAGTAGTAATACTAAGAATATAACTACTTACGGATTTAATAAAATTATAAATAAAATAAAATAAAACACATACATACATATACACAAACCAGAAAGGAAGAAATGTAATAGATTAAGACAAATAGTAGTTTCTTTTTTAATTTATTTAAATTATTTCTCCTTTAACGTTTTAAATTTAAACCGAAGTATTATATATAATTTTAAAAGTTATAGTTTAAAAGTTTAGATAATGATTAAGACGGCGTGGTTAATTTAATTGACTTATATAAAAGGAGACAATTCTAGTTTCTAATTTTGAAAAACGTCATTTTTCTATTTAGTCGACGCTATTTTTCCACACACTTCTTGTAAAGTGTTGATGTAATTTCACCGGTTTTCGATATTAATAATAATAATCTCAGGACAATTCACACAGCGCCATCTAGACTCAAGTTAAGCTAGCTAAAGCTTGTGTTATGGGTACTCGAGCCTGCGGCTCACCTGATGGTAAGTGATTACCGCCGCCCATGAGCACCCGCAACACCAGGTGAATTGCAAGTACGTTGTCGGCCTTTTAAAAAGGAATAAGCTCTTTTCTTGAAGGTCTCAATATCGTATAATAATAATAATAATCTCAGGACAATTCACACAGCGCAATCTAGACCCAAGTTAAGCTAAAGCTTATGTTATGGGTACTAATAACTGATACAAATACATAGATAAAAGTACATACATATTACACATAGAAAACATAAGATACAAACAATCATCTCATGAATATATATATATATATACACAGCGCCATCTATTTCTAGAGCTAAGCACAGCTTATGTTTGGGAACTAGACAACTGATACAAATACATAGATTTTTTTGTAAATACGTACATATTGTAAATAGAAAACAACCAGACCGATACTCATGTCATACTTATGAATACAAGTGCTTGTTGCGAGAATCGAACCCGCGATCATCTAAACCGCTACAATAAGACTACTCATGAATATAAACAGCTTGGACGTCCGTTTCAGTGTTTCTTTGAATTGTTTAGTATTCAACACAAGACTGCCTGATGGATGAATGTGAATTGACTGATTGATGGATGTGAATTGACTGATTGATGGATGTGAATTGCTCAGAATTATTATTATTATTCATCTATCTATACAATACTTACAGCAGCCTGATACGACCTGACACCACCAGTGGAGACCTTCGCACCAACAAACCCTGGCACCATGGTGTCGTCTCCGATCGAGAGGAACTGCAGGGCTGCACCACTCTCATCGCTCAGAATCATGTTCTGTGTCGCCCAGTAGACGGAGTCGGGCTCTGGCACTTGTTTTATGACGTACGGCACGTAGTACGAACTGTATTAAATATCAGTATATATAAATGATATAACAAAAAATATGTTAACAACGTTAAAAACGTTTTACGAAAAAAAATTATATAATAAAAAATTATATTATAAATTATTTTAAAAAAATAAATAAATAAGAGATTTTTTTTTTCTTTTTAATTTTAGGGACTTTTGTACCATCTAAGTACATGCCAGTCCCATTGTACCCTAAAACTAATCACTCCATTACCTAGTGAACAAATTGCCTTAGCCGCAAAGCCTAAATATAAGATAAAAAAAAATAAGTTGGGTAACATTTTTTTATAATATGTATTTAATTATTATAATTATTTATTTTGTATTACTACACAAAAAACATTAAAAACTACATACCTAAAGTAGGAAATATATAATAATAATCTCAGGATAATTCACACAGCGCCATCTTGACACAAGTTAAGCTAGCTAAAGATTGTGTTATGGGTACTAGATGCATAGATATTTATTTTTTGTAAATACATGCATTAATAACACCCAGACCGATACAAACAATCATAATCATGTATACAAATGTTTGTGGCATGTAAGGAATCGAACCCGCGACCATCGGAAGTAACCGCTAGACCATCGAGGCATACAATCAATTCAAAGATCGTCAGCTTCTTAGTCATGGCAATTACATAAAAAAATCGTCACTCACGCGACTCTGTAGCCTCCGAAGGACTTATTTTTGTTCATATTTATCACGCTCGAATACCAGAAACTCTTCAATCTGTTATCAGTTGAATTCTTTATATAGTTATGTAGGAATAAGAAGTCACTCTCTCTTATTGTTGTAGAGCTCAGCAACAAATGGAGTGCAACTATCCTGAGCTGTACGGGCTCTGTATCGTTCGTTATTATCGGTAACGCTGTTTTTAGAATCTGAAAATAGAAGAATAACATAGAATGAAATTGAACTTCAGTTTGTTATAAACAGTGGAGTGAGGAGCATGGGAAAATTATATGCGTTACAGTATATTATGTATTAACTTTTGCAAAGGCCGCCATCCTCTCTCTCCACTATTTCTCTCTTATAGTTGTAGAGCTCAATAACAAATGAAGTGCAAGAACTCTAAGCTGCAAATTCATATCGGTGTTGGTATTGATTTAAAAAAATTAGTAACACTGTTTTTAGAGTCTGCAGTTTGTAGAATAGCAATAATCTTTATTCACGACATTGGTAGTCTACCTGTTTATCACACTGCCTTAATTCCATGCAGACCATCCAGATAAAAATAATCTTACTTATGAATACAGATTGTACCTCGCGAGGAATCGAACTCGCGATGAAGTAAGACGGCGTGCTAAATCGCTAGACCACTGAGCCGTTTATGATCGTAAAAAAGCTTTTCAAATATCCACTTTATTCTCAGTAACTTTTCTTACTTAAGTCTCAACCCCTGTAGATCCCAACATCCTTACCTCATATGGTTCTTCTGGTATGGAATTGCTGCTCCCAAACGCTGCCCACAGCCTCTCATACTTATGTTTTGTTGTGTCACCGAATATTACATTTGTGTATTCCAAAGCAGAGAATCCAATGTTGCATAAACCCTGGAGCCAGATCAGTCTGTCAAAGTACTGAGGACAATCTGAGGAAGGTAAATAAAATTTAACGGAGACTGTTCTGAGTTTTTCGGATTAATACTAATTGCTGAATTTCACCAACACACTACCCGTCATAAACTAAAATACCATCCTGATCATCTGGATGAAGGACGATCCTCCTGGAACCTGGCGTTTTTCCCGAAACTTTTTGCTACGCACAACCACATTATAGAATCGCCTTCTTGCAATGGTATTTCCGAACCGATAACCTTTAAGAAAAGAGCTTATTCTTTCTTAAAACTGGCAATGTACTTGCAATTCACCTGGTGTGGCGGTTGCTCATTTGCGGCGGTAATCACTTACCATCAGGTGAGCCGTAGGCTCGTTTGTCCCTATGCCATAAGAAAATAACTCTTATGTTCATTTTGTACTAAATTTTTATAAGTACATAAATATTAGGGAATGTAATGACTTCATTACTTTTGGAATTATTTTGATTAATTCAGTTGACTATTCAGCGACCAGACTATATTGCCGAACACTCAACACTAAAGAACTACAGTTCCAAGCTATATCTGAACTCTATTCACTACCTGATAATGCCCTGTTCAGAGGCGAAACACGTGTCGCAAAACCGGTGTAGATCCAATAACGGTTGAAATTTGATCACTTAAAGAGAAGGTTATAATGCTTCCAGGAACGGTAGTCAAGTTTTCCCACATATAATAATATGGTCTCTCACATGCAAATAATAACAGCAATCCATTACTAATGAAATGAACAGCAAAATAACACAATTAATAATACTACTTCATCCGGAAGTATTCTTAATATTTATCGTCTTGGAATAAAACTTGGAATAAAACTAAATAATACAATTCCATTCAGCAATTAAATGAACTTCCGCAAAATAATACTTGATCGATAAAATAATAATATGTTTCTACCTCATCCGGAAGTATCCCTAATATTTATGATCTCGGACATGCAAATACTAGTAACAGAATAAACCAAACTAATCTAATTCCATTAAGTAATGAAATGAACTTCCGCAAAGTAACGCTTAGTTGGAAAAAATGTTTCTACTTCATCCGGAAGTATTCTTAATATTTGTGATCTTAATTTTTTATAGTGTTGTTTGGGCTATTGTCAGATGTTTGTAGCACCTGTAGCACTGCGACCTACATAGATCTATTGTGCTTGCCCTTTTCAAAGTCCGCTACCTAGACCCGTCAGGGACAAGAATTGAAGGATATTCTTAGGAGCGATGGTTTTTATCTCCTCGGGAAAGAGTGTAAACTTTCCAAAGGAGATATTTCGTTTAAGCATAAGTGGGTTACAACCACATAGGATGTGTAGTGGCGTTTCCTCTTCCGTTTGGCAGAATCTGCAGATTCTTGTCGTGCATAGGCCTAGTTTAGCCATATGCTTGTTTAATTTGCTGTGTCCTGTGAGGGCCCTGGTTTGTGGTCTTGGACATGCAAATACTAGTAGTGGAATAAAACGAAATAATATAATTCCATTTAGCAATGAAATGGACTTCCGCAAAATAATAATAATCTCAGTCCAATTTACACAGCGCCATCTAGACCCAAGTTAAGCTAGCTAAAGCTATTTTTTTTTCGTAAATATATACTTATTATACCTACATAGAAAACACGCAGACAGATACAAACAATCATACTCATGAATACAAATATTTGTGTCGTGCGAGGAATCGAACCCATGACCATCAGATAGTAAAGCGGTGTGCTAACCACTATACCACCGAGATCGTCAAGAAAATAACACTTAGTTTGATTAAATAAGTTTCTACTTCACCCGAATATATTCTACGGTGAGTGCAGCGTGTCAGGTTGCAGGGTCTCATCTTGTATCAAGTTCCGAATGCGAAACAATTAACTCGAAAGAAATCATAGGTGCATTAAATTTACGTTCACAGTTAATTGATATTAAAGAATTTTGTTCTTTTTTTAGGTAACAACCTACCGGCCAACATGATGGTAAGTGGTAATCATTACTTAATTCAGTGAAGAGCAGTTTACTTTGTAAGCTATTTAGATTTATAAGGCACATTCAAAATTGAAATTCAAATTCAAAATATCTGTATAGATTATCTATCTGTCTATCGGCGCTGTGTAAATTGTTATATTATATTAATTATTATTATTATAAATAAACGATGGGCCATCAGTTTTCTTACAAGTCCAGTTATTCATTCATTTATAATTTAATAGCCACGCTCTCATCAGTGAAGTTCTTACCACTTTCCACGATCTTCCATCATCCTCTTTAAATGTTGACGTAGCTGTGTCTTGGTATTCTCCTCCCCCTCTTTGCTTCTATATTACCATCAATATATTTTATAAATTCACAGCATCGTATCAAGTGTTCTAACATTTTCTTCGTCTATTTCCTTCAGTATTCAATTTGCCTTTTTACCAGTCAAGTTATTATAGAAAGAAACTTACCACTGTACATCCTGAAATATTTGACCACGATGTAATCCATGTAATCCTGGGTGACACTCCAGGCCGCTCTGGTTTTGTGTACCAGAATACCGAAGCTTAGGATCCCCGCTCTCCGGATCTCGACGCTAAAGTCCAGCCCCAACTTGGTGAACACCTCCAACTCTTCGAGCAGCGCTTGGTTGTAAATTGCCACATTGAATGGCAGTTTCCTTATAAGTGATAATATTGCTGTATCTTCTATTTTCTCCTGTCGAAATAAATAATTTATTTATTTTATCTTTTGCACTTTTTTTGGTGGCAATGGTGGTTTTTGATGGTGGGTGGTTACCGTAGTCTATGAAAATCAGGTGCGCGTTGCTCATCCTAAAGAAATCTTAATATACCCTTCTTGAAAAATACCATACTGTAGTCTCCTGAGGAAACATCGGAAACTAGTTTCTTTGTTATGCTTACCTTCATCTCCGTGACCAGATATTTGATGAATCTCGCACAATCATTAGATTTGGCGTGGGGTAGCATCTCCAGAAAGATATTCCTGGCCGTCTCTAGCTCATAACTGGTGCCTAGTATCAGATCATCGAACAGAAGTACTAAATGCTCGTAATCCAATTGGGCTATAGTGCTGAAATTGAGAATAGTGAGAAAAAAATTATAATTTACAGTAATACTGGACATATGACGACCTCGGTGGTCTAGCGGTCTAGCACACCGCTTTACGTCGCGGGTTCGATTCCTCGCACGGCACATACTTTTGTATTCATGAGTATGATTGTTTGTATCGGTCTGGGTATATTCTATGTATAATATGTATTTACAAAAAAAAAACTATGTATATGTATGTTTGTTATCTAGTAACCATAACACAAGCTTTAGCTAGCTTAACTTGGGTCTAGATGGCGCTGTGTGAATTGTCCTGAGATTATTATTATTATTATGTCTTGTAATTATTTATTTATTTTTAAGGATTACCAACATGAGATACAGCAATCAAAATCTGTCGTGATTCTGTACAATTCTAATGGTCTTACACTAACTGTTCTCATACTTATAGTTAACCATAGCATAGAGATGTGCTAACTCGTAATAAACATGACTCGAGTTAACTCGAGTTGACTCGAGTTACTTGGAATATTTTTTTTTTAATTTTTCGAACAATACTAATGTTTTAGGGCCCATCTAGCCTTAAAAGCTTCATCGAACTATAGGTGGCGAGTAGAAATGGCACTTTATAGCCGCGGAAGAACTCAAGGAACTCATAATCATTTTAATGATAACATGATCGGGAGAATATGCGACAAAAAATAATAACGACCTCAAATCAATATTGAAATATTTGTGACTAGTGAAAATTGTATGATATGAAATGATCGAAAAATTTCATGTCATTGTCGGTTCGATGATAGAATGATGCTCTCGCTCTTTCACTTGATTCATTCATTTACCAGTTGAATTCTTCAAACTCGATTTGGCAGAATTCAACTCGAGTTAACTCGAGTTGATACATCTCTACCACAGCATGCTTTGAGTTACAAGACTATATCGCTACTATTACTACTATTACATATGTCCAGGGGCGGACCGTGAATTTGTGGGGCCCTGGGCTAAATCTACTTAGGAACCTACCTAATTATATTACTCAACTAAATAAATATATCGACCAAAAACAAGCGACCAGAAATTTCTCGTCCCTTTCGATAGACGCACACTTGTACGGGTTGATTGATCTCAGGGTTATTGATCTCAGGGTTGCCAACCTTATGATAGGTTTTTAACATTCTAGATATTTTTTTTATATTCTAAATATCGTTTCAATGGGGATTGGGGACCTTTGCATCCTCCGGGCCCTGGGCTGCAGCCCAAAAAGCCCTTAGGTAGGTCCCTGTATATGTCAATAATATTAATTAAAATTGAAAGTTACTTTTTTTTATTTATTTATATACTAACTAGCTTTTGCTCGTGGCTTCGCTCGCGTAATAGTAAGTATTATTATTAATTAGGTGTAGTTTTTGGAGCTTTACTTTTGTTTAGCGTGTATAAAAAATTAGGGCCTACAAAATCTAAGAAGATTTATACAAATTCATTATCATTCATCGCCTATTTTATCCCCAAAGGGGTGGAATTTATCAAAATCCTTTCTTAGGGGATGCCTACATCATAGTAGCTTTATGCATGCAAAGTCTCAGCCCGATCGGTTTAAAATTGACAAAGTTCCAACCAAGTTTCATCCCCTATTTTATCCCCTTGAGGGGAAAATAGAAGGAAAGAGGGGGAGGGAGAATTAATCAAACAAATGAGGACCGTGTTATCAAGAATTAAAGAGCATGATGGAAGTGGATGCCTCCACCGACAAGACGTCAGTTAATCAAAATTCTTTCTTAGCGGATGCCTACGTCATAACATCTACCTGCATGACAAATTTCAGCCCGATCCATCCAGTGGTTTGGGCTGTGCGTTGATCACTATGTCAGTCACCTTTGAGTTATATATATTTAGATAAGTAATGACTATTCAAAAATGCTTAAATGTAAGTTTATATGAATGAAGAATTCTCTTATACATACTTTAAAAGATTGTATAGATCCAAATTATGTATGAGAGACGCATTCCTGACCACATTGTCCGTATCTATACCTTTTGTTGCAATTTTGAGTAGAATCTGAAAAATGTAGAGTATTCATATTATTCATATTATATATATATATATATATATATAATCAGTGTTCGTAATATAGACTGAGATTTTTTGTTTCTTGCAATAGCATATGCTGGTGGTCACTCTATTCTCCCAAATTGGAATTTAAATGAATCTGTATTATTGTAAACATGTACGATATTATTTAAAAAGAATACGAGCTGAGTTTCTTGTCAGTTCTTCTCATCTCGAAATAATTCCGAACTGACAGTAGATTTGACATATCATTTTGTAATTGTAGCACTGTTTGTTATTCTTTTTTTTGTTTGCTTAATGTGTGTTTTAGTTTTTTCTTCTACTGAATAAATATCATTTCGTTTCATCATAAGAGTCTGTAATAGACCTACACGAATAAAGATATTTTGAATTTGAAAACCTTCCTCTTGAATCACTCTATTATTAAAAAAACCGCATCAAAATCCGTTGCGTAGTTTTAAAGATTTAAGCATAAATAGAGACAGACAGCGACAGCGACTTTGTTTTATACTATGTAATGATATATTATTCTTTTACCAGAGGTAAAGTGTACAAACACGTCCGCGTGTGCACCTCAGTCTCACCTATTTCAGCCGAGCAGCTTGCTTTGTAAGATGTTTCGGTTGTAGGGTGCAGATTAGACAGTGAAATTACAGGATAAGAGGCGTGACATGTTAGTACTCTGGAATGACAACGCAGGAGTGGTATCACGGTCGTCACATGATAACGTGATGTCTGTAGTGCTGTTCAAGGGGACGATTACCATTAACTCATGATATCTTTACCTTTTATATACCTTTGAAGAAAAAATGAAGGATGAAAGGAAAGTAAAACTATTACCTCTAAAGTTTCATTCTTCAATTGACTTTTTTTTACATCCCTAATTCCGTTGGACGGGTGGCTAAAATCGCTTTTTTCATATATTATTGATGTTTTGTTTAATGATAACTCTTTCGTATCCTGTATTGGTCTGTATGTTTCATAGTACAGTGAAAGTCTGAAAAGATATTTATTTTATTTATATACTAGCTGTACATGCGACTTCGTCCGCGTGGAATTTATCTCATTTTTCTAAAATAAAAGTAGTCTAAGTTACTTCTATTACATCTGCTACCTGTCAAAAAAATCCTGTCGGTCCCGCCATTTCAGAGATTAGTCGAAACAAACAGACAGACAGACAGAAATTTTAAAAAGGTGCATGATTACTACATGCATATGAATAAAAATACGGTTATTTCAATATTACAAACAGGTAGCTAATGTAATAAGGAGTAACTTAGATTTCTTTTATTTTAGAAAAATAAAGTTAAATTCCACGCGGACGAAGTCGCGGGTACAGCTAGTCTAATAATATTATTCTTTATTGTGATAAAAGAAATCTTTACATAAATGTGCTAAACTAAAGGCGGCCATTTCGCTTAAAGCCATCTTACAGTCAACCTGGATAGTCAGTAATCTTGGTAATTTAGAAATTTCTAAAATACTAACTTTTATAATTGAGCAAGAATGCAAAGTTGTAAAATTCAAACTACGATGGTGGCAACAAGCATACGGCCCACCTGGTGGTAAATGGTTACCTTAGCCTATGGACGCCTGAAACACCAGGGGTGTCACGTGCACGTTACCAACCCATAAAATACCCTTCTTGAAAAACCCCACACTGTAGTTTCTCGAGAGGGGGGAAAGGGGATTGTTAGTAATGTGGATTGATGATCTTATTGCTAGCAGTGTACCATGTCAGTTCATTCTATCGTGATAAATCTTGGTGAATTTGTAAGCCTACGTAAACCGTTAGCGTAGGGAGGATTCCATTGTCATCCATAAAAAAAAAGTCTCTCTGAAACTGCACTGTCCAAGACCGGGAAAACTGCACTGTCCGAGACCACTTAGGTTCCCTCGTGTGGGGTTTATACTTACTCAGAAATAACATTTAGGATGTGGTTGTTCAGCTTGTACTGCAGACTCCCCTTCAAGTCCAAACTGATGAGTCCTCTAGTATCATCCACTTCATAGACCCTCTCTGCTGATGACATTGACTCTGGCTGTGATAATGATGCAAAAATACATACATCATTACTCCATCTTCGTAATTTTGCCGACCGTGGAGGTTCTCAATATTAAATCTCAGTATTATTAAAATTATATCATTTACTGTGCATCCGCCTTTTTATTAACCTTAACCATTTACCAACCCAGTTGTGGTATCAAAAATATCTTTTTTTACACTATGATGTGCAAAAAAGCATACGGCCCATCTGAAGGTTACCGGCGTCTCAGGCGTCCATAGACTACGGTTACCAAAGGGTTACCGTAGTAGCCTGAGGCACCAGAGGTGTCACGTGCGCGTTGCCAACCCTTAAGAAACCTTAATATACCCATCTTGAAAAACCTGCTGTAGTCTCGAGAGAAACCTCGGCGGTAGTTCATTCCACAATCTAAGTGTATGCGGGAGGAAGCTCCTCTGAAATCACACTGTCCGAGAGCACTTAGGTGGTGGGCGAGTGGATAGGATTTCCCTATCGATGGCTGTACGATCTGAGATTAACGCAACGGTTGACTGGTTTCAAGAAGAGTTTCTTAAAAAACCCCAATCTCGTGATAAAACCTTGGCAGGTAGTTATAAACCCACATATTTTTCTTTAATGAGTAACGAGTGTTCAGAAAAATAAACCCTTGAACACAAAAGAAGTTTCATTTTGACGACCTTTCAACTTTAACAAGACTATGATATACGAGATGACTGCGAATAGAGATGAATCGAAGAGAAAAATATATTATCACGACCACAAATAAATGGGATAAGGAAGAAGCAGTTGATGATGATGATGAATACTTTGATAAAAGTCTGGAAATTTAGAAGCCAAATAAACGTCCAAGACGACAAAATTTCCAGACTTTCCTCAGAGATTTTCCCCAAATTTCCCAATATACGGTGCGTCACCGTCAGCCGTCAGCATTTTACACCGCTCCACGTCTATATAACGCCCACACATACCATTTCCCCTTCAGTACACCAAATACTCACAAGCAAGCATCAGTCCACACTCAATCATCGTGTACTCAATATATCAAGTTGGAAAGCAGCCCGGACTTATCATTTACACATCATAGCATCTAGATTGGGGGTCACAGCAGATTTGGGGATTTAGGCATCATAAGTGTACGCGGGAGGATCCTCATTTGGGTCACACAGGCAGACTCACAAATACACCCAAATTTGGGAATTTAGGCATCATAAGTGAACGCGGGAGATAGCTCCTCTTTTAGCTAATTTCAGTACTTACATAATTTCTTCCTGCGAATTGAGTGATAGTTGGTACAGAGCTCCATAAGAATTCAGTTTCAGAAGACGTAATCTTCTGATTCGTGTATTTCTTCACTATGTTCCCGCTGACTGTGTAGATGGTAGTGCAGCTGTGATGGAGACAGGGCTGGGAATACATTTAATAACTACACTACAGTTATTGATTTTATTGTGGTTGTAGTTCACTCATGGATAAACGAAATATCTCCTTTGGAAAGTATATACTCTATCTTGAGGAGATAAAAGCCATCGCTCCTAAGTCTTGACCCTCATGAGTCTAAAAAATATTTAAATGTTTCTATCAATTGTCTAGTACCCATAACACAAAATGCTTAGCTTGGGACTAGAAAGCTCTATGTGAGTTTTCCTGAGTTACATTTACGATCGTATAGAAAAAAAAGGGTTCCATAAAGTCTATTACAAAAGTCTTAAATCATCATCATTAAAGTAAGCTGAGCGATAAGACCTCATTCTGTTTTAATTATTTTCTACATTTGGTACAAGATTGTACCAAATACTTACTAATATTATAACAAATATATATATAATATTATAAGAAAGTTTGTGAGTATGTATGGATGTTTGTTACACTTTCACGCAAAACTTACTGAACGGATTTTGATGATACTTTACAGTAATATAACTTATACATCAGAATAACATATAGACGATAATTTTAAAAGATATTATGTAAATTCGGCGATATATAATTATATATGTCAAGTAAGACCAGACGTAGTAATTGTATATCGATGCATATAAATAAAATTGGAGTGTCTATTTGTAATATTGAAATAACCGTTTTTTACTACACGCATATGAATATAAATACGGTACATACACCAAAATAACATTTTTTACAATTTTTGTCTGTCTGTCTGTCTGTTTGTTCTAGCTAATCTCTGAAATAGCTGGACAGATTTTGACGGGACATTTTTTGGCAGGTAGCTAATATAATAAGTAGTAACTTAGAATACATTTATATCAGAAAAATCAAGTTAAATTCCACGCGGACGAAGTCGCAGGTACAGCTAGTTATTAATAAAACTTTACATCTTTATTATTGAATCTTTCCGTTTTTATCACATTCCCAACTTTATAAATAAAAGCGTGTTATATTTTGATGGTATAATTAAGAATATTTAGCACCTTTTTCCTCTTGCTATCTCGGATTGAAGTGGATCAAATTTAACTTGCAAGATTTGATTACAGACCGACAGACAGACAACGGGACGGGCTGGGTTGCACAGCTTAGCAAGTCTATACATATAAATTCAATTGGAGTGTCTGTTTGTAATATTGAAACAACCGTTTTTTACTACATGCATATGAATATAAATACGGTACATACACGAAAATAACATATTTTTACAATTTTCGTCTGTCTGTTTGTTCCGGCTAATCTCTGTAATGGCTGGACGGATTTTGACGGGACTTTTTTTGGCAGGTAGCCGATGTAATAAGGAGTAATTTAGGCTACTTTTATTTTAGAAAATAAAATGCCACTCGGACAAAGAGAGTACAGTTAGTAAAGATTATAAATAAGAATAAATATTTACCTCATCAACCACATAGGTTCCAGATTTCTTGCTCAACTGGAAATTCAATGATAGTGCCCTCTTGACGTTTGTGGTCCAAACTGGTTCTGACCCCACGTAAAGTGATTCCACTAAATCGTTATCCTGGAACACGTAGAGTATACTCGTGAACGAGCTGCTTGTAGGAACTGGTCTGCTCTAATCACTACGACTGATTTTATTTATTTATTTATTCATTTATTTCAGGCAACTAGGCCCATATTATAAATACCTTATAGACTAACATACATATAATATAATATTTAAAAACCAATACAACTATATTGTCTGTGTGATCACGGCACTGAAGACGGCAATCTGCCACGGTAGCGCCGATACACCACACCTTTCGGCCAGTAGTCCTCTTTCATGAAGGTGGGCAGTAAGTCAGTGGGGACCAGGGCCACAAACGCTTTGAAAATCTTTAATCCTATTGTGTACTTAATATCTAACATTAATAAATTAGTGCTAGTTGGTAGTTTGTATTCACACGTTTCGAATCGGAAATGTAAAGTTACAATGATTATTTAATAGAGCAACACACAAGTTTCTTGCTCGTTCTTCTTGTGATGAGACAGCTTTCCGAATGAGCGGTAGATTGAAAGAATGATAACTATGACTATTCAAAAGTGCTTAAGTTAAGTTTATTTGAATAAAGGATTTTCTATTTTCTTAACCGGATCTTAACATGAATTATTTTATGGCAAATGAAGGTATCAATTGCCATACAATTATTCGTCTTACGACCCAGTTATTAATATAATTTTTTGTTATTTTATTTATTTATTTTATTTTTCTCTCGTTTCTCTTTACCTTATATTTATCTTTTTATTCTCTGTGGTGTAACTGTCAGATTGTTTGGTATGTATTCATATAATTGTGTATGTATTGTGTATGAGTATGTATTTGTATATCATATTATATATTCCTTCTTTGTTTATATATTTTTATATTTATGTATTATTGTAAATGTAATAGTATAAATATTATTATATCATTTTTTATGCCTTGTTTTTTTTTTTGTTATGATTATTTTTGCACCGCCAACAATTTTTCTCTGTACTGCCTATGGTTGACTGGTAGAAAATACCGCATGGTGTTAAGTCCGCCAAATGTACTGTTACTTTTGTACTGTGTGCATTAAAGTTATATAAATAAATAAATAACACGAAAGAAAAATATAACTAAAGGATTTTCTATTCTATTCTATTAAACTCGACTCGACTTATTTAGTGCTGTACTAATGACCTGAACTGTACTAGATCTTAGACCCTATTAGTAAATGAAACCCAAGGATAGTACCGGAACTGTGTATATTCAGTAGTAAGAATATTCTCCTCTCTCTTTCTCTCTTATTACATTGTTTTTCGGACTACTCTAATGCTGTTGGCCGCAGCTGGCCTTTACAGCTTCACCGGACGTTAGGGGGCGAGTGCAGATGGCACTCCAAACCCGCGGAAGGACTTATGGAGCGGCTGAAGGCCAACTCCTGCCCGACGGATACGACTTTAGTCTGAGGGCACCACTAGGGGTTCGAACCTCGGCTCAGGCCATCGTAATTTCGATCCCCGTTTGAATTGGACGGGGGATCGATCAGAGGAGGCTCACATTATGAAACGTGCTATAACTTAAGACATAATGCAAAAATATCTTGCCACCGCGATGTAGAAATTATACATAATTGAGACAGCGACATCTAGTTCACTTTTCGGAACTATTATGTACTACAACTAAAAATTAGATTAAACTCTACTCTACTCTACTCTACTCTACTCTACTCTATTCTATTCTATTCTATTCTATTCTATTCTATTCTATTCTATTATACTCACATTATAGTCAATTTCCCACGGTTCAGTCAAATATTTTTCCGCTTCTTTTGACTGTCCGGGTGTATGCTCATTCTTGCTGAACGCCGAAGCCTGGTAACATTAAAAAATCTTGAAATATATATATAAAGCTGTGCCCGCGACTTCGTGCGCATGGAATAGTGACCTAGATCAAATAAAGATAAAATATTTAATAATCTTACCCAAAAAGACTAAAGAAAAAGATTCATCATTCTTGGTTCAAAATTGACGATATTAAAAAAAAACTTTCATCCCCTATATTATGATACGCCCTTAACAGTATCATTTTTGCATATCCTTTCTCAGGGTCTAGGCTATCTGTGTACTGAATTTCATTTAAATCGGTTGAGTATTTTTGAGGTTAAAGCGCGACAGACAGACAGACAGAATTACAATCGTATTTATAATACTAGCTGTACCCGCGACTTCGTCCGCGTGGAATTTAACTTTATTTTTCTAAAATAGAAGTAGCCTAAGTTACTCCTTATTACATCAGCTACCTGCCAAATAAAGTCCCGTCAAAATCGGTCCAGCCATTTCAGAGATTAGCCGGAACAAACAGACATTCATATACATGTAGTAAAAAACGGTTATTTCAATATTACAAACAGACACTCCAATTTTATTTATATGTATAGATGTACAATATACCTTCAAGTTCTCCAACTGAAGTCTAGCTCTGGTAAAGTTATTTGCGACGGCGACGGTAAGCCTACCATCCAGCGTCCAGTAGGTGGCACGCTCAGCCACGCCAGTGGAGACTGTGGTCTTCACCACATAGATGTACTCCTTATGCTCAGGGAACAGCAACTGAAGACCTGCAGAACTGGCTTTGATGGAGACGGCTCCTGAAGTGAAGCAAAGCCTATTACTCACTGAACGATTACTTGAATGACGAGCGTGCATGGCAATAGTTGTTCATGCACGGGATTTTCATTTAATGTTAGACATAGACACCTATATAAATATACATTGTAAATAAATTGGCTTTAAAAAAAAGTAATTCAATTGAGTTTCTTGCCAGTTCTTCTCTATTGGATCTATATACTGAACTGGACGGTAGGGCAAAATTATAAAAATTTGACGTTCATAAGCGGCTAAACTGTCCTACATCATTTTTGAATTTGAATTTGATTTTGAAATAGGATTTATCGGTTAAGTGTAAATGACGATTGTGGGGAATGGTTAAAAGCTATCACGTGATAACGTGATACAGCTTATTCGGAAGCACTAAGATGTCATGTTTTTTATCCTGTAATTTTCATATCAAATCAAATCAAAATATCTTTATTCATGGAGGTCTATTACACAGTCTTACGATATGTCAAATCTACCGTTAGTTCAAAGTGCATCGAGCTGAGAACTGACAAGAAACTCAGCTCGTATTTTTTTCAAATCAACCTGTTTAGAGATAGTACAAATACACAGATTAATTAAAATATTTTTTTTTATGTCTCTAAAATAATCATCATTACATACTATAAAACAAAGACGCTGTCGCTGTCTGTCCCTATGTATGCTTAAATCTTTAAAACTACGCAACGGATTTTAAAGTGTTTTTTTTTAATAGATAGAGTGATTCTAAAGGAAGGTTTTTATATATAATACATGTACGCCCGTGCGAAGCCGGGCGAGTAGCTAGTTAAATAATAAAAATATTCATTAAATATTTCACTACATTTGATATATCATAAGAGTCTATATTAGATCTACACGAAATAAGATTTTGATTTGATTTGATTGGGTTATATAGATATGATAATCACCGATTAACAATAGCAGGCACTTCAATAACATATTGTGAGGTGATCTGAAACAAACAAAATATAAATAAAATTATTTACCATAATATATCTCGGAGCTAGGTGGAGCGACGATATATGTAGGGTCGCGGGTAGCAATTGGAAGAGAAGGGCTGAAGATCGTGCCCAGTGGACTGAAGCGGATTGATGTGGACCGATGATGATGATGATGATGACCATAATATAACCACAGATAACATATTATTACGCACAGATACCCCATCCCACAGAACAATGGTGCCTTCCTAACTCGGGCTATTTTATTTCGCCGACGTAGGCGCTAGATGTCGCTATATCTAAAACAGTTTGGATTACTAGTGGGTGATTAGATGGCAGGAAATTCGGTCTACATGACAGCTGTTTTGCAAAGCTACGTAAATAATAAATATATATATATGTATCATAATGTATTATTTATTGTTATATATTATATATTATTATCATAACGTCGTTCGGTGTATGTATAACGTTCTTGTAGAAGAAATTTAAAACTCACTGATAGTAGGACAGAATATTTTCTTTGTAAGTAGTTAGCTGTTTCCGCGACTTCGTCCGCGTGGAATTTAACTTTATATTTCTAAAATAAAAGCAGCCTAAGTTACTCCTTATTACATCAGCTACTTGCCAAAAAAAGTCCCGTCAAAATCGGTCCAGCCATATCAGAGATTAGCCGGAACAAACAGACAGACAGACAAATATTGTAAAAAATGTTATTTTGGTGTATGTACCGTATTTATATTCATATGCATGTAGTAAAACGGTTATTTCAATATTACAAACAGGCACTCCAATTTTATTTATATGTATAGATGATTATTTATCTTAAGCACTGTAATGTGTTTTGACTATTATATATCTTAAAATGATAGGAGTAATAATGCTGTTTGTTTATCATCCAGTCTCGTACCGAGGGCATTAACTATATAAACATAAATACAGATTCAATGTGTATATAGTGAATAGATATTCTATGTTGTTGGAAATTTTGACAATAATAATGTTCCAGGATAATTCACACAGCGCCATCTAGTGCCAAGATAAGCAGAGCTTGGTTATGGGTACTAGTTGTAGTAGTTTATGGTCTGGTTGTTACTACTCCGTTATAGATAGTACATTATTTGTAAATTTAACATTTACATCTGTCATTTTAATCTCAATGTATCTAAATATATATAACTCAAAGGTGACTGACTGACTGGCATAGTGATCTATCAACGCACAGCCCAAACCACTGGACGGATCGCCCTGAATTTTGGCATGCAGGTAGATGTTATGACGTAGGCATCCGCTAAGAAAGGATTTTGATTAATTCTACCCCCAAGGGAATAAAATGGGGGATGAAAGTTTGTATGAAACGTTTGTAAAATGTTTGTAAGAGAAGCCGCGGGCAAAAGCTAGTAACATATATAACACATATATTATGTTATATATAAAATTATCGTGTCACAATGTTAGTTACCATACTCCTCCGAAACGACTTGACCGATTTTATGAAATTTTATATGCATATTCAGTAGGTCTGAGACTCGGCTACTATCTATTTTTCATACCCCTACGTGATAAGGGTTGTCCACCTCACGCATTTTTTATATAATTTGGTAATTTTTATTTTTATATTATTATATGATTTTGCATTGAAAAAGACATACAACCCTAAATTTTCAGTCTTCTACCAATAACCCCTATTTTTAATAGCGATTTTAATTTATATGGCAAAACAACGTTTGCGGAGTCAGCTGGTATAGGTATATAGAGATAGCGAATTTTGAAAAATGGCGAGTACAATGAATCTATGAAGGTCGCAGTACTAAAAATCTTGACACCTGACAAAAGCCCAAAACCCACAATAAAAAAAATAGTGTGAGTATAGAAATATCTTTTATTTTATTCTTTTTTTTAATCTTTCTTTTTTTTTATATTACCACTTATTTGGAAAACCTATTCAATTAATAAGAATGTGCTAAAAATTGCTTGTTCCTTTTTTTAAGATATGTTGCACATTTTTATATTTTTAATTTTTTTTTCTTTGTCTGATTCCGACAAATTTAATATTTTGTTAAGTTAATACGAACTGCGATATAACACATTTTTTTTCGGACTACTCTAATGCTCTTGACGGCAGCTGGCCTTCACAGCTTCACCGGACCATAGGGCGCGAGTGCAGATGGCACTCCAAACCAAAGGAAGGACTTATGGAGCGGCTGAGGGCTAAGTTATATATTGAAAACAGCTGGCCTTTACAGCATCACTGGATAATAGGGGGCGAGTGCAGATGGCACTCCAAAACCAAAGGAAGGACTTATGGAGCGGCTAAGGGCTAAGTTAAAGCTTGATTGAAAACAGCTGGCCTTTACAGCTTCACTGGATGATAGGGGGCGAGTGCAGATGGCACTCCAAACCAAAGGAAGTACTTATGGAGCGGCTGAAGGCTAAGTTAAAGCTTGATTGAAAACAGCTGGCCTTTACAGCATCACCGGACTATAGAGGCCGAGTGCAGATGGCACTCCAAACCAAAGAAAGGACTTATGGAGCGGCTGGGCTAAGTTAAAGCTTGATTGAAAACAGCTGGCCTTTACAGCATCACTGGATAATAGGGGGCGAGTGCATATGGCACTCCAAACCAAAGGAAGGACTTATGGAGCGGCTAAGGGCTAAGTTAAAGCTTGATTGAAAACAGCTGGCCTTTACAGCTTCACTGGATGATAGGGGGCGAGTGCAGATGGCACTCCAAACCAATGGAAGTACTTATGGAGCGGCTGAAGGCTAAGTTAAAGCTTGATTGAAAACAGCTGGCCTTTACAGCATCACTGGACGATTTGTGCAGATGGCACTCCAAACCAAAGAAAGGACTTATGGAGTGGCTAAGGGCTAAGTTAAAGCTTGATTGAAAACAGCTGGCCTTTACAGCATCACCGGACGATAGGGGGCGAGTGCAGATGGCACTCCAAACCAAAGGAAGGATTTATGGAGTGGCTAAGGGCTAAGTTAAAGCTTGATTGAAAACAGCTGGCCTTTACAACATCACTGGATGATAGGGCGCGAGTGCAGATGGCACTCCAAACCAAAGGAAGGACTTATGGAGCGGCTGAAGGCCAACTCCCGCCTGACGCATACGATTAACAGTAATTAAAATTTTTATATTTATTTCAGGAGTTTTTGTAATTTAATAAATAGTGAATAGCGAGTAATATATTGAGTTTAGTCCTTATTTTAGTCGTTCTATTATATTTTTTATTTTTTATGGACCACTTCATGTCACTTAATACAAAATAATGTAAATATATATAACTCAAAGGTGACTGACGTAGTGATCTATCAACGCACAGCCCAAACCACTGGACGGGTCAGGCTGACATTTGGCATGCAGGTAGATGTTATGACGTAGGCATCCGCTAAGAAAGGATTTTGATTAATTCTACCCACAAGGGGATAAAATAGGGGATGAAAGTTTATATGAAACTTCGTCAATTTTAATCCGATCGGGCTGAGACTTTGTATGCATAAACCTACTATTACGTAGTCATCTTCTAAGAAAGGTTTTTGATAAATTCCACCCCTAAGGGGACAAATTACGCGAGCGAAGCCGCGCGCAAAAGCTAGTATGCCTATAAAATTGTTTTTTTATATATGTAGATTACTTTTATAGATACATATATTTAGATTAATATACATTCGCAAGGGGAAAAGAGGATTGTTAATAATGATTCTTATCTTATTGCTAGCAATGTACCATGTCAGGTTGAACTCCATGCGGTTCTCTGCAAACCATCTTGGTAAATTGCCATTTGCTAACACACCTGACCTAATACTCATCTTATCATTCTCCACTGGTGCCCATGTACACCGTTAGCGCAGGCGAGTGCACCATACCATTATCATCCATAAAAAAAATTACATTTAGAAAAAAAAAACAATCATTGTAATCCAACGCGGCACATTGAGGAAGCTTACCCAAGATACTGGCAGTGTCGCCTCTGAATCGCCATATTTACCTTCTGGACAAAGTAACCAGCTCTCGGGTTACAAGTAACCTCAAAAAGTCGATTAAAATAGTTTCTTACCCAATTCTAATATTCTTCTTACTTGTTATTGTGTAATAATTACACTAACAAAATATCTATTTAAAACAGCAACACACAAGTTTCTCGCTCATTCTTCTTGTGATGAGCCTGCGTTCCGAATGAGTGGTAGAATAAAAAATATGACTATTCAAATGTGCTTGTATTGAGTTATTTGAATAAGGAATATTTCTATTTCTCTTTCTAATGTTGGTACACAGCTTCATACAAATGTTTAGTACTAAGTGACGAGGTATGTCCACGCTCAACAGGAACTCGGTGTTCCTTTTTCAAGTGTAATATAATTTTTTACATACCAATCAAGGCTAAGGAAATGATTCATAAGTCCAAATTGTCACTAATTTTGAGTCACGTCTCACTATGTTTTATTTCACATATGTAATAAACTCTTGTACTATAATATTATATTGTTAGTTATCACACACGACTGCTCCCGGCAAGAATTGCAGTGAATTAAAGTAACTACCCTGCGGGAGACAGCGTTGTAACTCTAAAATCATCTTTTATTGTAATCTCAAGTAATTTTTTTTTACTGTAATGGCATAAATTTTTTACGGAAACAAACTGTTGGTCGTGATACTCATGCATTGCCATTCCAATAGAATGAGATATCAAATTTCAATACCATGTAATTTAAAGTTATATCATAAGTTGACTTTACAACGCTATTCTAATTGTTCTTATTAGTTTCACTAGCTGTTATCCGCCATTTTGTTTGCACAAACTTTCATCCCGTATTTCACCCCTCTGGTAGATTGTATCAGTCATTATAATAAGAATTTATAACTTACAGTTTGTTGTTTTGTAGTTTCTACTAGTTTTTATTCGCTATTTTATTTGCACAAACTTTCATCCTCTATTTGAACCCCTTGTCAGATTACAGTCATTATAATTTGAATTTCTGACGGCGTCCATACGGTTTGTTCTTGTTAGTTTTTACAAGTCGTATCCGTTAGGCGGGAGTTCGATTTCAGCCGCTCCATAAGTACTTCCTTTAGTTTGGAGTGCCATTTGCACTCGCATCCTATCGTCAGGTGAAGCTCTAAAAGTCAGCTACGGCAAATAGCGTTAGAGTAGTCCGAAAAAACTATTAAGGTAACGAACAGAGATACAAATAGATAGGGAAACAAACTTAGTGCTGTTCATGTATATAGGACCGTTACTGTCAGTCCTAAGCCGTCAAATAAAAATATATTTAAAAATAAACTTAAAGTTCAATTCGAGAAATTATTCACATACTTAGAAAAAGATTCACATAAGAATTCGCTAACGACAATAATGTTTTTATAGAAAAACTTAAAATAAATCGCAGTGACAATATTATCTGATTACACTAATAATGAGTGCGTAGCGATTTCTATGTTTATTATCGCATGCCTCTTACTTGTTATACTATAATTATTATTAAAAAAAAACATCTATTCAAAAGAGCAACACACAAGTTTCTTGCTCATTCTTCTTGTGATGAATCTGCATTCCGAATGAGTGGTAGAATCAAAATATGACTAATCAAAAGTGCTTGTAATTAGTTTATTTGAATAAAGATTATTTCTATTTCTATTTATATACAAATTCGCTTAAAAATTGAAGATGTTTATCATATTATTATGGAATACGGAACGAGTCCAAACGACGCGAATTGTTACCTTTCGAAATTGCATCGGTCTCTGCAATAGTATTAAAATTCAAATTCAAGAATCATTTATTCGTGTAGAACATTGTAGCCGCTTATGAACGTCAAGTTTTTTACATTATAATTTTAATTTTTTCCCTACCGTCCAGTTCGGTATATAGATCCAATTGAGAAGAACTGGCAAGAAACTCAATTGAATTACTTTTTTTAAAAGCCAGTTTATTTACAATGTATATTTATATAGGTGTCTATGTCTAACATTTAATGAAAATCCCTTACATGAACAACTATTGCCATGCACGCTCGTCATTCAAGTAATCGTTTACTGTGTAATAGGCTTTACTCAATAAATATGATTTAACAGATGTTATGAATTTATTTAAGGGTAATTCCATTAAATCCTTTGGTATTTTATTGTAAATTTTTATACCTATTCCCATAAAAGACTTATTGACTTTTTCTAAACGATACGTCTTCTCAATAATCCATTAACAGAAGAAGCCATCAAAATTATCATAGTCAAAGTTGGCATTAAAGAAAGAAATTGACGAACTCGGTGGTCTAGCGGTCTAGCACATCGCTTTACGTTCGATGGTCACGGGTTCGATTCCTCGCACGGCACAAACATTTGTATTCATGAGTATGATTATTTGTATCGGTCTGGGTGTTTTCTATGTATAGATAAAATACATATATTATGTATTTACGAAAAAAAATCTGTGTATTTGTATCAGTTGTCTAGTACCCATAACACAAGCTTTAGCTAGCTTAACTTGGGTCTAGATGGCGCTGTGTGAATTGTCCTGAGATTATTATTATTAAATGTGTCATAATTTAGATATTTTGTACTATTGCACGGATGGGGGTGGCATAATTCTCCGGAATAAACCCTCAATTTTTAATAGAATAAAAAAATATATATAACATTTTCGAGTTACACTCCTTTGCCATTCAATCCATTATCAAAGTGTGTTGATAACTCATTTGACCTATGACCTGTAGAATTATGGAGTAGCTATTAAAGAACCAATTTATATTGACCTCCTCGAGTCCATACTACTTGTTATGTATTCAATAAATTTATTAGCAGTCGCCCGACGACGGAGTTCATCAAGATTGGATGTTTAATTGACATTAGCAATTCTCAGAAATTAAAGATGCAAGGTCAGACTCGATCGTGTGGGCCCTGTGGTGTAGATGTTAGGAGTATAGCTTTGCTTATGTGTAGTCTAGGGTTCGATTCCCGGAATAACCAATTTGTGGAATTATTTTTAGTGAATTATCTGCTGTTATAGACCGACTTAGAAAGAAAGAAAGAAAAATAGTTATTCAGTGCTTTTCAACAGTTTAACAAATATAAACAAAACCAAACAAGTAAACAAGATGAAATAAAATTAAATGTATATATAATGAATATACTTCAAAGGTCATAGGTTCGAACGGATACGTTGTATTCAAATATATGTCGAAATGTGGACATGTCAAGTGTTCACAACATCGACAGTTGACAATGACTCTGACTACTCCATCAAAGATAACAGTCGTGAAGTTATCTTACTATTACCGATACTACAGTGAAAGTACCAGGAGAACATGACTCGCAAGTAGGCTACAGACTACCGCCGTCTATTGGAGTAATGTGGTTCTTTATTCAAATATACCGAGCGAAATGTAGACATGTCAAGTGTTGCGTTCACAACATGGACAGTTGACAATGACTCTGACTACCCCATCAAAGATAACAGTCGTGAAGTTATCTCACTATTACCGATACTACAGTGAAAGTACCAGGAGAACATTACTCGCTAGTAGGCTACAGCCTACCGTCTATTGCAGTAATATGTTTTTTTTTAATTCAAATATACCGAACGAATTGTAGACATGTCAAGTGTTGCGTTCACAACATGGACAGTTGACAATGACTCTGACTACCCCATCAAAGATAACAGTCGTGAAGTTATCTTACTATTACCGATACTACAGTGAAAGTACCAGGAGAACATGACTCGCAAGTAGGCTACAGACTACCACCGTCTACTGGAGTAATTTCTTTCTTTATTCAAATATACCGAGCGAAATGTGGACATATCAAGTGTTGCGTTCTCAACATCGACAGTTGACAATAACTGACTACTTGATTATAAATTAGTGTTAAATTCACCAGTGATCTAACAGATCTACCTTCATCCTATCATCCTCCACTGGTATACTGTTAAGACCCATCATCATCATTACATAGTATAAAACAGATCGCTGTCGCTGTCTGTCCGTCCCTATGTATGCTTAAATCTATATAACTACGCAACGGGTTTTGAAGCGTCTTTTTTTAGTAGATAGAAAATAGGAAGGTTTATATATATAACTAGCTTTCGCCCGCGGCTTCGCTCGCATTAATTTATCCCCTTAGGGGTGGAATTTATCAAAATCTTTTCTTATGGATGGGGATGCCTATGTCATAGTAGATTTATGTATGCAGTCTCAGACCGATCGGTATAAAATTGACAGTTTCATACAAACTTTCATCCCCTATTTTATCCCCTTGGGGGTAGAATTGATCAAAATCCTTTCTTAGCGGATGCCTACGTCATAACATCTACCTGCATGCCAAATTTCAGCCCGATCCGTCCAGTGGTTTGGGCTGTGCGTTGATAGATTCACTATGTCAGTCCCCTATGAGTTATATATATATATATATATATATATATATATATATATATATATATTTTTTTTTTATACCACTTAGGTGGCAAACAAGCATACGGCCCTTAATAAACCTTAATATACCCTTCTTAAAAAACCCCATGCTGTAGTCTCTCGAGAAAACCTCGGCAGGTATTTCATTCCACAATATAGATACATGCACACCAGTACGAAGCCGGGGTGAGTAGCTAGTACATAAAATATAAAATACATTTCATAATTTTTATTATCCTTATATAAATAGGCCGTAAATGTATTTACCATTCCATTTATGTAAAAAAATATCTAATTATTTCTATGTAAATAAATATTTCATAAGCAAAATATATATTTCCTTATATCGACGAGTAATAACATCAGCCTGTACGCAATGTCTATTTTTATTAATTTCCCATCTCGTTATATTGAGTAACAGCAAGCAAATAGAGTGGAAAAAATGGCCATTACCTTCCACTGTTCATTTTCACGCATACAAAACCTTGTAGCACATTTTTTATTAGAGCGAAAAATGTGGATACATCAAAAGCGTGTTGACCCGTTGAGATGTGAAACGCAACTGACCATCGGAGTCTAAATTTGAATAAAGAACGCGCTCAGCGCGACTAATGATTGGTCAGGGATGTAAGCATAGACTAATCGGCTTATCTTCAATAGAGCATAGACAACGTCGTTGAGTGAGCTCTTTGATCGTTATAACGCTTGAATAACTTTTTAATATTACAAAGGCAGTGGTGAAGCGTATTCTTCCAACTATAGATTCTTCAAGAGATTTTTTCAGGTCAAATGCTCCGGGTGGCTTCGGTTTGCCGCCATGTTTTTTTGGCGGGAAATTATCACGTTTTTTTCTCTGCTTTATATTATGATATAATAATAATTTTTATTATGTGCACGCCATCTCAAGGGCTCTTCCGATCGATCCCCCGTCCAATTCAAACGGAGATCGATTTACGACGGCCTGAGTTGAGGTTCTAACCCATAGCGGTGCCCTCAGACTAAAGTCCTATCAATCCCATTTTTTAAAGCTGATTAAATGTTAATAAATATGAAATCTAAAGTTTATATTAAAAAGTAAATAAATGTTACCCTTAAGGAGGTAAAATAAAACAGAAGGTAAAACTTTGTATGGAAACTCGTCATTTTTGAAGCTAGAATGATAAAACTTTTTTCGTTGCCATTTTTTTTTTATTATTTGATCAAGGTCACTGTAAGATGCATACGAAGTCAACTAGTCTATACATATAAATAAAATTGGAGTGTCTGTTTGTAATATTGGAATAACCGTTTTTTACTACATGCATATGAATATAAATACGGTACATACACCAAAATAACATTTTTTACAATTTTTGTCTATCTGTCTCTTTGTTCCGACGAATCTCTGAAATGGCTGGACCGATTTTGACGGGCCTTTTTTTGGCAGGTAGCTGATGTAATAAGGAGTAACTTACGCTAATTTTGTTTTAGAAAAAATATATTATTATAGAAAAATAAAGTTAAATTCCATGTAGAGTACAGCTAGTTAACAAAGCGGTTTTAAGTAGTAAAAACGGATATGGAAATAAGAATCTGTCACTCAATCTACTGGAGCATTATCACATTTAGTTATCACCGGTTGGTTTCACGCCCAAACACACGTCAGTCGAGGGAGCCATTCAAAATCTTCCACTAACATACTCGAGCATCGAACCCGCAATTAACGATGCGTGGTAATAACATAACGATCAAAGGGGTGTGATCAAAGTCTGCCCAATGAGCAGAGCATGGAAGATTATCTGTGAGGTCCTTTGCGAGCCAGCGAAATGATATAATATCCTCAACGAGTTGTCAATAGTATTTTGTCGTGCTGTTTATACATAATCAGCTATCCACCCCAGCTTTGCACGGGTGTACATGTATTATACACATAAAAAAACTTCAAAAAAACCGCATCGAAATCCGTTGCGTAGTTTTAAAGATTTAAGCATACATAGGGACGGACAGCGACAGCGACTTTGTGATGATGTCCATAGACTCGTGTTATGAAGTACATAGAGGAGTAATTATTGATGTGTTTCCAGACTTTATTTTTTTTTTTTTTTTTTTTTATATCATAATTTGAGCGCGTTTGACCGCAATCTCACCTGATGTTAAGTGATGATGTGGTCTAAGCTGTTGCTCAAATAATACCTATTCACTCTTGACTTAAAAGACCCAATGTTGTAAGAGGCAGGAAAAATAGACGCTGGTAGAGAGGTCCACTCCTTAGCTGCTCGCATAAGGAAAGATGATGCAAAACGGTTAGTTCGAGCAGCTGGGATGTCAATAGTGTAGGGGTGGAGCCGCTCTCTACGTCTTGTTGTACGTTGATGGAACGGTGCTGGAGGAATGAGGTTGTGCAGTTCTTGAGCACATTCGCCAAAATGGAGCCTATAGAACACCGATAGACAAGCTACTTTACGTCGGTGATTAAGACTTTGAAGCCTCTTAGCTACAAGTGATTCGTCCCCGATAAGTCTCCTTGCTCGTCTGTCGATTGAGTCTAGAGCGTCAAGTTGGTACTGAGCGGATCCATCCCATAAGTGGGAACAATACTCCATGCAAGATCGGACCTGTGCTTGGTATAGCGTTAAAAGCTGTCCAGGTGTGAAGTATCTCCTAACCCTTGAGAGGACGCCCAGTTTTTTTGATGCCGTTTTAGCTCTAGATTCAATATACGAAATTTAGGTTGGATGATATTGTTAAACCTAGAAGATCGAGATGGTCAGAAACCGGGACAGATGCATTTCGAAAAGTTGGAGATAGGTTAAAGGGGTTCTTTTTAGTGGAAAATAGACAAGCTTGGGTTTTTGTAGCATTAAATCTCATGAGATTAGCATCACCCCAGTCAGATACCGTCTGTAGCTTCTGATCTATTCGCCGAATCAAACTCTGACGTTGGGAATTCAACTCTGCCCCCCCGGCACTACTATTAAGCAGGTACCTATCTGAAATAGTACTATCGTCAGCATACCCCAGGATTCCGGGTTTAAGCACATCATTCATATATAGCAAAAATAATGTAGCGGAAAGAACGGACCCCTGAGGCACCCCGGCATTGATGTTAAAGAGGTCAGAAGAGCAGCCGTCAATGACTACCCTTATCGAACGATCTTTCAAAAAGTTCGAAACCCAGCAGCAAAGACTATTAGGGATACCAAAGGAGGGAAGTTTGCTTATAAGTCCATCGTGCCAAACCCTGTCAAACGCCTTGGAAACATCAAGAGATACAGCAAGAGCTTCACCATATTTCTCAATAGCTTCTCCCCATTGATGCGTAGCGTACACTAAGAGGTCGCCAGTAGATCTGTTTTTTCGAAATCCGTACTGTTGATCACTGAGGAGCTCATTGTCTTCTAGGTACGTTAAAAGATGGTTATTTAATATACGCTCCATAACTTTACAAATTACGGATGTAATAGCAATGGGACGATAGTTAGAAGGGTTTGCTCGATCACCTCCTTTGGGTACCGGTTGGATATTTGCAAGCTTCCAGAGATGGGTACTATTCCAGTTGAATAGGACAAACAGAATAAACGTGTCAGTATAGGAGAAAGTTCAGCTGCTGCGTTCAGACTATTCAGAGATACTAAGCAAGTATAAAAAAGTGCTATAAAAGCTGGAAAGAATATTTTGATGAAAGATCTAAGTCAAAGGGTATAAGGTATAAACGATACAATGCCAGCCTCCTCGTATTCTCTGGTTCTCACAAAGATTAATAGGCAGCACATTGTAATTGAGAATAGACTGCGTTCCGGACACATTCCATTAAATAAATTTGCTTATTTAATGAAAAAAGTGATATCCCCTAATTGTGAAGCTTGTGGGAAAGAAGATCTGCATCATTTTTTAATGGAATGTGTTCATAGCGCATATAAAAGAGAATATGCCATCCAAGCTTTAATGTTATAGGTTAGACATCGACACAGACGACCTCGGTGGTATAGCGGTCTAGTACACCGCTTTATGTCCGATGGTCGCGGGTTCGATTCCTCGCACGGCACAAACATTTGTATTCATGAGTATGATTGTTTGTATCGGTCTGGGTATTTTCTATGTATATTATGTATGTATTTACGAAAAATAAATTATCTATGTATTTGTATCAGTTGTCTAGTATCCATAACAAGCTTTAGCTAGCATAACTTGGGTCTAGATGACGCTGTGTGAATTGTCCTGAGATTATTATTATTATCCAAAAATTCTCATCTCCCCTCTTAAGGAGAGGAGATGGCAACATACCCCCGGCAGAAGCACAGTCGGCCGGGGTTCAGGGCCCCAGGGAGAGAAACCGGCGTACAATGCGGGCAGAATCTTATTATTATTATTTTTTTTTTCCCAAAACTTCTCATCTCCCCTCTTAAGGAGAGGAGATGGCTTATTATTATTATTATTATTAGACATAGGAATATTTCATGAAATTTTGGCAGAACCAGCTTCCGATGCAGCCAAGTTATTGTTCTGGATGGTATCATATTACTTTAAGTTTTTTAGTTGTTTTTTAGTTTATTTTTGTTATTTAGTATAGGTCCTATGGGATTGTCATCGTCACATTTTGTGCACAAAAATCCCAAAAAAAAATAAAGAGAAAAAAAAAAGAAGTACATAGGCGGTGTGTGAGTTACACAGCGCCATCTAGTTCCAAGCTAAGCAGAGC
Organism: Achroia grisella; assembly: GCF_030625045.1. Taxonomy (NCBI): domain Eukaryota; kingdom Metazoa; phylum Arthropoda; class Insecta; order Lepidoptera; family Pyralidae; genus Achroia; species Achroia grisella. The sequence goes on from NW_026713015.1 coordinate 340,176, forward strand.
TTGTGTTATGGGTGCTAGCCAACTGATATAAACTTAGGTAATAACCAAAAGTATGCCTTCCCCATGACTGCCCTTCAACCGCTTTCTGTTACCCAATGATTAGCTGGTAGATGGTAGAATACCATATGGTATTGAGATAGCCAATTAAATATTTTTTTATACTAGCTGTTCCCGCGACTTTGTCCGTGTGGAATTTAACTTTATTTTTCTAAAATAAACTATTTCTTTTAAATAAAAGTACACTAAGTTACTCCTTATTACTTATTAATTATTACACGAGAGAATGGCAAATCTAAATATATATAACTCAAAGGTGACTGACTGACATACTGATCTATCAACGCACAGCCCAAAGCACTTGACGTATCGGGCTGAAATTTGGGATGCAGTTAGATGTTATGACGTAGGCATCCGCTAAGAAAGGATTTTGATTAATTCTACCCCCAAGGGGATAAAATAGGGGATGAAAGTTTGTATGAAACTTTGTCAATTTTAAACCGATCGGGTTGAGACTTTTCATGCATAAAGCTACTATGACGTAGGTATCCCCTAAGAAAGGATTTTGATAAATTCCACCCCTAAGGGGATAAATTAACGCGAGTGAAGTCTCGGGTAAAAGCTAGTGTGTTATAAATTAACACATTTGTGATGCAAGTCGTAGACGCTCTACGGCGTAGCATTGTCTACAGTTAGTTGTGTTTAGTAGAAATAGAAACAGAAGTACTCTATCTATACATATAAATAAAATTGGAGTGTCTATTTGTAATATTGAAACAACCGTTTTTTATGAATATAAATAAGGTACATACACCAAAATAACATTTTTTACAATTTTTGACTGTTTGTCTGTTTGTTCCGGCTAATCTCTGAAATGGCTGGACCGATTTTGACGGGACTTTTATTGATGTAATAAGGAGTAACTTAGGTTACTTTTATATTAGAAAATAAAGTTAAATTCCACGCGGTCAGAGTCGCGGGTGCAGTGAATATTCAAATAAATTTAATATAAGCTCGTTTGAATAGATTTTACAGTCATTGTTCTGACATGAAATTATTGAGCGAGAATAATAATAATAATCTCAGAATAATTCACACAGCGCCATCTAGACCCAAGTTAAGCTAGCTAAAGCTTGTGTTATGGGTACTAGATAACTGATACATACATAGATATATATTTTTTTCGGAAATACATACATATTATACATATAAAAAACTCTTACTATTAGCATTATAATATTAATAATAATAACTGAAAAACTAACAAAGTACACAGATCTAGCAATAGAATTAAAAAAACAATGGATAGCACACACCATCCAAATAGTACCCATGCCGAATAGTCAGGAAATCTTCATCACATAACTCATCCATGCTTGGCTAACCATAACGCAAGCTCTAGCTTGTGTTATGGGTACTAGATAACTGATACAAATACATAGATATTTTTTTTTTTTTTTTGTAAATACATACATATTATATATAGAAAACACCCAGACCGATACAAACAATCATACTCATGAATACAAATGTTTATGCCGTGCGAGGAATCGAACCCGCGACCATCGGTTGTAAAGCGGTGTACTAGACCGCTGGACCACCGAGGTCAATCAGAATGCTTTTAAAGTGAATTTAACGAAATAGTTATTTGGACACTATTTCTATAGCGTCAAAGAGTTCATTCTGTATACAAAATCAATGCGTTAGTACCAGTAATTTTGATTGAACATTAATTTTAATGTAGTTTCCAATTGTATAAATGTGTTATTAGCTCTGCCCGCGGTTTTTACTCATGAAATTTGTATCCCGTGTCTTTCTGATGTATAAGCTATGTTAGTGTAAAGTTTCATCAAAATCAATTCAGTGGTTTTGGCCAATTTACTTTTTATTTGTATAAATTTTAAAAATACCAATATGACGTAAAATGCTGTCCAGCTCAGTATATAGATATATAAATCTATATAGACATGTAAATATATATAGATTTATATATGTATATACTGAACTGGACGGTAGTAAAAAAATTATAATGTAAAAAATTTGACGTTCATAAGCGGCTAAAATGTCCTATTGTTGAAATTTTTTCATTTTGAATTCTTGGTATTTTGTGTGTTTGAAATAAACGTAGTTTTTTTTCTGTATAAGCTGTGCCCGCAATTTCACCCGCATTTCATGTGTTACCTATCTGTTATTCTGATGTATAAGCTATATTACTGTAAAGTTTCATCAAGATGTGTTGAGTAGGTTTTGTGTGAAAAAGTAACAAACATCCATACTCACAAACTTTCGCGTTTATTAATTAAACTTAATTAGTACGATAAGAATTTTATCACCAACCATAATTAATTTAAATTATAAGTTGGAACATTAAGATTCTATTCTCAAAGACTATACTTCTATAATCACAGGCTACACTGTAATCTATCTCGGCCAATGATATAATCTCGGTTTAGTACACCGCTTCACTTCTGATGGTCGCGGGTTCGATCCCCCACACAGCGCAAAGATTTGTATTCATGTGTATAATTGTTGTATCCGTCTGGGTGTTATCTATGTATATTATGTATGTATTTGTACAAAAATATCTAAGTATTTATATCAGTTGTCTAGTACTTATAACACAAGCTCTGCTTAACTTGGGACTAGATGGCGCTGTGTTAATTTTCCAGGGTTATTTATTTACTATCATTATTTATTACTATCTTTTCATTCACATAGATGTAGTCAAAAGATATATATAAAAAAACTGATATTCATATATTACAATATATATAAAAATAATGGTAGACAATCCGCCAGCAACAATATAGTTTATATATCTTTTATATAAAGAAAAAGCAGACGAATCCGCGTGTAACAGTTAGTAGTTACATAAGAAAACCATAAACTATTCGTATTTTATTTACTATCACGTGTCACATAAACCTGAAACCAAATGAAACCAACGTCCAGCCAGCACAGAGCCCCCTGTCGGGGAGATGCAGGAATTCTGTACAAAAAACGGACACGTCCAAGTCGACGACACAGCCAGGGTTCAGTATAATGTTAATAATACTAGCCCGCGATTTCGCTCGCATGAAATTTATAGTCTATATGTTATTCTGATATATAAGCTGTAAAACTGTAAAGTTTCATCAAAATCCGTTGAGTAGTTTTTGCGTGAAAGACTAACAAACATCCATACTCACAAACTTTCGTGTTTATAATGTAAACACAAGTAAATACAAGTACCCTGCTTCACACAGGTGTACATGTATTATACATATAAACCACTCTATCTATTAAAAAAACCGCTTCAAAATCCGTTGCGTAGTTTTAAAGATTTAAGTGCACATAGGGACGGACAGACATCGACAGCGACTTTGTTTTATACTATGTAGTGAATGAATGTTTGTATCGGTCTGGGTGTTTTCTATGTATAATATGTATGTATTTACAAAAAAATATATATCAGTAATTTAAATAGATAGATGAAACATTTAATTTTTATCTGGAACTTATTGAAAATCTAAAACTATTTCTTTTAGTACTTACTTTAATTATTGCTTTATAACACAATATCTCTATTAGACTCTTTTAAACCAGAGACTAATAACATAAAATCAATCACAGACAATAATTTTAATAGCTATTAAATACAAATTTAAAAATTTTAAACTTATAGTACAATTAACACTCATAAGACAAGCTCTGCTTAGCTTGAGAATAGAATAGAATAGAAAATCATTTATTGAAATAAACTTAATTTAAGCACTTTTGAATAGTCAACAATTTTTTATACGGAAACTGTCTCATCACAAGACCAAGGATTATTCACACAACGCCATCTAGTCCCAATCAAGCCCCAAGAGCTTGTGTTATGGGTATTAGACAACTGATATAAATAGTTAAATAATTTTTTTTGTATTCTTAATGTTATAAACGTGAAAGTTTGTGAGTATGGATGGCTGTTTGTTACTCTTTCACGCAAAAACTACTGAACGCATTTTGACGATACTTAACCAGTAATATAGCTTATAGATCAGAATACAACAGGCTATATATTTCACGCAGGTGAAATCGCAGGCACAGCTAGTAAATAATATTCATACCAAACACCCAGACGGATACAAATAATCGTACATGAATACTAATGTTTACATTCTGAAAGGAATTGAACCCGCGAACGGAACTAACCGCTACGCCACCGAGGCTATCATTTGTTGTATTTATGTTCTTCGTCTTTGAAATAAGTTAACAATACTTATTACGTTCAATGATAATATGACGGAAGAATAGCTAAAAGTCTTCGGGGTTCGTACAAATCGATTTTACAACAATTTACATAAATTTCGTTCGTTGATTGGTTATGCAGATACAGTTTAATAGCTTTTGTTTAATTATTTCTAACAACCTGTATACGGCGACGGAGAGATTTTACAGCAAAACTTGTACTAAGGAACCGGTAGACGCGCAACTTTTTGTAGCGGCAATAGACACTTTAGTTGCTCGATGCAGATTCAGTTAATCAGGTTGGTAGAAATAATTAAACAAAAAGCTATTAAACGTATACACGTTGATGGAGAGATTTTACAGCAAAACTTGCACTAAGGAACTTATTAGACGCGCAACTTATTGTAGCAGCAATAGGCACTTTAGTTGCTCGATCCAGATACAGTTTTTTTAGAGAACTTCAGAACGGGCTTTTGTTTAATTATTTCTAACAACCTGTGTACGGCGACGGAGAGATTTTACAACAAAACTTGTACTAAGGAACCGAGTAGACGCGCCACTTTTTGTAGCGGCGATCGGCACTTTAGTTGCTCGATATAGTAATTGGAGCCTAGATGGAGAGATTTTGCTACAAAACTCTTACTATTAAACCGAGTAGACGCGCAATTTTTTGTAGCCGCAATGGACACTTTAGTTGCTCGATATTGTAATTGTCACTAAATTCTAATTGGCGTATGTCGGCCTCAGTGATCTAGCGGTTTAGCACACGACCTTATTTACGATGGTCGCAGGTTCGATTTTTCTGACAGTACAAATATCTATATTCATAAGTATGATTTTTTGTGTCTGTCTGTTTGTGTCTTCTATGTTACTTAGAGTATGTATAGTATTAAAAAATATCTGTGTACTATAATAATTAATATCAGTTATTTAGTACTTATTACACAAGCTTTGCTGAGCTTGGGACTAGATGGCGTTGTGTATTTTTTCTTTTTAAGGGATGATAATGGAATGATGCATCCGTCTTTGTAACAGTTTACGCTGGCGGGGCACCAGTGGCGGATGATAAGATGAGCATGAGGTCAGGTCAGTTAGCCCATCATGGTAAATTCACCAAGAATTTTACATGATGGTTTTCAGGGGGAATCACGTGGAGGTCAACCTGATATGGTACATTGCTAGCAATATACTTATTAATCCACATTACTAACAATTCACCTTGCTTCCCTTGCTGTGTGAATTATTCAGATATATTATTATTATTGAATCATGTCTTAAGTATAATATAAACTAACCTGACTAGATCATCATCATCGAATAATACAGATAAAGTAATAAAAAGGGATCTAAGAATAATGTAATAAGGTTTTCCGACTCTCGCCGCAGATCCCTGAAAAACCTATGTACAACCCTACACACACATGCACAACATCCAGATATTACAACTAGGAGCACAGTCCACCGCCCCTCAGTCGCGTTCTAGCCTCAATGCAGAGAGCTCGTGTTTCCCGCGCTCCGAGAAAAAAAACGTGAAAATTCGCGCCATTTTTTTGTTATAACTTTGAAAATAGAATTTGTTCTGTGCAACTTGTAGTGTTTTTGTGACTTTGGATGTATCGGTAAGTTTGTTTGAATATTTTATCTGTGGTTATTTATATTTAGAATTTGGAACGGTCAAGGGTAAGTCGGATGAGATGCTGTTGTTTTAATTTTGTTTGGAGCTTAGTCACTAAATCTGTACAGCTATAATTTTAGTATTAAGGAATAGGTAGTTTTTAAATTTATAATGTATTTCTCTAATGATTAAATTAAAATTATACTATTTAAATGTAGGTAGGTTTTCTTCTAAAAGTTTTTCGTATATAGACAGGCTGTGGTTTAAAAAAAATCTACTTAATATTATAAGCGCTGGTGTGTCTGACTGTCTGTTTATTATCGTTTCAAGACTAAATAACGGAACTTAATAAACATTTCAAAATATATACTGAGTATTATTTAATATTTATGAAATTTACGATTTTAAAATATAAAATTATTTGCGACTAATTTTCAGCGTTCCTAAGTATGCATGTAATGTTTTTAGTTATACTAGTTATTACTACCTCCGTTGTCTGATTAAAAAAAAATAAAAGATATGAATAAAGTCTATGATTGTGAAATTTCATTAAAATACCTATTTGCCGTTAAGTACTGGAAAGATTACAAATAAATAGACATACACACAGACTTTCATATTTATAACATAATATTACTACGAATTTAAGATTTGGGAGTTGCAATATTTTTTTTTTCGGACTACTCTAATGTTGTTGGCTGCAGCTGGCCTTTACAGCTTCACCGGACGATAGGGGGCGAGTGCAGATGACGAGAGAGTCCAAACCAAAGGACTGAAGGCCTACTCCCGCCTGACTGATACGACCTTAGTCCAAAATTCGAACCTAGGCTTAGTGATTTCCATCTCCTTTGGAATGGGAAAGCCTGATTTTATATGAACGAGGGACTGGGATCTATTCCCGATTTTATAGAAACGGCAGTTTTTATATAAAATATAGAATGAATGAAAAATGAATGAAAAACTCTTTGTTGTTCCTCTCACAGAAAGAAATAATAATTACATAAATTAATATGTACAACAAATATAAAAAAAAAAAATTACGATATAGAGGTAACAATGGGCGGCCTTATCGCTAAATAGCGATTTCTTCCAGGTCCATAGAGGCGGTCCAAATGTTACATACACGAAGTGGTCTAACGATTTAGCATACTGGATTACTTCTAGTCTTAGGTTCGATTCCTTGCATGATACAAACATTTATATTTATGAGGATGTTGTCTATATTTCTGGCTGTTTTCTATTTAGGGTATATTATGTATGCATTTATTTAAAAATATTTCGATCAGTTGTTGAGTATGGGTACAAGCTTTGCTTAGCTTGAGTCTAGATGGCGCTGTGTGAATTGTCCTGAGATTAATATTATTATTACCTGGTCTAGATGATGAAACACCTACATCCTCTGGAATTTTATAATGGGTTTCAAACGTGTCCATTAAAATAGTCCATTCAGGTGTCATACCTAGGATTGAAGATGGTTTATTTTTAGAGGTTTGAAATAATATAATATTGACACATGAATATTTTCAATAAAGTAACCATCAACGGAGATCACCTGGTCTCTGCAATTTGCATAAACACATGGCAAACTTAGTCCTGTGCTCATGATCTCAGATTTTGCCAAGCTGAACAGGAAACGCCACTACACATCCTATGTGGTTGTAGCCCACTCATGCATAAACGAAATATCTCCTTTGGAAAGTACACACTATATCCTGAGGAAATAAAAACCATCGCTCCTAAGAATATCCTCAAATTCTTGTCCCTGACGGGTCTAGGTAGCGAACTTTGAAAAAAGACGAGCATAATAGATCTATGCAGGTCGAAGTGCTACAGGTTTTAGCCCCGAAGAAGAAAATAGCCCAAAATACTCAATAAAACTACCAATGGTAAATAATTTCCAGACTAACTATTTACCACTCTAGTTATAAAAAAGTGTCCCCGTAATTTTCCTTTGTCATGAATCATATTGTGAAACATAACTTGACCTAATAAAAATATATCAACTGACCTCAATTTCTCTATCAATACTCAATGGGCTCTAATATAAATAGAAAATAATAAATTGACACAGAGAATAGGAACATAAACAACATAAAAAATATATTTTTATTAAACTGAAGTGATAAACAAACCGTCTACGTGATGGTAAGTGGTAACCGTCGCTTATATACATGAACAGCACTACGGACATCACGTTATCATGTCACGCCCTTAGTATCCTTAATACATTGCCAATCTGAAGGACTATGAGGTCCGGTCTCCATACATTCATGTTCTCCTGGTACTTTGTTTCTACTATTTTATGTTCTTTTATCATTATACAAACAAGCTGACGTACCACCTGATGGTAAATGGTTACCGTAGCCTACATGGGCCGTATGCTTGTTTACTACCATAGTACTATAAAAAAGTATTATAATTATTTATAACATTTTTATTAAATTATTATTTGCACATTTTGACCCATTCAACAGTTCCTATGCCACGCCCTATTGGGTTGACTGGAAGATATCTCTTTTAGAGATAATTCCTCCTTTGTTAACATTAGTTGTAATTAACATACTTACAAATGTATTTAAGTGCAATAAAGAAATTAGCTCTATTCCCGTTAAATTACTTAGAAAAATGAAAATTGTTGTTTAAAACTAACAGATAATGCAATGGGAGGCTTCTATACGAAGCTCTTAATCTTTACGAAGCTATTGTACCAATGCGCTCGAGAATCATCAAGCGAATTCCTATTGTAATACAAAACATTAGAATTCCATTTCGAGTACAAAACATCTGCTGAAATTGCGCCATTCGGAAACGTTTCACTCGAAATTGTGCGAACTTTGTTTTGGTACATCGGAAATATTATTTTAGGTATCTCCAGTAAGCGACGATTTAATTAAAGGCCATGCAATTTGGTACGCGTTTAATATCTTTTGAAAATTTAATTTAATTTTAGAAATCACCTGAATAGATAATTAAATTATATTTACTCGATATTATAAATGCGAAAGTAACTCTATCTGTCTGTCGTGCTTTCACGCCAAAACTACTTTATTGATTTAAATGAAATTTGGTACACACATAGTATAGACTGTGAGAAATAACATAGGCTACTTTTTAAAGCAAAAACGTTTTGTATAGGGTCGAAATGGAGAGATGAAAGGTTGTATGGAAGAATCGTCATTATTAAAGCTAAAAGCTTGAAATTTATTTTATATTTTAAAGAAATATGACATTCAAAGTATGCAAAAATTTTACCATCAAAGGGATGAAATAAAATAGGGTATGAAATTATGTATTCAAATTCATCAGTTTTCCGCACTGAATATTTGTGGTCTCACACATGCTAATGGAAGCGGAATTAAATAAAGTATGTAATATAAATTAATACTAGTAAATTGTATATTGTAAACATATAGAAACATATTTGAAATTTAAAAATGAATCTGTATTATTGTAAACAAGTACAACATTTATTTGAAAAAATATGGGCTGAGTTTCTTGTCAGTTCTTCTTAGCTCGAAATCATTCCGAACTGACGGTAGATTTGACATATCATAAGAGTCTGTAATAGACCTACGTGAATAAAGATATTTTGATTTGATAGACATCTGCTACTAATAAGCAGAACTGATTAAGCAGACCCACCTGATAGTAAATGGTAAACGTCTAATATAATAATAATGTCCTTGGAGAATTCACCTAGCACAGTCTAGTTCCAAGCTAAGCAGAGATTGTGTTATGGGTACTAGACAACTGATAAATAATAGATACTTTTTGCCACGCACAACCACATAGTGGAATGACCTTCCAGCAATGGTATTTCCGAACCGACACGATGTTGAAACCTACAAGAAAAGAGCTTATTCCTTGTTAAAAGGCCGACAACGTACTTGCATTTTCCCTGGTGTTGCGGGTGCTCATGGGCGGCGGTAATCATTTACCATCAGGTGAGCCGCATGCTCGTTTGTTCCCTGTGATATAAAAAAAGATATACTTAGAGACATTCTTTGTACATAATATACATAGAAAACACCCAGACTTAATACAAACAATAATACTCATGAATACAAATGTGAACCCGCGACCATCTGAAGTAAAGCGTGCTAAACCACTGTACCATTGGGGCCGTTATTAGTTAAATTGAGTTTGTATAAAAATTTCCATTTTAAATATTATTATGCATTGCTATAATTTTATTAAACGTTCTGAAAAAAGTAGTTGTTTATTTTTCATTCTATAAAGCATAGATTACGGATAAAGCAACGCAAACATCTTGTCTACGTGTTTATTTTTTTACAAAACGCCAATGTTATTTGTGTGGTATCGGAAATAACATCAAACTGCTTTATCAGAATAATGCGTCGCTTACGGCGCCACCTGTTGCATAAAATTATGTTTAATTCACATTAAAAAAATATATTATCACAACTGTTATCTTTGATGGGGTAGTCAGAGTCATTGTCAACTGTCAATGTTGTGAACGCAGCACTTGACATGTCTACATTTCGCTCGGTATATTTGAATAAAGAACCACATTACTCCAGTAGTTGGCGGTAGGCTGTAGCCTACTTGCGAGTCATGTTCTCCTGGTACTTTCACTGTAGTATCGTTAATAGTGAGATAACTTAACTACACTTATCGATGATTGAGTAGAGAGAGTCATTGTCAACTGTCAATGTTGTGAACGATAACTTCACGACATGTCCATCTTTGATCAGTATATTTGAATCATTGTCAACTATCCATGTTGAGAACGCTCACTTGACATGTCCACACTGTTATCTTTGATCGTTCGGTTTGTCAACTGTCCATGTTGTGAACGCAACACTTGATATGTCCACATTTCGTTCGGTTTGATTGTAATGTGGCAGGGGGCGAGCCCACCGCCGTCCTTCAGATTATTCTTAGGTTTGTTATTGTTTCCTTTACTGGAGTGTCAGACAAATATATTGACATCGACACGCAGTAGTTTTTCGTATCAGCTAGATTTGAACTCACGACCTTTTGGGCGTAATTCGGGGTTGACTGAACTTTTGAATGAATATACAGAAATTCGACTTGAAGTTGAGGACGGTGAAGGTTATAGACTATCTTTTATCTAAAAAAACTATTCTGGGAAGGGGTGGAATAGGGGTGAAAGTTTATATATTAAAAATATAGTTATCTAGACACGCGGTAGCTGTCAAGCCGAGTTTCAAGTAAACTGGCAAGCAGCACCGTGTGTATATTTACACGAACCATTTGGAGCCACTTTTGACCCCCTCATAACTCAAAAACTCTTTCACAAAAACCTGTCAAAAGTCTGTAGCCTTCGCAAGTTCTAAACATGTTACTTGTCGGTTCCTATTTTAATATTAGTAGTAACTAGCAATCGAAAGTAATAATTGGTATATGAGAACTGGCCAAGTTAGACCTTAGGCTACAGTATATTATCCTAAGTTATAAGAAGAAATGATATTTTATATTGTTATAAATACATTTCAGGACAGACCATTGAACTTGGCACCCATTTAGATCTCATCTCTTTTGTCGTAGAAGTCAACAATCAAGGCATATATCATAATATTAAACTCGGCTATCATTTCACATTTATGTTTTTGATGGGATACATATATACCTAAATGCGAAAGTTTGTGAGTATTGTTGGATAGATGGACGGACGGATGTTCGTTATTCTTTCTCGCAATAACTACTAAACGGATTCTGACAAAACTTTTCAGTAATATAGCTCATACATCAGAATAATACATAGGCTTTAAATTTCACGCAGTTAAAACCACGAGCATAGCAATGCCTGATCTACTAGCGAGAAGTATGCAATAATATAATCTATTCTAATATTATATAGCTGATGAGTTTGTGTGTACGCGCTAATCTCAGAAACTACTGTTTCGAATTGGAAAATTCTTGTCGTGTTGGATAGTCCATTTCTCGAGGAAGGCTTTAAGCTATATAACATTACAGAAGCTAGTGTAATATGATTATAACAAAACATCTCAGGCCAATTCACCATTACGCTACGACCAATAGAAGCGAAGCATCAGAGAAAAATGCAAAAACGGGGAAAATTATTTACAATTAAGCGGACACAGCTAGTGTAATGTAATAATAACAAAACATCTCAATACAATTCACACAGTCCTATCTAGTCTCAAATTCAATTCAATTCAATTCAATTTACTTACTGGAACATGTGTACATAATGGTTTTAAGATTATAATAGTTTCAGACATGCCTTGCCGTTTCCGGCGTGTAAAATCTTACAATAATATTTATATTACATTATTATGACATTATTATAACAATCCATTATTATCATTTAAATAATAATAAATAACCATTTGTGGAATAATAACATTTATTTAGAAATTCTTTCAATAATTTACTTTTAAATTGTATATTGTTCAAATTTCTATAATTGTCTAGTAGATGATTGAAATTTTTTATAGCCATATACGTTATTTGAAAAAAGCTAAGCAGATCTTATGTTATGAATAGTAGACAACTGATATACAATACATACCTACATTTTTTTAAAATACATACATAATATACACAGAAGAAAATGGAAGGGAGTTGTTAATAGCCCCAATGCTAGCAATGTACCATGTCAGTCTCACCTGGAAAACATCATCAGAAATTCATGGTGACTTCCTCACAATGTGCTAACTGACCTGACCTCATGGTCATCTTATCATCCTCCACTGGTGCCCCGCCAGCGTAAACTGTTAGCGCAGGCGGGTGTACCATTCCATTATCATCCATAAGAAAAAAAAATATGCACAGAAAACATCAACACCGATATTAAACACTCGAACTCATGAATAAATTCATGGATGAAATCGTGGCCACTAGTACAGGAACAGAAATAGAAATAATCTTTATTCAAATAAACTTTATATAACCACTTATGAATAGACAAGGTTTTTGATTCTACCGCTCATTTGCCCCTCTAATCGATCCCCCATCCAATTCAAACGGGGATCGAAATTACGACGGCCTGAGCCGAGGTTCGAACCCCTAGTGGTGCCCTCAGACTAAAGTCGTATCCGTCAGGCAGGAGTTGGCCTGCAGCCGCTCCATAAATCCTTCCTTTGGTTTGGAGTGCCATCTGCACTCGCCTCCTATCGTCCGGTGAAGCTGTAAAGGCCAGCTACGGCCAACAGCATTAGAGTAGTCCGAAAAATAAACCGCTCATTCAGAATGCAGACTCATCACAAGAAGAATGTGCAAGAAACTTGTGTGTTGATCTTTTAAAATATTGATTTATTTAAAAGATATAAAAAGAAAATATAGTCATGAAAAGAAAAAAAGAGGGATACTTTCATATAATGTTATTTACATCTGTATAAATATATCCTTATATTTATATAAGGTAAGGAAGAGCTTCCTCCCGCGTACACTTAGATTGTGGAATGAACTTCCTGCCGAGGTTTTCTCGAGAGACTACAGCATGGGGTTTTTCAAGAAGGGTATATTAAGGTTTCTTAAGGGCCGGCAACGCGCATGTGACACCCCTAGTGTTTCAGCCATCCATAGGCTACCGTAACCGTTTACCATCAGATGGAACGTACGCTTGGTTGCCACCTAAGTGGTATAAAAAAAAAGGTTAGGCTCCCTCGGTTCTGTAGCGCATCAGATATGTTTGCAGCGGCGCGGGTAGACGGGTTTCAAGCCATAATTCGCAAAATAGCTGCATCACTGATGTCTAGAATTCAGGGGAGCGCAAACAGCATCCTAACAACTGTTGCAAATATATCTGATTGTCCGCTCCAGAAGTACTGGATATCGTTGCAATGTGGACCCAGTGCTTCTGGACGTGGACACAGATATATGAATTAGGTATATATATCTCTGTATCTGTATATTATAAGTTACTTTTTTAAGTTGTTTACTAACTCAATATGAATGTGATCCGAATTAAATAAATAAATAAAATATAAGTAGATACGTTGGGTTGTTTGTTTCTCTGAAATTAAGCCAAATTTGATTAATGCCTCTAAAAAACAGAGCGACAGCGTAGGCAGATGTGAAATGTCACGGCGCTTCAGGCATTTATTACGGGGAGTTTAAACACAATTTCTATGTAGCTACGTAATGGATATTAATTATTCTTTTTGATATATAGACGCGTATAAATTTCATATATGTTGTATAATTAATGATCGTGGACAATCCACATAACGCCATCTAGTCCCAATCTAATTATATATTTTTTTATTCGGTCAGGTGCTTGGACCTGTAGCTTTGGTACTAACCTAACGTACTGACCTACATAGGTAGAATAGAATAGACAATCATTTATTCAAATAAACTTAATTTAAGCACTTTCGAATAATCATAACAATTTTTTTTATCTACCGCTCATTCGGAAAAATCTCATCACAAGAAGAACGGGCAGGAAACTTGTGTGTTGCTCTTTTAAATAATCCTTGTAAGTTCACATTATACAATTGAAACGTGTGAATACAAACTACCATCCAGCACTAATTTATTAGGGTCAAATATAAATACACAATAAGATTAAATCAGTCGTAGTAATAAGAGCAGACCAGTCACTACAAGCAGCACTCGTTCACGAGTATCTCCGCGGGATAGAGTGTATACTTTCCAAAGGAGATATTATAAAGACTGTATTCCCAGTCTAAGCAGAGCTTGTGATATGTGTGTGACAACTGATATAATTATTTAAATTAGTTTTATTGTAAATACATCCATAATAAATAACCCTGGATAATTAACACAACGCCATCTAGTACCACAGTAAGCAGAGCTTGTGTTATGGATACTAGACAACTGATATAAATACTTCGATTTTTTTTTCTAAATACGTAATATACATAAAAATACTCAGTTCGATACAAACAATTATACCCATGAATACAAATATTTGCACCGTGCGAGGAATCGAACCCACGACCATCATCTTACATAATTTTCTAACTTCTTCGGTTTGCGGCGCAAATGTGCAGGTTGGTTTCAGTGTCGTTTTGATATCGTTCGACCTTCTGGCAGCTGATCTGCTTACGCTTCTGCTTCTCATCCTAAGTCGCCACATAGGCGATCTGAATGTCCATCTGTCTTCTCTGCTTCGACATGCGATGATGTCGGTAACTCCAGTGCATAGCCTGATCTAGGTGGACAATCCACATAACCATCCATCATAGCATCTAGTTCCAAGTTACGTAGAGCTCATGTTCTTGGTACTAGATAACTGATATCAATATTTAAATACGTAGACAACATCCAGACCGATACAAACAAACATACTCATGAATACAAATGTTTGCACCATGCCAATCGAACCCCCGACCATCGGAAGTAAAGCGGTGTGCTAGTTGTACTAGACCAGCGGGGCCGTCAATAGTTAAATTGAGTTTGTATATAACTTTAGTTTATAAACAAAGGAGTTTGTTTTTAATTTGCAGCGTCTGCTAATGGTAGACTATTAAAACTCTCGGTCAATATTGACTTGGCCCGTTTTTTAAAAGGGTCGCCGGAATTGAGGCACAATGAGGTGTGCTTCCAAATCCAACAATTTCCATGAAGTTCTTATTATAAAATGTATAAACTTGTAGGCTAACAACCTCCTTGCATTAACTAGCCATATAACATAGATACATTTACTAAAAAGTATATTGTCAAATAGTTTCACTTGCTAATGCCTGATTTACATTAATTAATTGTTATTTTTATTCTATATACATATATTATTCTGATATTCATAGACACGCCCGCCGGATCCATACAGCGTCTGTGTACGAAAACTATCTAGCACCTATTTTTTCACAATATTTCATGTTGTATTAAGTTTTTTATTGGTTAATTTTTACCGAATTAAATGTAAGATACTACTATAATAGTATTATAATCTAAATATATATAATTCAAAGGTGACTGACATAGTGATCTATCAACGCACAGCCCAAACCACTGGACGAATGGCCTGAAATTTGGCATGCAGGTAGATGCTATGATGTAGACATCCGCTAAGAAAGGATTTTGATTAATCTACCCCCAATGGGATAGAATAGGGGATGAAATACAAAACAAATATCAATTTCTGGTTATTAGTTAGTCAATATTAAGTACGTATGTTATTTATATTTGAGTATGTCAATTTCCTATTATTGATACATTTATAAATTATATATGTCAATGTTTTTTTATTGAGATAAAGGCTTCGTCCTGATTCAGTGCCCAGGATCATATAATCGCAAATTATTTGTATATGATTGTGGCCTAATAATTCTATTATCATTTGGTATTATCATTTAGTATTATGGTATTTCCGAACCGATACGATATTGAAACCTTCAAGAAAAGAGCTTATTCCTTTTTAAAAGGCCGACAACGTACCTGCAATTCCCCTGGTGTTGCGGGTGCTCATCGGCGGTAATCACTTACCACCAGGTGAGCCGCATGCTCGTTTGTCCCCTGTGTTATAAAAAAAAAATCATTAAAAACTATCCCGGTATAGTGCTGACCCCAAGTGAGAGTGGGATTTATAATATAATTCTTGACGACCTCTGTGGTCCAGTGGTTTAATGCACTGCCTTACCTCCAATGGTCGCTGGTTTGGTGCCTCGCATGCCACAAATATTTGTAATCATGAGTATGATACACCCAGACCGATACAAACAGTATCGGTCTGGGTGTTTTCTATGTATCATATGTATGTATTTAGAAATAAAAATCTATGTATTTCTATCAGTAATCTAGTACCTATAACACTGGTTAACTAAATTTTTACTTTTTTTTTTCTCACACTAATTTGGAATGTTATAGGGCCACTACACATGTTATTATATGTGAATGAAAAAAAATTGACACTCTTCAATTGTCAGGTTTTCTTGTGACATTAAAACATATATTTTCTTAAAAAGTACAAACATCAGCTACATTCAGAGTAATTATTGCATAATATAGAAAAAATACTTATGATTTTCCCGAATATTTGGCTTTTGGAAGGTCTTTTTTCAGTCTCCAACAGTAATCTGCTAGCATTCCTGCGCTCTATTTCCCTTGAGATTTTTGAGATTTCTCTCCATTTCTATTGCGCTTCTTTATTAAGGAAATATCCTGGAAACTTCTCGGCTCGTTCGTCACACACAGCACCCAAATTTGCCAGAAAGAAATCCAAATGATAGATAGATAGATATATAGATAAAAAATTTATTCACGTTTAAGGCACACACACAACACACTGTAATAATAACAAAAATAAAAACAGATATTTACATTAGTCAAGTCAAACAAAATACAATACACAACAAATATGCAGATAAAATAAAATGAAATACAGATAACAAAACAAAAAACGGTATGAAGTAATGTAGTGTGTGTGCATAGCCCATACTCAAAAAGGCAGCACCTCAGTGTATTGTTTGCAACATACAAGCAGCAGACCACTGATATTCAGGCACTGCCCAGAGACATACTCGAGGACTGTAACATCGAGGATGTAACAAGACCACAGCTTGTAATCAGCCCTATTACATTATAATAAATAGTAATAATTATAAAAAAAAAACTATAATAAAATAAGAAATAGGTATAACATATAGACATAAAATATATAGGAAATTATTATCAATTTATATAATAAAATAAATATGAAAAACAAAAGAGAAAATAAACTTATTGTTACCACTATTAAGCAACCAAAACTACTAATCAAATATTGGGGAAAATGAAGAAATATATATATATATGTATAACGGTTACAAAGACAAATCAGCTTGATATCAAACTGACTTTTGTTCCTCCAACACCAATCTTTTAATTTTTGCTTGAAAGTAAATTTCGAGGGAATACTTCTGATTACATTATACCAACATTTGGTCGCTTCATAGCGGAAACAACCTCTAAATGCCATTGTTTTATGGGAGTGAGAAATGCAAATGAGAGTTCAGCATATGTATTTTTAAGGACATATCATACCCCAAAGCTGTTTATTATAATATAGTTAGTTATTATTATAACAGGTTTATTATTATGCCGGCTAGAATAGAAGTCACGAATCAATCAAAAACACCACTACGCAATGAAGCTATCAATAAAATTAATACAAAAGCAAACACTGTAGGGGTAGAATACGCAGCGGCAGTAAATATAGTGAAATAAGAAAGTAAAATATATATATTTGGTAAAAGTAACAAGGCTCACATACGATATGTCAATAGAAAAGCTTACGAACAATAGAAGATATTTTCTTTATATAAAATTCAAATTATCTTCTACCAATAACGGCCAGATATATATTTAAGTTCCAACAAACAGGACCATTCATTCTTCAGTCCATTAAATATAACAAAGTAACAATGCAAATGAGTCGAGAGATTTCTGAGGTTTGGATGAAAAAAAAACTGACTTTAACAAACGACTCTGGGAAAGAATTAATGGATCTGTTAAGAGGAAGAGCTTCCTGAATTTATTTCAATGTAAAGGGCAAAGTACATAAATTAAAAAGAAATCTACGCATCAATTTCCGTCATTCTTCTTCTGCATTCATTCATAATTTAAGAGCTACGCTCTTGTCGGTGGAGCTCTTGCCACTTTCCGCGATCTTCCATCATGCTCTTTAATTCTTGATACGACACGACTCCCATTTTGTCCTTAATTTTTTTGATGTAGCTATTCCTTGGTCTTCCCCTCCCCCTCTTTCCTTCTATTTTCCTCTCAATAATAATTTTCATGAGATCATCGTGCCGTATCAAGTGTCCTAACATTTTCCCTCGTCTATTTTCTATTGTGTTCAATATCTGCCTTTTTTCTTTTACCCTGTGTAGTACTTCTTCGTTTCTTACTTTATCTTTCCAGCTAATTCTTTCCATCCTTCTCCAACACCACATTTCAAAAGCCTCTAGATTGTCCCATTCTTTTTAATTTAATGTCCATCAACTGTTATTTCAATTAACACGCAAGTTTCTTGATATTATATTAACATTTATACGGTACATACACTAAAATAACATTTTTTACAATTTTTGTCTGTCTGTCTGCCTGTCTGTTTGGTCCGGCTAATCTCTGAAATGGCTGGACCGATTTTGACGGGACTTTTTTTGGCAGGTAGGTGATGTAATAAGGAGTAACTTAGGCTACTTTTATTATAGAAAAATTGTTAAATTCCACGCGGACGAAGTCGTGGGAACAGCTAGTATATAATAGTAATGTACACCCGGCTAGGATGTATATTATTATTATTACTATAATATAACTAACGTTATTAAATTATATTGAAAGGGTTGCTAGGACTCTCAAATGTCGGTCAGGGGTCGCAAAATCAACCTTTATCTAAAACTACCCCTTTTATTTCGGAGCTAAAATTCTGCTGAAGCACTGTCGTCCCAACTTGCTACACTCAAGTGTCGATCCAATTTGTCGATAGCAAACGAATGTGTGTTATTTTATAGTGACTCTTTTGATCCGGATATATTTAGAAGAAAAAAATCTACTAGTGCATATCTGCGACTTTAGATTTTATTTACAATAGAATAGCATAGAAAATTCTTTGTTACTGGAGCGGGAACACAATGACAATGTTTTTGTTAAAGAATAGTAGTATTATATGCATATAGGCTTCGTTGGTCTAGTGGTTTAGCACACCGCTTTACTTCCGTGGTCGCGGGTTCGATTCCTCGCACGGTGCAAACATTGATATTTATGAGTATGATTGTTTGTATCGGTCTGGGTGTTTTCTATGTATATTATGTCCGTATTTATAAATATATATATATAAGTATTTATATCAGTTGTCTACCGTGGGTAGATGGCGCTGTGTTAATTGTCCAGGGTTATTTATTTATTTATATCAAGTACTCATAACACAAGCTCTACTTACCGTGGGACTAGATGCTGCTGTGTTAACAAGTTCTGCTTACCGTGGGACTAGATGCCGCTGTGTTAACAAGCTCTGCTTACCGTGGGACTAGATAGTGCTGTGTTAATTGTCCAGGGTTATTTATTTATTTATATCTAGTACCCATCTTAAAAGGTCCAGGGTTATTTATTTATTTATATCAGTTGTCTAGTACTCATAACACAAGCTCTCACATAAATGTAGTCAAAAGTGAGTTATAAAAATTAGATATCAAAATAATACATAATTTATAAGAAGAATGGTGGACTGGCTGGTGGCTACCAGCAACATCTTATATATAAAATTCTCGTGTCACAGTTGTCGTTCCCATACTCCTCCGAAACGGCTTGACCGATTCTCATGAAATTTTGTGAGCGTATTGAGTAGGTCTGAGAATCGGCCAACATCTATTTTTCATCCCCCTAAATGTTAGGGGTAGTCCACCCCTAATTTTTATATTAAGGCAAAACAACGTTTGCCGGGATAGCTAGTTATTCTTATAAAATTAAATATAAGCACTTTCGAATGTACATATTTCTTTTTTTAATCTACCGCTCATTCGGAAAGCTATCTTCTCTCAGACACAAGTTTCTAACTATTTCTTCTTGTAATAAGTCTGCGTAAATGAGTGGCAGAAGAAAAAATACAATAAAACTGCGTATATGAATTATATTAAGTTTTATTTGACAATGAGTCGTAGAATAAAAAATATGACTATTCAAAAGTGCTAATATTAAGTTCATTTGAATAAAGATAATTGAATAAAAAATCTGTATTTGAAAAACTGTGTTTAACCAAAATGTTTTTATTATTGCTTTTAGCAATAAGGCCGTCTTATTGTAACGATGCATGTGTCCTTTGTTATATTGTTTGTGCTTCTTCTTTACTGTACGTTACAAATAAATTATATTCTATCTATCTATGTTTCATTCCACTTCCATTTAAGAACGAATTTGTTAGGAGGCTCTATGTAAAAGCATCACGTAGCGAATAGCGATAGCTGTTCGTTGGCAGTTCCGTTTTAAGTTTTAACTGAACGTATCAGGAGATTGAGTTTTTTAATTGGTTTATTTGAAACTAGCTGTGCCTGCGACTTGGTTCGCAAGGAATAGAAGGTTTAGGAATTTCCATTTCATCCCCTATTTTATTTTGCCCCCTTAAGGGTAAAATTCGTACACACTTTTAATGTCATATTGATAGTTGAAAGCTTAAAAAATAAGTTTTCAGTTTCGGGCTTTAAAAATGACGATACTTCCATAGAACGTTTCAACTCCCCTTTCAACCCTTTACAACCCTTTCTTTGCATTGAATAGTAGCCTATGTCCTTTCTCAGGGTCTAGACTAAATGTATACCAAATTTCATTTCAATTGGCATTTATAATTTTTCATGTATTTTTAAAAACTACTGCAAGTTTTGGCGTGAAATTTATAGCCTACTAGCTGTGCCCGAGGTTTACCCGCGTTATATTCAATATTTGAATTTCAATAAAAATATAGCCTATCTGTTATTCTGATGCATAAGCATTTCTGTAAAGTTTCATGAAAATTTGTATAGTAGTTTTTGCGTGAGAGTAACAAACATTCATCCATTCTCACAAACTATCGCGTTTGTAATATTTTAAAAATGTATTATATATGAATATTTATTGTACTTTGAAATACTGTAGTAAACCCAATTATGTAGAGCAAATTATTTATATCTAAAAGAGATACTAGTGCAACTAACAATATAATTTAGTTGCACTAGTGTTGTAAGTGTACCGGGATAACTCTGATCGATCCTTCCGATCGATCCCCCAATTCAAACGGGGATCGAAATTACGACGGCCTGAGCCGAGGTTCGAACCCCTAGTGGTGCGCTCAGAGTAAAGTCGTATCCGTCAGGCAGGAGTTGGCCTTCAGCCGCTCCATAAGTCCTTCCTTTGGTTTGGAGTGCCATCTGCACTTGCCCCCTAACGTCCGGTGAAGCTGTAAAGGCCAGCTGCGGCCAACAGCATTAAAGTAATCCGAAAAGAAAAACCTACCTTCAAGTTCTACAATAATAGTTATATGTGAATGTACAACATACTCACTACACTATTGAAATGTCCAAAATTTTAAACTATACATATAAGCTATTGTACTGCTGAATTTTCATAAATATCCATTCTGAAGTTTTTGTGTGAAAGACTCACAAACTTACCTCCATCCGCCCACACTCACCAGCGTTAAGACTGGTAACAGAATCAAACTTATTTACCCGCCTGGCTTCGCGCGGGTCCAATTTTGATACTAAATATACCTAGTATAGAATGTTCTTATAAAGAATGTTTACAGTTTTTTTGTCATTAGACAGTACAAACATGTTTTGTTTAGCGCCGCCGCGCCGGCCGGGCCGGTACCGCCGCACCGCTATGTCCCTGCATTTTAAATCTGTAATATCTTCGGAAATATTCATTTAAATTGCATGCTGTAAACGGCTATATTGATCTATATTAAATGGACAATGTATTTAAGGTAATTAATTGGATAAATAGTAATGCTGTATTGCTTAAAACCACTTCGTAAGGAAGCCATTTTTCTTATAAAATGTAAAGGATAAAAAATGGTTATTGTGGGTTATCCTTAAGAGATAGACATATACCATCGCGGACTTTATGTTGACCTATTTAAGGTGCACAATACAGTACATTATTTTGATTTATCTCGTAGGGTTCAGCTAGCGTTTGCAATGTAAGCACAAATAATGTGTTTATTTACTTCACTTAGAAACCTCTAAATTGATCAGTGTTTCTCTAAAATATTATGCATGAATTATATATATAAACCTTCCTCTTGAATCACTCTATCTATTAAAAAAACTGTTTCAAAATCCGTTGCGTAGTTTTAAAGATTTAAGCATACATAGGGACGGACAGACAGCAACAGCGACATTATTTTATACTAGTTGTTCCTGCGACTTCGTCCGCGTGTGAATTTAACTATATTTTTCTAAAATAAAAGTAGTCTAAGTTACTCCTTATTACAGCTACCTGCCAAAAAAAATCCCGTCAAAATCGGTCCTGCCATTTCCGAGATTAGCCTAAATAAACAGGCAGACAGACAAAAATAGTAAAAAATGTTATTTTGGTGTATGTACCGTATTTATATTCATATGCATGTAGTAAAAAATGGTTATTTCAATATTACAAACAGACACTCCAATTTTATTTATATATATATATACATACATAGTGATCATGATTTATTAGCACAGAATATAGATTACAATTGGTACAAAAGTTTGTTTAGAGGCGTGTAGTTTGGTACAAACTGGATTGTAATCCAACACTGTATGCCTAAAAGATAATTATACAGATGCCTGCAATATACGATAGATAAGGTTAGATAAGAAAAGTACTAAATAGAAAGTAATATATACCTATGTAAGAGTGTGATGTAAAGAGGCAGGATGGACTATTTTTTTTTTATTTTTAGTTTTTATAGTGTTGTTTGGGCTATTGTCAGATGTTTGTAGCACCTGTAGCACTGCGACCTACATAGATCTATTGTGCTCGCCCTTTTTCAAAGTTCGCTACCTAGACCCGTCAGGGACAAGAATTGAAGGATATTCTTAGGAGCGATGGTTTTTATCTCCTCGGGAAAGAGTGTAAACTTTCCAAAGGGGATATTTAGTTTATGCATGAGTGGGCTACAACCACATAGGATGTGTAGTGGCGTTTCCTCTTCAGTTTGGCAGAATCTGCAGATGTTTGTCATGCATAGACCAAGTTTAGCCATATGCTTGTTTAATTTGCAGTGTCCTGTGAGGGCTCTAGTCATCATGCATATGTTGTTTTTACTCAATAACAGTAGTCTATTGGAGTATTTGTTCGAGAAGCCCGATATTAGAGCTTTTGAATGTGTTAATCCTGACATTTCTTGCCAAATAGCTTTAGTCACCTGTCATTCGGTTTTATTTGATTTTCCGAAACAGTTTCCGGAAGGCGAAAGGGTTGTCCTCTCGGGAGTTTATTTAAAATGTCATAAGTTATTCACAGAGCTCGATTGAATTTGGGAACAGTCAGGATTTTTGTGCTGTTATAGTAAAGTTGTTGCAATATTTTGAAACCATCAAGTATTGAATTATATCGGAGTTTATTTGAAATGAGAATAAATTATTCACAAAACTCTATTAAATGTGAGAAAAACAAGTAGTTTGGGGTTGTTGAATTTGTTTTTTATAGTTACGCCTTTATATCCATAGACTGAAGGTCCATGACCTTTTTTGCAATTTTGTTTTTGGTTTTTAATACTATTTTTCCACGGCTTCATTGCTCCGCGAATAACACACATTGTGGCTTCCTGCAGTTAATTTTTACTTATTTTTTCCTTTTTTTTTTCATCCGTCGTCCGGTTTTTTTTATTATTATTTTTACCTTTTTTTATTTTATTTTATTTTATTTTCATTATACATTATATTGTTTACATTATATTAGTCAATTTCCTACGGGAAGCCTATGAAAATTATTGCAATATCTATGCAATATATATACGTAAGCACTATTTCTTTGCTTTGCTATTTTGGATGACCTGGGGGGTGGGGGAGTGTAGATGATGATTACGTCATCACTAGTTTTTTACTTTTTTACACGAATGGCAACCCTCACATTGGTTTTGCTAATAACCAATACATAATTGAAAAATGTTTACGTAAGCATGGGGGGAGGGGGTAAGGGGTAAGGTTACTTACTTTTGCTGACAAGGGGGGTTGGGGGGTAAATAATTGTAATAAATCTATTTACGTAATACTTGAACGGCCCCTTAGTACCATATCAGAGTACACACGCTGGTATGGTACCTCAGTTTCACTTATTTCGGCCGAGCAGTTTGCTTTCTAAGATATTTTCTACTAGCTGTACCCGCGACTTCGTCCGCGTATTAGAATGACCAAAATAAAGAAAAATTATTCAATTATCTAACCCAAAATAGCAATAGAAAAAGTTTTATCGTTCTGGTTTTAAAAATGACGAATTTCCTTTCATTTCCCCTTTCAACCCATTACAACCCTATTTTCGCATTTAAAAGTAGCCTATATCCTTACTCAGGGTCTAGACTATCTGTGTACTAAATTTCATTTAAATCGGTTTAATAGTTTAGGCTTGAAAGCGAGACAGAGAGACAGACAGACAGAGTTACTTTCATATTTATAATATTAGCAAGGATTGTAGAATAAAGGATATAACTATTGTGCACAGAAAATATGTACAAAAAAATACTTTTACATAAATGTACTGAACCAGGCGGCCTTATCGCTTAAATCTATCTCTTACAGTCTGGGAGATCGAAGCTTGGAATAAAGAGTATCTCTATTTTTACAGAGCATCAACTACCTTAGTTGACGCACTATAAAGATAGAAATCTATACATATAAATAAAATTGGAGTGTCTGTTTGTAATATTGAAATAACCGTTTTTTACTACATGCATATGAATATAAATACGCTACATACACCAAAATTACAGTTTTTACATTTTTGTCCGTCTGTCCGTTGGTCCCGCTAATCTCTGGAATGGCTCGACCGATTTTGATTGGACTTTTATTGGCAGGTAGCTGAGGTTATAAGGAGTAACTTAGGCTACTTTTATTTTAGAAAAATAAAAAAAAGTTACACGTCGACGAAGTCGTGTGTATAGTTAGTATAATATAAACGTAATAAATAATTCACAAAATGGAAATCGATAAACAGCCCGAATTAGTACGCACCAGTGTGGCCAACCACGAAATGTTTTGTGTTCTGTGGTTAATTAAAAATATAGATTCAATAATTCCTTTGTTCTGTTATAGGCGGGAAAGTGGAGTGGCGGCCATTTTGAAATTTTATAATTAAGTAATGTAATTCGTTTCTAGAACGTTCCGTAATAGTTTAATTATAACGAATTTTTCTTTGTTATTGGAATGCCAAACAAGCTCACGTCCCGCCTGATGGTAAGTGGTAATCGTCGTCTATATACATGATCATCACTACGGATATCACGTTATCATGTGATACACGTGATACTACTCATATGATTAAGAGGCCTAATCTACATTCTACATACACTACATATAGTACTAGCTGTGCCCGCGGTTTGAGTCACGTGAAATTCTGATATATAAGCATATTATTGTAAAGTTTCGCCAAAATCCGTTTAGTAGTTTTTGCGTGAAAGAGTAACAAACATCCATCCATACAAACATTTGTGTTTATAATATTAATAAGATATATGTGTATTTTATTATATTTATTTAGTTAGACATATTTTATTTATGTACTAGCTGTACCCGCGACTTCGTCCGCGTGGAATTGACTTTATTTTTCTAAATTAAAAGAATTTTTCTAAAATAAAAGTAGCCTAAGTTACTCCTTATAACCCCAGCTGCCAATAAAAGTCCCGTCAAAATCAGTCCAGTCATTTCAGAGATTAGCCGGAACAAACAGACAGACAGAGATATTGAAATAACTGTTTTTCACTACATGCATATTAATATAAATATGGTACATACACCAAAATAACATTTTTTGCAATTTTTATCTGTCTGTCTGTCTGTTAGTTTGATAATACTAGCTATAACACTATAATATTTTGTGTATAATACTAGCTACTCACCCCGGCATCGCACGGGCGTACATGTATTATACATATAAACCTTCCTCTTGAATCACTCTATATATTAAAAAAACCGCTTCAAAATCCGTTGCGTAGTTTTAAAGATTTAAGCATACATAGGGACAGACAACGACAGCGACTTTGTTTTATACTACATATGTAATGATGAAGGTAAAAATTTTACAAACTTTGAATGTCATATTTATTTGTGTGTTGCTCTTTTAAAAAATTCTTGTAAGTTTACATTTTACAAGTCGAAACGTGTGAATACAAACTACCAACCAGCACTAATTTATTAGGGTCAAATATAAATACACAATAAGATTAAATCAGTCGCAGTGATAAGAGCAGACCAGTCCCTACGAGCAGCACTCGTTCACGAGTATGACGGATCAAACCAAGATCTTTTTAGGAAATTGTAGGGAATTTGCTGGTATAGCTTTACCTTTTGAACCCCATATAAATTAACCTTCAGATCGATCGGAGCGTCTTTAATTACTTTTGGATTTACGGTTTACAAACAAAACCTGCCTGGATGTTAACCACGTGAGTCATCACTTTATCACGTTTACTTAGAAATGGAGATCGTAACTATTTGATGAAGTTATAATTATTATAATGTTTGTATTGTAATACTCTTATTTCTTATTCATACTTTTATTATATATATTAATAGATATATTTATGTACAAATGTATATTTATGTTTTTCTCTATTTTCTTTCATTTTCTTTGTGGAAGAGATTTGTACCGCCTTTTGTATGTTTTGTTTATATCATTTTGTGTGTTTTCTTTGTTTGCAATAAAGAGTTTAAATAAATAAATAAATAATAAATACTCATTTTTCTTATTTATTTTCTTCGTATTTGTATTGTTCTGTTTTTATTTTAGTCCACTAGGCTCACTAAAAATAAAATGAAGTAAAAAATTTTCGGCACTCAATGTCTATCGTAAAAATTACTTTTATTTGTATATTTATATGTTTTTATAACGACAGTTTGTTGCCAAAATAAAGAGGAAAAAAAAAAAGTTTGTAAATGAATTCAATACTACATAATGGTTGCGCAATGGGAAAAATTCGATTGTAGTTAATTTAACATTTAGTAAGACTCATCATCTGCTTCTTCCTTATCCCATTTATTTGTGGTCGGTGTAATATGTTTTTCTCTTCCATTCATCCCTGTTCGCAGTCATTCCGTTTACTCCCTTTCTCACCATATCATCTTTCACACAGTCCGTCCATCTCTTTTTCGGTCTTCCTCTACCCTTATAACCATCCACATTCATATGTAACACCGTCCTTAGGATATGATCTTCATTCCTACGCATTACATGCCCATACCACGATAGACGATTACTCCTTAACCTCTCTGACACCGGCGCCACTTCCATACATTTAGTAAGACTATAGACAAATATTAGTCTATAGTCAATTTGACAACAGATTTTAATAGAAGACAAAGGATATATTGGAATTACCCTTAAATAAATTCAAAACATCTGTTAAATCATATTTACTGAGCAAGGACTATTACTCACTAAACGATTACTTGAATGCGTGCATGGCAATAGTTTTCATGTTCGGGATTTTCATTTAATGTTAGACATAGACACCTATATAAATACCTATGCATTGTAAATAAACTGGATTTAAAAAAATAAGTAATTCAATTGAGTTTCTTGCCAGTTCTTCTCAATTGGATCTATATACCGAACTGGACGGTAGGGGAAAAAATATAATGTAAAAACTTGACGTTCATAAGCGGCTAAAATGTCCTACATGAATAAATGATTTTTGAATTTGAATTTGAATAATAAACAAATGAGTTTGCGGATATGTACTGTGTGTCAAATACACAGTGGTGCAGCATCATAAATTGCCGAGCTGTATTTTAGCTTGGCAATTTATGATGAATAAGCTCAAAGTCACTTAGAGGGCGATGGAGAGGGCAATGCTCGGAGTTTCTCTGCGTGATCGAATCAGAAATGAGGAGATCCGCAGAAGAACCGGAGTGACAGACATAGCCCGAGGAATTGCAAAACTGAAGTGGCAATGGGCAGGGCACATAGCTTGTAGAATAGATGGCCGTTGGGGCAGTAAAGACCTAGAGTGGCCACCGCGGACCGGAAGACACAGCGTGGGAAGGCCTCCTGCAAGGTGGACCGACGATCTGGTCAAGATCGCTGCATGTAGTGGACCGATCGTCGTGGAGATCTTTGGGGGAGGCCTTTGTTCAGCAGTGGACGTCTTCCGAGCTGAGTTGATGATTTTAGCTTGGCTCTTTACATACATGGTCACGAATGAGTTCTTTCGTGGAATCGAGAACGATCGCTATCGCATGGTTATAATAAAATTGTGTAAAGAATACATTGGCATGATTGCAACTGACGTCATAAATTGCCTAGCTGTATTTTAATTTGACGCTTTACATCCATGGTCACCCATCCAAGAAATGACCTCACAGATTGTTTTCTGCACTTCGTTAATCAATGCCTCGGTATCGCAAGATTATCTGTAAAATTGTGTATGGACCCACTAGAATGACTGCAATGGGCGCATAATAGATTTGCTTAGCTGTGTTTTGGCTTGGGCCTTTACATTAATGGTCACCCATCCAAGAAAAAAGAGAGATTGTTGCACTGTGTGAAAGATCTCTGCTAAGAAAGGTTATCATGTAAAATGAATGGAAGCGAATCCATTGGCATGATTGTAGTAGACGTATCATAAATAGTCCGATTGTATTATAGCTTCGATTTTTACATACATGGTCATTGGTCACCCATCCAAGAAATAACCTCACAAAACGGTTGCTGCATTTCGTTAACCGAGCCCTTTACATACATGGTCCCCCATCCAAGAAATAACCTCAGAGAACGTTTGCTGCACTTCGTTAATCAAACCCTCGCTATCACGGGGTTGTGAGTAAAATCCCATAACAACCCAGAGGGGTGATTGCGAAGGACGCGTCATAAATTCGTATACATTATGTTTTCGGGAATGAGGCAAGTCACGTAGCGGAGTCACTTGTATTTCGGGTCAAGACGTTACCGCATAGGGTTGTCACTTAGTGATGACATTATTTATTTATTTACACACTTACTTCGCGGGTGGGATGGATAGGGTTGTAAGGGGTTGAAAGGGGAGATGAAAGGTTGTATGGAAGTATCGTCATTGTTTAAGCAAGAAATTTGAAACTTATATTTTACGCTATTGACTGAATGCGAAATTAATGACATTCAAAGTTCTTATACCTTTTATCCTTAAGGGGGTGAAATAAAATAGGGGATGAAATGGAAATTCCCCATTCGTCATCATTCCACGCGAAGTCGTGGACACAGCTAGTGAACTAATAAAACACTAAACAATGTAAGTGTATCTGCCAGATGTACAGTGAGCATGTTAAATATCCTCGCGTGCG
Source organism: Achroia grisella (assembly GCF_030625045.1). Lineage (NCBI taxonomy): Eukaryota > Metazoa > Arthropoda > Insecta > Lepidoptera > Pyralidae > Achroia > Achroia grisella. The sequence continues at coordinate 369,885 of NW_026713015.1, forward strand.
CTGAACAGCACGGAACAAGTTCAGTCCATAAACTGGCGACCCTACAGGTATCGCTAATATGATGTACAGACAGACAATTCAATTGTTTATTCTGACTAATATTATAATTGATTAGTTACGATAAGTTATAATCTGGATCCTGAGAAAGGATACAGGCTACTTAATGCGAAATTAGGGTTGTAAGGGGTTGAAAGGGGGGATGAACGTTTGTTGGAAGTATCGTCATTTTTAAAGCTAGAAATTTGAAACTTATTTTTTAGGCTATTGTTTAGATGTAAATAAATATGACTTTCAAAGTTTTAAAACACTTGAATTTTCGATGTACTATGAAAATTCAAAAGTCGTGACCTCGCCTTCGCGTGGAATGATGACAAGGAATTTCCATTTCATCCCCTATTTTTTTTACACCCTTAAGAGTAAAATTTATACAAACTTTGAATTGCACAGCTAGTGAACTAATAAAACAGTAACCAGTGTATGTGTGTCTATCAGATGTATAGTAAGATCACGTGCGCTAAACAGCACGGAACAGGTACTCTCTATAAACTGACGACCCTACTGATAATGCTAATATGACGTACAGACAGACAATTCAGTTATTTATTTAAAACATCTTATATATAAAATTCTCGTATCACAATGATAGCTATACTCCTCCGAAACGGCTTGACCGGTTTTTATGAAATTTTATTTGCATATTCATGGTATGAGAATCGGCTACTATTTTTCATCACCCTTAGTGATAATAGTTGTTCACCCCTAAAAATTTTTTTGGACAATTTTTTTTTCTAAGTGTCATTAAAACTACATACAGCCCTAAATTTTCACACTTATATCATTAACCCCTAATTTTAATAGCGATTTTAATTTATATGGCAAAACAACAACTTACATAATATACATAGAAATCACTCAGACCGATACAAATAATCGTACTCATGAATACAAATGTTTGTGCCATGTAAGGAATCGAACCCGCGACCATCGGAAGTAAGGCGGTGTGCTAAACCACCATGACCGCCGTGTAATAATGTAATCCGTAAGGCGTTTACTCTTCTGCTTCGCAAAATCTGCAGATTGCAACAACTGTAACAAACCTAGTATAATTAGCCAAACTGAAGAGGAAACGCCACTACACATCTTATGTGGTTGTAGCCCACTCATGCATAAACGTAATATCTCCTTTGGAAAGTATACACTCTATACTGAGGAGATAAAAACCATCGCTCCTAAGAATATGCTTCAATTCTTGTCCCTGCCGGGTCTAGGTAGCGAACATTGAAAAAGGGCGAGCACAATAGATCTATGTACGTCCCAGTGCTACATGTCCATGCACCTGATTATAGTCCAAACAACCCAATAAAAAAACCTAATATACAGCAGAATATAACAACTGTTTTGCTTACGGTACAGACACGAATACCTTTTAGCCAAAGAGCGGACGGCCCGAATAAAACCTGTAATGCAGTGTCTCTTTATGTGCGAGACTGACTGTACTTACCTGTTATTACAAACTTACTTTTAAATGTTTACTTCTCAATTAAAACAACATCTGTATGATTGTAAACATGTACAACATTTATTTGAAAAGAATACGAGCTGAGTTTCTTGTCAGTTCTAATCTCGAAATCATTCCGAACTGACGGTAGATTTGATATATCATAAGAATAGAATAGAAAATCATTTATTCAAATAAACTTTGAATAGTCATCACATTTTTTTTTAATCTACCGCTCATTCGGAGACCTGTCTCATCACAAGAAGAACGAGCAAAAAACTTGCGTGTTGCTCTTTTAAATAATTTTATTGTTACTTTACATTTTTAAGTTGAAGTGAATACAAACTACTAATTAACACTAATTCAATTACATAAATAATCAAATAGAAAAAAATATTGAATATACAACCAACTGGTTAAACAATTAATAAAAGAAAATCAGTCATAGTGATTAGTATTAGTTAGTTATAAGAGTCTGTAATAAACTTACATGAATATAGATATTTTGATTTTTTTGACGGTTTCGAGATCGATTTAATTTTGCTATCGCGCCATCTAGTCCCAAGTAAGCAGAGCTTGTGTTATAAGTACTAGACAATTTATAGAAATACTTATGGTTTTTCCATAAATACTTATGTTTTTTTTTTGTAAATATATACATTATTATCTAAATATATACAACTCAAAGGTGACTGACATAGTGATTTATCAACGCACAGCCCAAACCACTGGACGGATCGGGCTGAAATTTGCATGCAAGTAGATGTTATGACGTAGGCATTTCCTAAGAAAGGATTTTTATTAATTCTACCCCCAAAGGGATAAAATAGGGGATGAAAGTTTAAATGAAACTTTGTCAATTTTAAACCGATAGGGCTGAGACTTTGCATGCATAAAGCTACTATAAGCTAACTACTGGGGATAGTAGTTAGGTTAAGAAAAGATTTTGATAAATTCCACCCCTAAGGGGATAAATTAACGCGAGCGAAGCCGCGGGCAAAAGCTAGTATAAATATAAAATAGGTACAACTTGGTAAAGTGGAGTGTCGCATCAAGAGAGGCTTGTGACTGCGGAGCGCCATCCCAGACTATGGCACATCTATTGACCTGTTCTTTGTGTTCAACATCCTGCACAAAGCAAGACCTTAAACTGCGACAGAATGCGCAAAAGTCGTCGCAACATTCTGGGGAAAATCTATTTAAATATATGTATTTAGTGCCTTTGAAATGAAAGAAGAAGTATGAAACACAGTAACTGTCGCTGTCTGTCCGTCCCTATGTACGCTTAAATTTTTTGAAACTACGCAACGGATTTTGAAGAGGTTTTTTTTATAGATAGAGTGATTTAAGGTGAAGGTTTATATGTTGTATATATAATACAGGTACACCCGTGCGAAGCCGGGGTGGGTAGCTAGTAATATACATAGACAACACCCAGAGTGATATAGTGAGCGACCATTGGAGGTCGACAAATTGTAATCAAATTAAATCAAAAAACATTTATTTATTAGTCACATTTTAGCCACTTATGAACGTCAAGTTTTTAGTATTAATATTATTCCCTACCGTCCAGTTCAGTAAACAGATTCCATTGAGATGAACTGACAAGAAACTTAACTGCATTTCTTTCATTTAAAAGCTACTTTATTTACACTATTCACTTATATAGGTGATTATGTCTAACATTTAATGAAAATCCAATACATGAACAACTATTGCCATACACGCTCGTCATTCAAGTAATCGTTTAGTGAGTAATAAATTCAAATTCAAATTTAAAATACATACTTTATTCATGTAGGTCTATTACAGACTCTTATGATATGTCAAATCTACCGTCAGTTCGGAAAGATTTTGAGATGAGAAGAATTGATAATAGCTAAGAATCTCCATAATATGTGCTTTGAAACAAAAAAAACCGCATCGTAATCGATTATGTAGTTTCTGAGTTACGATGCCACAAACAGACATAGAAATACGTCATACTTATAACACTTATAATCGCGTGGGTGGTTAAAAATAGACGAATGTATTAAACAAGTCGCGTGCTTAGTATAAATAACTGAAAGGTCAATTACTTAGTAACAATAACGGTTTCAGGAAATAAGTTGTAATGAAAACGTTTTATTGTAACTAAAGAACTAGATACCGTGGCGAGTTTAAAGTACTGTATCTATTGGAACGTTTCGAAAAGTAACGAGTAACTTGTGTAACGACATCCGAATTTCTAGCGGTGCCCTCAGACTAAAGTCGTATCTGTCAGGCGGGTGTTGGCCTTCAGTTGCTCTTAAGTCCTTCCTTTGGTTTGGAGTGCCATCTGCACTCAACCCCTATCGTCAGGTGAAGCTGTAAAGGTCAGTTAATAAATAAAAATTTGTAATCCTAGTAGTTATTAGTTACTCTAGTTACTTAGTGAATAATAATAATATCCCAAGACAATTGACATATTGTCATCTAGTCGCAAGCTAAGCTGAGCTTGTGTTATGGGTACTAGACAACTAATATTAATACTTAGATATTTTTTATTACGTAATATACATGACAATCATGCTCAAGAATACAATTGTACGTAACGTGTGAAGAATCGAACAGGCGGTCATCGGAAGGAAAGCGGTGTTAAACCGCTAGACCATAGACCGCCGAGGCCGTCAATGTAACTATCTAGTTATTATAGTTGCTTATAGGTACTGTAGTTATATAGTTCATCATAGTTACTAACGTATTTAGTTAGTTTTGCACCTTGAAACTGGAGGTATCTGTTTATTGTATTTCTCTAGTTAATATAACTATATAGTTACTAAAATTGTAAACAAAAATAATATAATTTAACGGATTAAATGGTGTAGCGGTTTAGAACACTGCTTTGCTTCTAATGGTCACAGATTTGAGTCCTCGCACGCTAAAACATATCTATTTGTGAATCTGATTGTCTGTATTTATCTGGATGTTTTCTGTGTAGGTATATTATATATGTATATTCCTAAAAAATCTTAGTATTTATATCAGTTGTCTAGGACCCATAACACAAGCTCTACATAGCTTAGGACTAGATGGCGCTGTTTGCATTGTCCAAGCTTATTATTATTATTACCAATTCTTCTTTCCAAGTATATCGGGAGGTATATATATATATATATATTCTTTATCGAAGAGATGTTAATAAAGTTTAAATTCTAAAGTATAATGAATTATGGTTCAATTTCCTCCAGTTGGGGATTAATAGTAATAAATTTTATGTTAGAGTGTTTTAATGTTACTTTTAGTGACTAACAACCTGACATTATGTTCGTTATGACTTATTAACATGCACTCTCACTGTATACTCCCTTGTTCTAAACTAGCTGAACTCGCGACTTCGTCCGCAGTGAATAGTGACCTTGTCCAAATAAAGTCAAGATATTTAATAATCTAACCCAAAGAAGCTAAAGCAAGTTCAACAGTAAGCAGAGCTTGTGTTGTAAGTACTAGACAACTGATATAAATACTGAAATTTATATATTTTTGTAAATACATACATAACATACATAGAAAACACCCAGACCGATACAAACAATCATACTCATGAATACAAATGTTTGTACCGTGCGAGGAATCGAACACGCGACCGTCGAAAGAAAAGCGGTGTCCTATAGGTACCACTAGAATATATACGTCTAATAATAAAAAAGTTTAGTTTCTCAATCACTTAAAATTTGTATTTCCAGTAAAACTTTACAATTTACATTTAATAAGTATCCAGTAAAACTCTTTACAATTTACATTTAGTAATAGTCTCAAGTAAAACTCTTTACAATTTACATTAAGTAAGAGTCTTCAGTAGAAGTCTTTACAATTTACATTCAGTAAGAGTCTACAGTGAAACTCTTTACAATTTACATTCAGTAAGAGTCTACAGTGAAACTCTTTACAATTTACATTTAGTAAGAGTCTACAGTGAAACTCTTTACAATTTACATTTAGTAAGAGTCTACAGTGAAACTCTTTACAATTTACATTTAGTAAAAGTTTCCAGTAGCAGTCTTTACAATTTACATTCAGTAAGAGTCTACAGTGAAACTCTTTACAATTTACATTTAGTAAGAGTCTACAGTGAAACTCTTTACAATTTACATTCAGTCAGAGTCTCCAGCGAAACTCTTTACAATTTACATTTAGTAAAAGTTTCTAGTAGCAGTCTTTACAATTTACATTTAGTAAGAGTCTCCAGTAGAAGTCTTTACAATTTACATTTAGTAAGAGTAACCAGTAAAACTCTTTACAATTTACATTTAAAGTAATGTAAACTGAAGTAGTAAAGTCAAACCACTACACACGCTTACAGATCGTCAATTAAACATTTTAATTGTTTGAAACAGATGGGAGTTCATGAAAGCTGTCTCGCTAACTTCATTACGTGTTAACTCGGCTTAGTTATTGGTCACAGGGTTACTAAGTGGCGAGTAAGTTAATCAACCTCGGTACCCAGTCGATAATCTCACTTACTTTGTAGCTTACGATTGATCTCATATCCGCCCCCGTTCAAAGGGCAGAACCACTTAATTGAATGGTAATTATCTCTGTTTTTTACGTCGTAACCCAGTGGTTTACTAGTCCGGTTTTTATCTAAAAGATCGTGAGTTCAAATCTGGCGAAAATAAACTTTTAATTTAGTAAAATTATATTATTTTATTAGTCAAATTATATTTTGTACTAGCTTTACGAGTGATGGCCTGATAATTTATTTATTCTTTATTGTACACACACACACATAATAAAAAAAATAAACAGAATAAATGTAATGTACAAGGGCGAGCTTATCTCTAAAAAGAGATTTCTTCCAGCAAACCTAGAAAATGTTATAGGATCTTGTATTAAATAGAATAGTCATACATACGTGTACGAAAAGAGGAGATATTAAAATATTGTAATTTATTTATAAACTCTTTATTGCACCAATAGAATTAATACATAAGATTTATAATTAGTAAGTATTATAAGCAATAAGTGTATAATTGTACAAAAAGAAATAGTTTATTAAATTATTCAAGGATATATAAATAATTGTTATTCAAATAAACTTAATGTAAGGAATTTTGAATAGTCGTATTTTTATTCTATCACTCATTCGGAGCGCAGACGAAACTTACGTTTTGTTCTTTTAAGTAAATGTTGTTCAAATTACATTTTTAGGAATTTTGTGCGAATAAGAAATGCTGAAGAATAGTTGACATAAATACAACAGATTACAAATATCCATATAGACAAAAACGATGATCACTTTATACAAAGTCCATGTAGGTATACATGACTTTGAATAAAGTGATCTTACTAGTATTAAAAATGCGAAAATTTGTGAGTATGGATGGGTTAGTTACTCTTTTAACTACTAAACGTATTTTAATGAAACTTTACTGTAATGTAGCTTATACATCGGAATAACACATGGCTATTTTCATGCGGGTATCTCCGCGGACACAGCTAGTCTTTGATATTTCAAGTTTACGTTTTTAACTTGATGTCTCTCGTATTAAAGAGGTCAAAAGGGAAGGAAGGGACTTTAATTTAATATAATAAGTAGATAGATAAAAGTAGATAATCTGCTTGCTTGTTTGTTGCTTGTCCATTTCTGTCGATGTTTTCTTTAGTGACTACATCATGGGGTTTTTCAAGGGTATGTTAACGGGGGAGTTTAATAGATAGATAGATAAAGGTAGATAATAATTCATGTAGATAATCTACTTATTTTGTCGTAGCTTTTCCATTTATGCCGTAGCTTTCTCTAGTGACTACATCATGGGGTTTTTCAAGGGTATGTTACCAGGGGAGTTCAATAGAATAACATAAATAGATAATAATTCATGTAGATAAATAGATTCCAAAGTTTTTTGTAGTGACTATATAATGTTCGGGGGAGTTTAATAGAATAACATAGATAGATAATAATTCATAGATAATCTACTTGTTTTGTCGTAGCTTTTCCATTTCTACCGACGTTTTTTCTAGTGACTACAGCATGGGGATTTCCAAGGGTATGTTAACGGGGGAGTTTAATAGAATAACATAGATAGATAATAATTCATGTAGATAATCTACTTGTTTTGTCGTAGCTTTCCATTTCTGCCGAGGTTTTTTCTAGTGACTACATCATGGGGTTTTTCAAGGGTATGTTAACGGGGGAGTTGAATAGAATAGCATAAATAGATAGATAGATAAAGATAGATAATAATTCATGTCGATAATCTACTTGTTTTGTCGTAGCTTTTCCATTTCTACCGACGTTTTTTCTAGTGACTACAGCATGGGGATTTCCAAGGGTATGTTAACGGGGGAGTTTAATAGATAGATAGAAAAAGGTAGATAATAATTCATGTAGATAATCTGCTTGTTGGTTTTTTGTAGATTTGGACAAGCTACAACAAAATTCCTGCCGAGGTTTTCTCTAGAGACTACAGCATGGGGTTTTTCGTTATATTAATGTTTTTAAAGGGTCGCTAACTCGCATGACACTCTTGGCGCTTCAGGCGACTATAGGTTCATTCCTGTTGAGGTTTTCTCTGGAGACTACAATATATTTTTCAAGGTTATATGTTTGTTGTTGTGTTTGTGTAACGATGTGTTAACGTTATTACGTTTGTTAAGGGTCGGCAACGTGACACCTCTGGTGTTTCAGGCGTCCATATCCAGTCCAGTCCGTCCACGTTAACCATTTATTATCAGATGGGCCGATGCCACCAACTCTCTCTCTCTCTCTTCTTAGCTACATATCCCATATGGTGGTGGGTCAGTTTTCCTTATTTTTGAATGCCACTTTATCCTGTCCCGGACATCGTCTTCAGAGACCTCGTACTCTGAAATCTATCATATTCCTAGCAACTACGTCTTCCCACCACTGCCTTAGTCGGCCTCTGCCTCTTCGACCGGGGACGGAAAGTTACAGCGCAAGGTTTCCGACGTAATCAGACGGCCTTCTCATCATGTGTCCGTACCGTCGCAGCCTACTTTCCGGCAATGTAGCACACAGACAGACTTCCTTGTACGTACTCGTCACGGATTTTATCAAGTCTGGTTATACCGCACATTCTGCCAAACTGAAGAGGAAACGCCACTACACATCCTATGCGATTGTAGCCCACTCATGCATAAACGAAATATCTCCTTTGGAAAGTATACGCTCTTTCCCGAGGAGATAAAAACCATCGCTCCTAAGAATATCTTTCAATTCTTGTCCCTGACGGGTCTAGGTAGCGAACATTGAAAAAGGGCGAGCACAATAGATCTATATAGGTCGCAGTGCTACAGGTGCTACAACACCTGATAATAGCCCAAACAACCCAATAAAAAAAAAATATACAGCACATCCACCTCAGAACCATTTTCCTTGGACGGTATGCACGTTCTTCTTGGTCGGCCATATTTCACTGCCATAATAAGCATAAGTCTTATAACTGTTTTATAAATATTGGCCTGATTGACACCAACGTTGTATAAAAATGTATGTATATGTAAAAAGAAATCTCATTTCGATTCAGTGAATTATGTACACAGCGGAAATTACAGGTACTGCCGACGCCCAGAGGCGCGGGCGTGATGTTTGCACTGCGCTGTGTGCCGGCCGAGTCATGTACTATGGTACTGCAAACACAATTAAACGGTGCTCGGCAGCTGCGATGTAGCGTTAGCAGAAACATCGTTCCGTAGTACATTTGTATTTGTTTGTATTCATGTGTATGAATTGTTTGTATTTGTGTGAGATTCATTTAGGAAAACAGTTTAAACAAAAGTAATAAGAAAGGAACTTTATTTATTTATTTCTTTAAAAAACTATATTAAATTTTGTATAATAGGCGGGCTTAATGCTAATAGCATTCTCTACCAGCCAACCTTAAGGAGTGCAGAGATACTCGAAGGCGGTTTGGTTTAGGTTTCATTCAACTTTCGCTTCATTTCTTCATTTCGTTAAATAAATGTTGAAACTTAACTTTTTAAGCTGCGTTGTAGCGTTAGCAGAGACATCGCGCGGTAATATATTTGTATTCATGTGTATGAATATTTGTATTTGTATGAGATTCGATTTGAAAACCAGTCTCAGCAAAATAATAAGAAGAGATAAATTTTAGTGCAGCTCTTTTAAATAAATGTTAAAACTTAACATTTTAAATCAACATATTTGCCAGTCTTGCCATGTGCTGGTACTGCTAACACAATTAAACGTCGCTCGGCAGCTGCGTTGTAGCGATAACAGAAACATTATACAAATGTATAACACATTTGTATTCATGTGTATGAATATTTGTATTTATGTGAGATTCGTTTTGGAAAACTGTTTGAACAAATATATAATTAAAAAGAAATTTACGAGTCGCTTTTGTATATAAACGTTGAAACTTAACATTTTTATTAAAAATATTGGCGATATATTATAAAATCATACATATACATTTAATAAAACATTTTAATCTGTAATTAATATACTTACAAATGTATTTAAGTGCAATAAAGAATATTTAATAAATGCGAAAGTAACTCTGTCCGTCTGTCTCACTTTCAAGCCAAAACTACTGAACCGATTTAAATGAAATTTGGTATACAGATAGTCTAGACTCTGAGAAAGGACATAGGCAATATGTACACTGGAACTGCATTTACCTTTTCATTCCAACGTCAGAGGCCGAGATTCTGTCACAGTGAGTGATGTGATGACGTCCAGAAGATTTGCTATCCCGACAGATTTCCTCGCAGATCCCGAGCTCGCTGTTGTCTGTCTCCGACGGATAAGTGACATATCATTTGTATTGCGTCTTCTTCTTCTTCGACGGACTCTTGTCAAGTGGTCGTGACATATCATTTGTATTCGTCGCGGACTGCGTACATTCGTCAGTACCGTCAGAAAAAAAACAACTCGGTATTATATTAAACGAATTGTTATACCTCGACCAGACACAGTCTAATCACTCCTCTCCATCCTAAGGTTGCCTGGAAGAAATCGCTATTTAGCGATAAGGCCGCCCATTGTTACCTCTATATTATAATTATTTTGTTATTATTTTCATATTTAATGTACATATTAATTTATGTAATTACTCTTTCTGTGAGAGGAACAATAAAGTGTTTTTCATTCATTTTTTCATTCATTCATTAAAGTGTATAAATCTTTACTTAATATTATAAATACGAAAGAAACTCTGTCTGCTTGTCTCTGTCTTGTTTTTACGCCAAAACTACTGAACCGATTTAATTGAAATTTAATATGCAGATAGTCTATACCCTGAGAAAGGACATAGACTACTTCTTAATGCGAAAAAAAGGTTGTAAGGGGTGGAAAGAGGTGATTAAAGGTTGTATGGAGGTATCATAATATCATGACATTTTTGAAACTGTTGATTAAGTATATATAAACATAACTTCGACAGTTTTTTAAAGCTAAAACGATGAAACCTTTTCATTTGACTTTTTTGGGTCAGATTATTAAATATTTTTCTTTATTTTGTCACTATTTCAATAATTTCACGCGGACAAAGCCGCGAGTACAGCTAGTATTATATATATATCTTCATTATGTACCGTATACACATACGAAATAAATTATTTAAATTTATTTTATTCATGAATATTATCTGTTTTGCTGTCTGTACATCATTATCGACGGGGTCCCAATCTTTGTGACAGTTTCTATACTTAAATTACTTGAGAACGGGGGGGCCTGGGGTACTGATAAGACGACCCCTAAGTGTTTAGGGTTCCGCCCACCACACGAAGAACGTTCATGCAATCATACATTTTTAATGGGTGATAATGGTATGGTACAGGTTTTTTTTTTTTGTTTTCTGACAATGTTTATTTAATTGCTAACTAACTCCGCAAACGTTGTTTTGTCATATAAATTAAAAATCGTTGTTAAATATAGGGGTTGATGGTAGAAAGGTAAGAAACGGTAGGGAAAAATTATAATATAAAAAATTTACGTTCATATGCAGCAAAAAGGTCTTACATGAATAAATGGGTTTTGAATTTGAATTTGAATTTAGGGTTGTATGAGTTTACAATGTCACATTGAAAAAAATTACCAAAAAATAAAAAAAATGTTACAGGTGGACAACCCTTATCACGTAGGTGTATGAAAAATAGATAGTAGCTGTTGTATAAATATGTAATAAAACTATTTATGACTGAAAATTGTATTTTAATGTTATGGTAGATAGAGAAGGTGACACAATATAATAATTTTTTTTATTATATTTTTGATTATAGAATAGAAAAAACCTTTAAATATATTAACATCAAAAGAGTTTTCTCAACAGTAGCCGATTCTCAAATTTACCGAATATGCATATAAAATTTCATAAAAATCGGTCTCAAGACGTTTCAGAGGAGTATGGTAACTAACATTGTGACACGAGAATTTTATATATATAACTAGCTGTCCCGGCAATCGTTGTTTTGCCGTATAAATTAATAACGCTATAAAAAAATAGGGGTTGGTGGTAGAAAGGTGAAAATTTAGGGTTGTATGTATTTTTTAATGACACATAATAAAAAATATATTAAAAAATTTTGCCAAAAAAAAAATAATGTTAAGGGTGAACAACCCTTATCACGTGGGTTATGAAAAATAGATAGTAGCCGATTCTCAAAATTACTGAGTATGCATATAAAATTTAATAAAATTCGGTCTTAATTTAAAGAATTTTATATATAAGATTATTTTTGACGGCCACAGTGGTTTAGTAGTTTAGTACACCGCCTTGCTTCCAATGGTCGCGGGTTTGATTCCTCTAACAGTGCAAACATTTTTATTAATAAGTATGATTGTTTGTATTAGTCTTAGTGTTTTGTACATAGAAATATATTTTTTAGTCAATAGTATTATATGAATATTTATAAGTTCTCCTTCTTCTTTATAGTGTACGCTCATGACAGAGTGATCGTGGCTTTTACTATGGGATCTCTTCGTTGTCCTCCTTAGTGACAGTGCTCAAAAAGTGATTATATTAAAAAGTTTATTTGAATAAATATTTCTATTCAATTCTCTTTTATTCTACTCTATTCTGTTCTAATAAAAGTAGACGTGAAAAAAACATCAAAACGCCAGATATAGTATATCGTTTGCCTCAAAAAACACAAACGAGATCGCGTTTATTACAAGTACTGTATCTTCAAATTAAAATGAAAATTTTAAGTCAATAATAAGTTAGAAAACTTATTAATAATACTTCAATGTGTTTGCAGTAAAAATATTTCTACTTCAACCTTTGCTGTTATTTAGTGTATTGTTTGAAAAAACTTTCCAAATTATTCCTTGTGGAGCTTTATCAAAGGAGTTTCCAGATGCTTATGAATTCTGTTACGAATGATTTCGCCTTTGTTCTTAATGTTTAATGTTTTGTTTGCTATTCGGGCACCGCGTGTTTGTATTTGGCTATTGTTATGATTACTATAGTGCTCTGCCCTAAAATAACAAAACTAACTAACTAAAAACATCAAATAAATGTACAAGTTGAGTTTCTTTTATTCAAATTCAAAGTATATTTATTCATGTAGGTCTATTACAGACTTTTATGATATGTCAAATCAACCGTCAGTTCGGAGTGAATTCGAGTTGAAAACTGATAAGAAACTCAGCTCGTATTCTTTTCACAAACTCAAACTGAACTCAGTTATTTATATAGAAACTTTCGGTTTCTTATGTACATCATATTTATCACTAACCCTACCGACTAGTTCGATAATCTACTTCAATTGGGAAGAACCGGCAAGAGACTTCAGGATCACCTGATGGTTGCCGGACATTTAAGAAAGGATAAGCTCTTAAAGGATTGAATATTGGTATCGTATCGGTTCCGAAATACTATTGCTATAAGGTGATTCCACAATGTGGTTGTGCGTGGCAAAAAGTTTCTAGAAAACGCACTGTGGAGGACCGTCATTCATCCTGATGATTAGGATGGTATTTTAGTGTCTGGTCATGGCAAAAAGTTTCTAGAAAACGCACTGTGGAGGACCGTCTTTCATCCTGATGATTAGGATGGTATTTTAGTTTCTGGTCATGGCAAAAAGTTTCTAGAAAACGCACTGTGGAGGACCGTCATTCATCCTGATGATTAGGATGGTATTTTAGTGTCTGGTCATGGCAAAAAGTTTCTAGAAAACGCACTGTGGAGGACCGTCTTTCATCCTGATGATTAGGATGGTATTTTAGTTTCTGGTCATGGCAAAAAGTTTCTAGAAAACGCACTGTGGAGGACCGTCATTCATCCTGATGATTAGGATGGTATTTTAGTTTCTGGTGATGGCAAAAAGTTTCTAGAAAACGCACTGTGGAGGACCGTCTTTCATCCTGATGATTAGGATGGTATTTTAGTTTCTGGTCATGGCAAAAAGTTTCTAGAAAACGCACTGTGGAGGACCGTCATTCATCCTGATGATTAGGATGGTATTTTAGTTTCTGGTGATGGCAAAAAGTTTCTAGAAAACGCACTGTGGAGGACCGTCATTCATCCTGATGATTAGGATGGTATTTTAGTTTCTGGTCATGGCAAAAAGTTTCTAGAAAACGCACTGTGGAGGACCGTCATTCATCCTGATGATTAGGATGGTATTTTAGTTTCTGGTCATGGCAAAAAGTTTCTAGAAAACGCACTGTGGAGGACCGTCATTCATCCTGATGATTAGGATGGTATTTTAGTTTCTGGTCATGGCAAAAAGTTTCTAGAAAACGCACTGTGGAGGACCGTCTTTCATCCTGATGATTAGGATGGTATTTTAGTTTCTGGTCATGGCAAAAAGTTTCTAGAAAACGCACTGTGGAGGACCGCCATTCAACCTGATGATTAGGATGGTATTTTAGTTTCTGGTCATGGCAAAAAGTTTCTAGAAAACGCACTGTGGAGGACCGTCATTCAACCTGATGATTAGGATGGTATTTTAGTTTCTGGTGAGTATTACGACAGTGAAATTCAGAAGCTGATATTAATCCAAACAATTCCTCTAAAATTGCATAAGTGATATGGCCGCCATTTGTACACTGTTAATATTAATTCCTGTAATTTATCTAGTGGATTAAAGATCATATAAATGAATAAATATTTGAATTTAAAAATGAATCTATTGTAAACAAGTACAACATTTATATGGGCTGAGTTTCTTGTCAGTTCTTCTCATCTCGAAATCATTCCGAACTGACGGTAGATTTGACATATATAAGTCTGTAATAGACCTACATGAATAAGGATATTTTGAATTTGAATACAGATAGAGTCACGGGATTCGACTATGCTACATGCAATCGCATAGTTGATTACTTAAATGGATATTGTATGAATTAAAGTGATAATCTATTGTAATCTGATAATGAAATATCGATCGAGATATGTTATCAAAACTCATTGATAACAATATTTTAATAAATCTGCTGAAATGAAAGGAATACCGCATGGAAAGATAACTTCCAACTTAGTTAAAAGTTATAGTCACTCACCATCCACCTTGTCTTTCTCCTGTATCCAAAGGTTGTCTGGAAGAGATTGAGTAAAAATTAATGAAAATAGGTAGATGTTTGAACAGACGCCTTTTATTGCAGAGCGCAGTGACAGAAGAACCGGATTATAAAAAGGTACAAGCATATCTGGCTGCTGAGATGAGGATGGAACTTGGTCATTGTCAGGATGTTGATAAAATTTATCCTCGACAAAGACAACATCTCTAGAAATTATAATTTTTCTAGGATTTAGGGGATCTACAAGACAATAGCCTTTGCTTTCTGTAGCATATCCTATAAAAATACAAGATTGAGTTTTAGATTCCAGTTTTGTCCGTGTTGAGATTCCATAAATTGAGTATTAGGTTGAAGCATTTTTGCCCATAACCAGTAAAAATGAATGAAAATAGGTAGATGTTTGAACAAATGTCTTTTATTGCAGAGCGCAGTGACAGAAGTAGAATAAAATAAAAATTATACAAAGAACATCATAGTTTGAATATGGATAAAAAGAATATAAAAACTGCCAGTGACTCTGATTGTAGGTCTAACAGATTGCTTAAGCGATAAGACGGCCTATTGCGTCTTTAATAGTGACCTTGACCAAATAAAGAAAAAATATTTAATAATCCAACCCAAAAGAACTGAAGACAAAAGTTTCATCCTTCCAAAAGTGACGAATGTCGATAGAAACTTTCATCCCCTATTTTATTTTGATCCCTTAAAAATGTTACTTTTTTACTTACTTTGAAATCTTAATAATGTGTTAAACGTTATAATAGTTTCTGAGTATATATGTTTGTTACTTTTTCACGCAAAAGCTACTGAACGGATTTTGAAGAAACTTTACAGTAGTATAGCTTATACATCAGAAGAAAATATCTTAATAATATTATAAACGTGAGAGTTTGTAAGTATGGAAGTTTGTTACTCTTTCACGCAAAAACTACTGAACTGATTTTGATAAAAGTTGACAGTAATATAGCTTATACATCAGAATAACATATCTTAATAATATTATATACCTAAAAGTTTGTAAATATGGAAGTTTTTTTTTTTCACGCAAGAGCTACTGAACTGATTTTGATAAAATATGCCATATTTTATATTGAAATTTAAAGCGAGTGAAACCGCGGACACAGCTAGTATATAAATAAGCTAAGGATTTGTGCATTGAAATAGAGATAAATGAATATACCCGTCTGGATTTGTTAATGGCGATACGTACAATATACAATTTGAGTCGTAGACAAACATTTAGAATAGAATAGAAGAGAAGAGAATAGAATAGAATAGAAGAGAATAGAATAGAAAATTATTTATTCAAATAAACTCAATTTAAGCACTTTTGAATAGTCAACATTTTTTTAAATCTACCGCTTCGGAAAGCTGTCTCATCACAAGAAGAATAAGTTTTCGTGGGTACGTGCGTACGATCGATGGCAAATAAAAAATTAACAACTCCGTGACCTAATTACGTGGCCCATTAGATGTTTGACATGATTACTCGACGTACCCACATCGCTATTGATCCAACTCCATTATTAATACCAATAAATATTTATCTTCATAGTATTCAGTATTTGCTTCAACGGATTTTGAAGCGGTTTTTCTTAATAGATAGAGTGATTCAAGAGGAAGGTTTATATTTATTTATTTATTTATTTATAAAATTACATGCTCTCAGTGAGTATTACAGTACAATACCAATGCACTCACCAAGGAATAAAACGTATACAATACATATATTAATATTAATACTAGTGATAACAATAAGGTCATAAAAAAAAAAAGAAAAAAAAAATTAAAAATAATGAAATATAAAAAATAAAAACAGCAACTAATTACAATAATATCAATAATCTAGAAATATACTAATACTGAATATAATTTGTTACAGCTCTGTGAAACTCTGTGGCAGTACAATTAAATATGTCAAGTGGAAAAAATATATATAACTCATTAAGCAGACGAAGTGCTCTTGAGAGTGGTGCATGATCAGCATTTAAGGTTCTACACAGGGGCAGGGCAAATATATATATACGATTACGCTTTCCAAGTTCTGGGACGTGAAAGCTGATCGCCAATATATTGGATTATATTTTTGATAATTTTGAATACGAATTATATATATTCGTCTCATTTCGAGGGCTCTATATCCCACCATACCTAACAAGAAAGTGCTCGGATATATATGTGGATAAATTCGATAACCGTATTGTTTATAGTATAACCATCTTATAAACTTTTTTTGCAATTTTTCAATCATCATTGAATATTTTGTCTCGTGTGGATTCCATACAATAGCGTTACTTTCTAAAATACTCCTAACGTAAGCATTATACAAAATTTTGATGGCTTCAACACTATTCAGATACTAAAAAAACAGCTGTATGATCTGCGACATATCCCTACGATATGTTCACGAAAAGATAAATCCTACTCATTAACAGTAAATCGCTAACAGAGCTAAATGTTTTTGGAGTCTAGACAATTAAAAATAAAAGTTTTTTTAATCGACTGAATGTTATATATAACATTTGTCAATATTTTTAAGTCATTAGATCTCCATTGTTTGACGGACTCAATATCTTGTTGGAGAAGAATACAGTCAGAGTAGCTATTAATTCGCACGGGTGTACACGTATTATATATATAAACCTTACTTTAGAATTACTGCATCTATTAAAAAAAACCGAAAAGAAAATCAAAATCCGTTGCGTAGTTTTAAAGATTTAAGCACACAGACACGCCACTACACATCCTATTGTAGTTGTGGTATGTGGTTGTAGCCCACTCATGTATAGAAATAGAAATAATCTTTATTCAAATAAACTCATTACAAGCACTTTTGAATAGTCATATTTTGATTCTACCACTCATTAGGAACGCAGACTCATCACTAGAAGAATGAGCGAGAAACTTGTGTGTTGCTTTATTGAATACATGTTGTTTTTTAAATAAATAATTACACAATAACAAGTAAGAGGCATGTTATAATCAACATAGAAACCGCTACGCACTCATTCTTAGTGCAATCAGATAATATTGTCAGCGCTATGAATTTAAAGTTTTCTCTACAAAATATAAACTCTTTAATTTTATAATAAGGATTCTTACACAGAAAGTTTTTTATACAACATTTGAATCTCTTTTTTTAGGCAGATTTAGATAAACGAATATAAGCGAAATATCTCTTTTAGAATGTACACACTCTTTCCTGAGGAGATAAAAACCATCGCTCCTAAGAATATCCTTCAATTCTTGTCCCTGACGGGTCTACGTAGCGTACTCTGAAAAAGGGCGAGCACAATAGATCTATGTAGGTCGCAGTGCTACAGCTCTTATCACCTGGCAATAGCGCGAAACTCTCAATAAAAACAAAATAGTATCTCTCTGTCTAGCCTTTTACAATTTTATTTGTGGTCGGCTCACATAGTCCTTCCTCTCCAGACACATCTGTCCCGGGTTGTAGAGTCGGTTATTTTAGTTTTCTTTAGGTCTTTAATGATAACGGACTCCCAAGTTAATAGGGCCATCCCCGTCTCTTGGACTGCCAAGTTAGGTTAGTACGGCCTTTCTCGCCTATTTGGGCCGATATTATTAATTTAATGAAAGATAATATAACTCTTTTTTGTGCATAAAAAAATATTTACAACAAAATAACTTAATATAAATAGGTTAACAAAAGCCAGCCTTATCGCTTAATCGCGCTGACACTCAAGATAGTGTATTTTGTAAAGTTCCTGCAATTTATAACCAACTAGCTGTGTCTGTGACTTCATCCATGAGAAATAGAATAGAATTTTATTAACTCGTTTTTACAGTAATAACATAAGAAATACAAGAATAATTTACACATTAAAAAACGGAGTCAATGTGGACCACAACTCAGCATAATGCTGGAAGTAGTTTCCAGCGCTGATTTTCAGTTGGGCCCTCAGTACGGACGCGCAAATATTACAATTAAAAATAACTTAATAAATCAGATTTTTATTTTATTTGTATAATAAATAAAATAAAAATAATAATATCAAGAGAAAAAGTATATAAATAATAAAAAGTAAAATTATATATTAATAATCTTAAATAATAATCGTAAAACATTATATACGTAATGGATAAAAGAAAAAATAAACAATTATAAAGAAATAAAATAAAATAAAATTAAATAGAGGGGATAACATTTTATTTTAAGGGTAAATGTTTAACAAACTTTTAATGTCGTATTTATTTCTATTTTTTTTTTCGAACTATTCTTACGCTGTTAGCCGCTGCTGTCCTTTACAACTTCACCGGATAATAGGGAGACGAGTGCCGATGGCACTCCAAACCCGTGGAGCGGGTGAAGGCCAACTCCTGCCTGACGGTTAAAAGACTTAAGCCTGAGGGTATTATCGCTAGGGATTCGAACCTCTTTTGCTCAGATCCTCGTAATATCGAACTTCCTCGAATTGGATGGGGGATTAATCGGAGAGGTAATTTGATGTTTTTTCGGACTACTCTAATGCTGTTGACTGCAGCTATCCTTTACTGCTTCACCGAACTAAAAGAGCGAGTGCAGATGGCACTTCAACCCCGTGGAATAACTTATGGAGCGGTTAAAGGCCAACTCCTACCTGATAGATACGACTTAAGCTTGAAGGGCACACGGCTAGGGACTCGAACTTCAGTTCAGGCTGTCGTAATTTCGATGCCCGTTTGAATTGGACGAGGATCAATCTAAGGGATAATTTGTTTTTTTTTTTTCAAACAACTCTAATGCTGTTGGCGGTAGCTGGCCTTTACAGTTTCACCGGACGATAGGGGGCAAGTGTAACAGATGGCAATCCAAACTCGCAGGCACTTATAAAGTGGATGAAGACCAAATCCTGCCTGACAGATAAGATTTTAATCTGAGAGCCAGGAGTTCGAAACTCAGTTCAGGTGGTCGTAATTTCGATCCCCGTTTGAATTGGACGGGGGAGATCGATCGTAGCGGTAATTTTTTTATTTTTTTTTCGGACTTCTCTAATGCTGTTGGCCGCAGCTGGCTTTTACAACTTCACCGGACTATAAGGGGGCAAATGTAGCAGAGGGCACTCCAAACCCCAGGATGGACTTATGGAGCTGATGAAGGCCAACTCCTGCATGACAGATAACTGGTCTGAGAACTAGGAGTTCGAAGCTCAGTTCAGGCTGTCGAATTTTCGATCCGTGTTTGAATTAGACTGGAGATCGTTCATCATATATCATCGCAGCCCGGAAGCCGTCCACTGCTGGACATAGGCCTCCCCCAAAGATCTCCACGACGATCGGTACTGCGCTGCTCGCATCCGATGCCTTCCCGCGATCTTGACCAGATCGTCGGTCCACCTAACAATGACTGGAGGAATTAAATTTGTTCCCAAACTTATTGTCTTAGTATTTGTGGTCACATTACTGAGGACAAATATAAATTTAATGGACCCCAACGGCCATCTGTCCTACGATTATGTGTTGCCCATTGCCACTTCAAAGTCGCAATTCTTTCTTCATTTATGTCGGTCATTACTGGTTCTTCTGCGGATCTAAAATCATTTCTGATGTTTGATCACGCAGAGAAACTCCGGGCAATAGCCCTCTCCATTGCCCAATAGAGTGACTCTGAGCTTGTTGAGGGGGCCCATAGTTAGCGACCACGTCTCTGTTCCGTAAGTCATCACTGGCAACACACATTGGTCGTAAACCGGGGTAGCTTAATATATAATTGTTATGTATATCTAAACACAGAAAACGAAAATATATCGCGTTGTAGACTTAGTGTAGCGCCATCTAACGCTAAAAGGTGATTTAATCCGAACAACAACAATCAGTTAATGGCGCCCTCGATTATATTCCAGAGAAATTAACGGTTTCACAAACAAATCCCTAACTCGATTGTATACAATGTTTATTCGCGAAACTTCACCCCGCTAACAATGACGGGAGTGAATCGTGGAATTAAATTTGTTCCCCAATAAAACTTATTGTTTTTAGTATTTGTTGTACACATTAGGTGAGGGTATTTGTTTAAATACAAATATAAATTTAATGGACACGGAAATAAAGTTAATTTTAAAATGTCTCATAATTATTGTGTTGTTAAATTGTAGACAAATAGAATACGGCAAATCAAATCAAATCAAAATATCTTCATTCATGTAGGTCAATTACAGACTCTTTTATATGTATTATAAAATGCACTCGCTTCCGGTGTCTGTTCGCTTAGATCTTTTAAACTACGCAACGGATTTTAATGCAGTTTTCAGCAATAGATAGAGTGATTCAAGAGGAAGGTTTATATGTATAATATATGTACTTCCATGCGAGGTTGCGGCGCGTAGCAATGTAGCGCGTAGTTTGTTTTGTTTCATGCATGATAGTGGAATGGTGCACCCGCCTGCGCTAACGGTTTACGCTGGCGGGGCACCAGTGGAGGATGATAAGATGAGCACGAGGTCAATTAGCACATCGCGGTTAAATAACCAGGAATTAACCACGATGTTTGTCATTTTTAAAGCTAGAAGCTTGTAGCTTTTTTTTCTATTGTGGGTGAAATCATTGAATATTTTTTATTTATTTATTTCAATGTCAATAAGAAGTGGACGAAGCCGCGGGCAAAGCTAGTATAGAAATATATAAATAGCGTTAATGTTTACAAAAGTACTGCAAATAATCACATCCTATTAGCATAAATGAGATCACTCCAAAACACCTTATTTTTGATGTCGGTCGAAAACAGGGTTGACAAAATGAAATTAATTACGTCTAAGGGACGGGGATACAGCCTTGAATAAATAAATAGCGTACCGCTTGAGCTACAATATTTTTTTTAAGGATGATAATGGAATGGTGCACCCGCCTGCGCTAACGGTTTACGCTGGCGGGGCACCAGTGGAGGATGATAAGATGAGCATGAGGTCAGGTCAGTTAGCCCATCGTGACAAATTCACCAAGAATTTATCACGATGGTTTCCAGGGGGAGCCGCGTGGAGGTCAACCTGACATGGTACATTGCTAGCAATAGGATTATTAGTTCACATTACTAACAATCCTTCCACCCAGATCTACAGTATAACCATATTGGTATAGTAGCCGGCCCCGGTGGTCTAGCGGTTTAGCACACCCGTTTACTTCCGATGGTCGCGGGTTCTTTTCCTCGCACGGTGCAATCATTTGTATTCATGTGTATGATTGTTTGTATTGGTACGGTTACAAAAAAATCTATGTATTTAGTAGCTGTCCCGGCAAACGTTGTTTGGCCATATAAATTAATAACGCTATACAAAAATAGGGATTGATGATAGAAGGGTGAAAATTTAGGATTGTATGTATTTTTGTATGTTGTATCATAAAAAAATAGAAACTAAAAATTTTGTCTAAAAAATAAAAAAATAAAATTTAGGGGTGGACTACCCCTAACATTTAGGGGGATGAAAAATAGATGTTGGCCGATTCTCAGACCTACTCAATTCGCTCACAAAATTTTATTAGAATCGGTCAAGCCGTTTCGGAGGAGTATGGGAACGAAAACTGTGACACGAGAATTTTATATATAAGATATCAGTTGTCTAGTACCCATAATACAAGCTCTGCTTACCGTGGGACTAGATGGCGCTGTGTTAATTGTCCAGAGTTATTTATTTATTTATATCAGTTGTCTAGTACCCATAACACAAGCTCTGCTTACCGCGGGACTAGATGGCGCTGTGTTAATTGTCCAGGGGTATTTATTTATTTATATCAGTTGTCTAGTACCCAAACACTTGTTTACACTTTTCCTTATCTTTCAGTACTATACTTGCAAACAACTTTCAACCGACGTCAAAAAAGACTAATGACTATATTCAGATTCGAACACGGGAATAAACTTTTCATTAAAAAAAAAACCAACTTCCAACTGAAAGTTTCATCTAAAAGTTTCGACGCTTTCTACTAAGGATTTCATTTCATTTCGTAGGTATAAAGTTTTTATTGAATTCAACGAAACTATATTTAACGTTTGAGTACCTGGGCGACCGTGCTCCACGTTTTTTTTAGGAAGGAAGGAACTTATGTGTTGCTCTTTTAAATAAATATAGTTTTACTTATTTATTATTTAATTATCTATCACTTCCTCAATAATAATTATTACATATAAAACTTTCCGTCAGGTGGGCCGACTGCTCGTCTGTCGTTTTATTTAATTTCCTTGATGTAGCTGTTCCTTGGTCTCTCCCCCTCTATCTTCTATCTCTTCCGCAATAATAACTATTCCATAAAAGTTTCCATCAGGTGGTACGTCTGTTTATCTGTGCTTTTAAATTAATTTGCTTGATGTAGCTGTTCCTTTGTCTCTCCCCCTCTATCTTCTATCTCTTCCGCAATAATAACTATTCCATAAAAGTTTCCATCAGGTGGTACGTCTGTTTATCTGTGCTTTTAAATTAATTTCCTTGATGTAGCTGTTCCTTGGTCTCTCCCCCTCTATCTTCTATCTCTTCCTCAATAATAACTATTACATATAAAACTTTCCGTCAGGTGGGCCGACTGCTCGTCTGTCGTTTTATTTAATTTCCTTGATGTAGCTGTTCCTTGGTCTCTCCCCCACTTTCCTTCTGTCTTTCCTATTTCAATAATAATTATTACATAAAAGTTTCCATCCTCAATAATAACTATTCCATAAAAGTTTCCATAGGTGGTACGTCTGATTATCTGTGCTTTTAATTTAATTTGCTTGATGTAACTGTGCCATTTGCTCTCTCCCTCTTTTACTTTCTAACTATCCCTCAATGTTTTTAATAACTATTACATAAAAACTTTCCATCAAGTGGTCCATCTGTTTGTCTGTTGTTTCAGTATATAAATAAAAACGTACATAGCTCTCAACAGACCGGGTGTATGTTGCCGTTTGAGGTCCAATAACAGCACGCATCGACCAACACGACGCTTTTAATTAACTTGTTTAGTTCACTGTGTATGGTCCAAGATACAGCATGAAGCGGATATTGTCTATATATTTTCTTATTTATTTATTTAAACATTATTGATTTTTTTATACTATATATATATTTTTATAGCCGGGTTTAATGCTAATAGCATTCTCTACCAGCCTAACAATTATACAATGTTATTGTTATATATCTAAGCAGCTACTCGCCCCGGCTTCGCCCGCGTGTACATATATTATATATATATATATATATATATATATATATATATAAACCTTCCTAATGAATCATTCTATCTATTAAAAAAACCGCTTCAAAATCCGTTGCGTAGTTTTAAAGATTTAAGCATACATAGGGACGGACAGACAGCGACAGCGATTTTGTTTTATACTATGTAATGATAAATTATGATAGATATGAACTATTACTGTCTGGGGTTTGTTAGAATGAATGAATGAATGAATGAATGAATGAATGAATGAATGAATGAATGAATGAATGAATGAATGATACTTTTTATTCTTCCTCTCACAAACAATACATTTACATACACAATTATGTATGAAATTATAAAAAACACAATAACTAACAAGACAAGGCAACAACGGGCGGCCTTATCGCTAAAAAACGATCTCTTCCAGGCAACCTTAAGATGGATAAAAGTGATTAGACTTGCGTCTGGTAGAGGTATAATGATGGTAACAATATTGCAATAATAGCAATGAATCAATTAGGTTGACCACCACGCGGTTCCCCCTGGACTGAAAATCATCACTGGACACTATGTTTCCAACATTATATCCACTTTGCTATTAGCAATTTGTTTTCACACAAAATTGCTGAAAAGTAATTCTTAATAACATTTATTTACTGAAATTATTATTTTTTTTTATTGTAAAAATGCTTGTTATAAAATTAAAGAGTTCGTAAATGATAATAATGTTTTTGTAGAAAAAAAACTTAAAATTCATAGCGCTGACAATATTTATCTGATTGCACTAAGAATGAATGCGTAACGGTTTCTATGTTGATTATCGCATGCATCTTACTTGTTATTGTGTAGTAATTTATTAAAAAAAATATTTATTCAAAAGAGCAACACACAAGTTTCTGTCTCATTCTTCATGTGATGAGTCTGAGTTCCGAATGAGAGGTAGAATAAAAAATATGACTATTCAAAAGTGCTTGTATTGAGTTTATTTGAATAAACTATTTTCTATTTCTATGCTGAGTGATGGACATTGAATCTGTTTTTATATTTCATATTGCATCAAAAATCATTTAGTCATCAAAAACGGCACGCGTAGGTACTCATTTAACAAAATAACTCTCTCAAACTGATTAACATTTTGGAAGAGTTTGTAGATAGTTCTATCTACCTCATCTGGGGTAAAAGTCGTGAATATATTTCAGTCCTGGATTTGATTTGTTATCTATGTTTATATTACCGGAGAATTAATTAGAAATGTAGGTTAATAAGACTAAACTAAAATTATATTCTTCGACGTAGTAGCTTTGATTTTGTTTGTTGGATATATATGTCTTAAAAAAATAATATTATGGCAGACTTATCCCAAAAGATTCCTTCCAGTCAACCTTTGAGTGACTGAAAGGAACTGTGGAGTGGTGGATACAGACCAGGTACAAAATCAATAAAAAAAAATACGCGTCGAAAAACAATATATAAATAAATATCTGTTCTTAATACTGATATTTAGAAGATAAATATAGTTTAACAATTTTTATAGCTTTCATCAAGCACAGAACACAAACATAGACAAGATGAGGTGCTCTACAAACTCTATAGTCTACAGACTATACTATAGAGACAACATGCTACAGATAAACAAATATTTTATTACATCAACATAGGCAAACTCGCTGTGATTACACCCACGTGAAATTTATAGTCTATGTATTATTCTGATGATTTCTAATAACTATATTATTGTAAAGTTTCATTAAAATCCATTCTGTAGTTTTTGTGTGAAAGAGTAACAAACATACATAGATATTCACAAACTCCCATGTTTATAATATAAGTAAGATATAGCCACATATTTTTTTAATGTCAGCAGATTTGAACTTGATACTTTTGACGTCGAATTCCCGTGTAACGGTGGATTACATAAGGAATCTCTCCCTATTAGGCTGAGTGCGTGGGAGTTCCAACAGTGTCCTGAAGGCAATGGCTTGTAATATAGACTGTCCCATTCTAAGAGACTGGATGGGACAGGTAATACATTAAAGTTTACATTTCTATAATATTTTCTTTTTATTTTATACTAGCTGTTGCGATTTCGTCCGCGTGGAGTTTTATTTTATTTTTCTAAAATAAAAGTAGCCTAAGTTACTCCTTATTGCATCAGCTACCTGCCAAAAAAAGTCCCGTCAAAATCGGTCCAGCCATTTCAGAGATTAGCCGGAACAAACAGACCGACAGACAGACAGACAAAAATTGTAAAAAATGTTATTTTGGTGTATGTACTCCTGTATTTGGTGTGTGTACTATGTACTCCTATTTTACTGTATGTAATATATAAATGATAATAATGTTTTTGTAGAAAATATCTAACTTAAAATTCAAGTGCTGACAATGTTATCTGGTTGAAGAGAGATTAAGTGCGTAGCGGTTTATATGTTGATTGTCATGCCTAATCCTTGTTGTTAATTAAATATAAGTAAATCAATATTTATTTAAAAGAGCAACACACAAGTTTCTTGCTTGAATAAGCGGTAGAATAAAAGAACTTGACTATTCAAAAGTGCTTATATTAAGTTTATTTGAATAAAGATTATTTCTATTTCGATGCGTCGGAGATTCCTACTACCTGCGGCTGTATTGATTCAATATATCGTAAGAAATGGTAAGCAAACGTCTTCCGGGCTGCGATGATGATGATGATGATGATCGTAAGAAAGCGTCAGTCATGACATGTAATTATGTTAACTAGTCATCACGACACATTACCAAACGTAAATCCTCCTTTTAAAATATAAGTACAATAAAATTTCCTACCCCCTATTGCTAACAATCCCTCCCCCTACCCCCCAATTCCCACGGGGCTCGTTCAGTAATATACTAAATTCGCTTTTTAACAAGGAAAATAATAATGAAATTGCTGTTCTTATTGTTAACAGGTCGTGGGTGGGCGGATGATGAAATGAACTTTGACGGTGAGTAGAAAATACACAAAGACACACCGACAGGAAGGAGCTATGTGGTTTATTTAAGAAATAATTTAGACGTATAATAATTGAGGGTCATAGTGGTGTTGCGGTTTAGACTGGATAGTCACGGGTTCGATTCCTCGTGCATACAAACGTTTGTATTCATGAGTATGTTTATTTATATCGGTCTGGGTGTTTTCTTTATATAAAATTAAAAAAATGTATCTGTGTAAGTGTGTATCCATATCTGTTGTCTAGTATTCATAACACAAGCTCTGCTTTATTTGGGTTAAGATGGCGCTGTATGTATTGTCTTGAGATTAAAAAAATACTTGATAAGTGCACAGAAAAACAAAAGCCAGCCATATAGCTATAAGCAATTTATTACAGACAATCTGATAAGGAGCAAATAGATAACTGTAAGCCAATTTTATTCTGTTTATTCACTGTAGACTTTATAAAAAGTCTAGGTTATACCGGGACTTGGTAGACTCTTAAAAAACTCGTCCGCGTGCTTTTTTTTTTATACCGCGATGGTGGCAATCAAGCATACGGCTCATCTGATGGTAAAGGTTACCGTAGCCTATGAACGCCTGAAACACCAGGGGTATCAGTTGCGCGTTGCCGACCCTTAAGAAACCTTAATATACCCTTCTTGAAAAACCCTATGCTGTAGTCTCGTGGGAAAACCTCGGCAGGAAGTTCATTCCACAATCTAAGTGTACGCGGGAGGAAACTCCTCTGAAACCGCACTGTTCGAGACCACTTAGGTTTCAGTGTGTGGGGATGAATTCACTGTCGATGGCGAGCGGTGTGGTGGTAAAAGGTGGCTGTCGGCATCATGTCGAACAATTCCTCAGTCTCACCTATTTCAGTCAAGCAGCTTGCTTTGTAAGATGTTTCGGTTGTAGGGTGCAGATTAGACAGTGAAATTACAGGGTAAGAGGCGTGACATCTTAGTACTCTGGAATGACAACGCAGGAGTGGTATCACGGGTGTCACATGATAACGTGATGTCCGTAGTGCTGTTTATGTCTACCGGCTGGAACCTATGTGATCTCGGATAATGAGGATTCAGAGAACACCTGCGTATACTTAGATTGTGGAATGAACTACCTGCTGTGATTTTCTCACGAGACTACAGCATGCGGTTTTTCAAGAAGGGTATATTAAGGTTTCTTAAGGGTCGGCAACGTGCACGTGACACATCTGGTGTTACACGCGTCCATAGACTACAATAATCGTTTACCATCAAATAGGTCGCATGCTTGTGTGCCATTTCAATTAAAGACATGGAATTATTCAAGTCACCAGCTGTTTGGTAGCTGAAATAGGTCATGTGGACTTATAATACCATTGTTAACAATGTACCATGTTAGGTTGACCTCCACGAGGTTCCCCCTGGAAACCCTCGTGATAAATTGCAGGTGAAATTATCACGATGTGCTGACTGACCTGAACTCATGTTCATCTTATCATCCTCCACTGGTGCCCCGCCAGCGTAAACCATTAGCACAGGCGGGTGCATCATTTCACTATCATCTATTTAAAAAAAAGGTGAACTCTGTCAAGTATTGCCAATATCCAGTAAGATTAAGATATCATCCTTCTCATTCTATAGAAATTTAGAAATAGAAATAGAAATAATCTTTATTCAAATAAACTCATTACAACCACTTTTGAATAGTCATATTTTGATTCTACCACTCATTCGGAATGCAGATTCATCACAAGAAGCAAGAAGCAAGAAACTTGTGTGTTCTTTTTAATAGATGTTTTTTATATAAATAATTACTGTAATTATATAAGAGATCTGTTCAGGTTACTAACACTGATTAGACTTGTTTTTACAATAGCATATGCTGGTGGTCACTCTATTCTCCCAAATTTGAATTTAAAATGAATCTGTATTATTGTAAATATGTACAACATTTACTTGCAAAGAATACGAGCTGAGTTTCTTGTCAGTTCTCATCTCGAAATCATTCCGAACTGACAGTACATTTGATATCATTATTATTATTACATAGTATGAGACAAACGCTGTCGCTGTCTGTCCGTCCCTATATATGCTTAAATCTTTAAAACTACGCAACGGATTTTGAAGCGGTTTGTTTTTAATAGATAGAGTGATTCAAAAGGAAGGTTTATATGTATAATACATGTACACTCGGAGTAGCCGGAGCGATCAGCTAGTATCTGATAAGTCTGTAATAGACCTACATGAATAAAGATATTTTGAACTGAATAAAAAAAAAATCAAAACAAGTAGGTACTTACTCTTCAAGTTGATTATAATAAATATAATTTATGTACGCACTGAGCCTATTCAGGTTGTAATAAAAGAAATTAGACATAATAAAAACAGAGCACAATATTGGCTATTATTTCGGAAAGAATAAAGTATATATTTAAATGAATTTATTTTAATTGAAACCAGCTCTGTTGCCTGAGGGCCGTTGACCCAAAACCTAGCCACTTGGAGTAGTCGACGGGGATCAAAGGTCTATCTAAAATTTGTTTTAGCAATGTTTACTTTATGGTTAATGAATAGGGCTCAGAATAGGTAGTTCTGTTTTGTGTACTTGCGATTTTGTGACATCAATAATATGGATGTGCCTATAGAATAGGAATCATTTATTCAAATAAACTTACATTGAAGCACTTTCGTCAATCTAGTCATTACATTTTCTTAATCTACCGCTCATTCGGAAAGCTGCCTCATCACAAGAAGAACGAGCAAGAAACTTGCGTGTTGCTCTTTTAAATAATTGTACTATTACTTTACATTTTTAAGTTTAAATGTGTAAATACAAACCACCAATTAGTATTAATTCAAATAAATACTCAAATAGAAAAAATATTGAATATATAACCAACTGGTTAAACAATTAATAAGAGGAAATCTAGATGATAAATCTAGATGCATAACAGTGAGTAAAAATATAATATATAGGAGCCATTTATAAATTTCTGGGTAACTAGGGACGGTGTTAGTACCCATTTAAAATAAGTAATCTTGAATGACACAAGGGAATAATGTATATTCATATAATATACTAGCTCATCGCCCCAGCTTCGCACAGGTGTACATGTATTATACATATAAACCTTCCTCTTGAATCACTCTATCTATTAAAATAAACTGCTTCAAAATCCGTTGCGTAGTTTTAAAGTTTTAAGCATACATAGTGATGGACAGACAGCGACAGCGACTTTGTTTTATACTGTGTAAAAATGATGAGTGTATATTATGTATGTATTTAAAAAAAATCCTTGGTTTTCTATCGGTTGTCTAGTAAATATATAACTGAAAATCCTTGGTCTCAACAACCAGCCCCGGATCATTATTTTTAATAATAATGATATTAAATGTACCGTCAGATCGGAATGATTTCGAGATGAGAACTGACAAGAAACTCAGCTCGTATTCTTTTTAAATAAATGTTGTACATGTTAACAATAATACAGATTTATTTAAATTCAAATTTGGGAGAATAGAGTGACCATTAGCATATGCTTTTGCAAAAGCAAGTCTAATCAGTGTTCGTAACCTGAACAGATCTCTTATAGAATGAGAGGAATGATATCTTAGTTCTACAGGACGGCAATACTTGACAGAGTTCACCTTTTTTTTAATAGATGATAATGTATTGGTACATTCGCCTGTGCTAACGGTTTACGCTGGCGGGGCACCAGTGGAGGATAAGATGAGCATGAGGTCAGGTCAGTTAGTACATCGTGACAAATTCACCTGGAATTTATCACGAGGGTTTCCAGGAACCTCGTGGAGGTCAACCTGACATGGTACATTGTTAGCAATGGGATTATAAGTCCACATTACTTATTTCAACTACCAAACAGCTGAAATAATACCATGTCTTTAATTGAAATGGCAAACAAGCATACGACCCATCTGATGGTAAACGGTCACCGTAGTCTATGGACGCGTGTAACACCAGCTGTGTCACGTGTACGTTGCGGACCTTTAATATACCTTTATTGAAAACACCATGATGTAGTCTCGTGAGAAAATCTACACAGCGACAGCAACTTTGCATTATACCAAATAACAATCTGGTCACACTAAGTTTTTAACTATTTATTTATTAGAAATGTGCTCCATTGAAATATAGGCTCATAACCTATATTTCAATGGAGCACACAATCCAAGTCTACAGCCTGGAAATCAATCCA
Organism: Achroia grisella; assembly: GCF_030625045.1. NCBI lineage: Eukaryota > Metazoa > Arthropoda > Insecta > Lepidoptera > Pyralidae > Achroia > Achroia grisella. The sequence continues at coordinate 401,134 of NW_026713015.1, forward strand.
CAAACAAAAGGCTTAACTTTCTGTAATAACGTACAATCCATTGTCTCTGGCTGTATTGAAAAAGACAAATGGATGCGATTTCAATCTCGTTTTAATCAAATTGGTAAAACTATTCCGGATTCCTGACGGTGAGCGTCGTGACCTATTGTGTACATCTTATCACTACATAGTTTAAAACAAAGTCGCTGTCGCTGTCTGTCCGTCCGTATGTATACTTAAATCTTTTAAATTGTACACATTGTATCATTACATAGTATAAAACAAAGTCGCTGTCGCTGTCTGTCCGTCTCTATGTATGCTTAAATCTTTTAAACTGTATACATTGTATCACTACATAGTATAAAATAAAGTCGCTGTCGCTGTCTGTCCGTCCGTATGTATGCTTAAATATTTTAAATTGTACACATTGTATCATTATATAGTATAAAACAAAGTCGCTGTCGCTGTCTGTCCGTCTCTATGTATGCTTATATCTTTTAAACTGTATACATTGTATCACTACATAGTATAAAATAAAATCGCTGTCGCTGTCTATCTGTCCCTATATATACTTAAATCTTTAAATCTACGCAACGGATTTTGAAGCGGCTTTTTTTTAATTAATAGAATGATTCTAGAGGAAGGTTTATATATATACTACATGCACATCCAGGCGAAGCCAGGGCGACTAGCTAGTAGTATATAAAACAAGTCGCTGTCGCTGTCTGTCCCTATGTATGCTTAAATCTTTAAAACTACGCAACGGATTTTGAAGCGGTTTTTAATAGATAGAGCGATTCAAGAAGAAGGTTTATATATATAATACATGCATAATATTGTAGAGAAACACTGATCAATTTAGAGGTAGGTGTATGTACTCACAAATAAGCGTATCTATATATTTATATCAGTTGTCTAGTACCCATAATACAAGCTCTGCTTAGCTCGGAACTAGATGGCGCTGTGTGAGTTGTTCTTAGATGCATTATTCAAAGTATTAAAAAAGAATTCTGCATTATTCAGAGGATAGAAAAAATTGGATTAAAAAAAATGAATTCCCGCCTTCTTGAGTAGATCAAACGTCGACCGACTGGCCGGGCGGCGCCGAAAAGGGTATTAATCGACATCTAACAACAGACATTTCCGGTATGCGACAGCGCCATCGGAAGTGACTTTTGGCAGTAGCTAAGGGTTGTCAGTTTTGTAAGCGATAAGGCTGCCACTTTACTAAAATAACTATTAGTAATTAAGATAATATAATAGTGTTATTGTAATGGGGTAGTAATGTTGCTTTTTGTTTGACAATAAAATATTTGATATATTTTATTACTGGATAACCTCGGTGGTTCAGCGGTTTATAACAAGGCTTTACTTCCGATGGTCGCCGGATCGATTTCTCCACGCAAACATTTGTGTTCATGAGTATGATTGTTTGTATCGGTCTGGGTGTTTTCTATGTATAATATGTATTTACAAAAAAATCTATGTATTTGTATCCGTTATCTAGTACCTATAACATAAGCTTTAGCTAGTTTAACTTGGATCTAGATAGCGCTGTGTGAATTGTCCTGAGATTATTATTATTATTAGAATAGAATCGAAAAGAAGATTGAACAGAAAATCATTTATTCAAGTAAAATTACATTGAAGCACTTTTAATTAGTCATCACATTATTTTTCAATCTACCGCTCTTTCGGAATGCTGTCTCATTACAAGGAGAACGAGCAAGAAACTTGCGTGTTGCTCTTTTAAATTTAAGTTGAAGTGTGTGAATACAAACTACCAAGCACTAATTCAATTATCTAACTAATTAATAATATAAAATGTAGGGTGGTTCGCAAAACTACAGCCATGTACAACGGCGGATCCAGGGGGGGGGGTCATGGGGGTCATGACCTCCCCTGAGTCCAGGACTTAGGTGGACCACTAATTGAACACAATGATTTTATTTATATATTTTATCACCATACAGATGTTATGTAACTACATACCTTCAATATTTAATTAATTATAATTAAATAGTGCTTCTCTCGATGTCTTCAAGAGAAGATGGCGATATGTACGTGTATGTGTACAAGTTATTACGTGTTAAGTTTTTCAAGTGTACAATAAAGAATAAATATGTTTAAGTACAGTGCATATGTACATTAATAAATTACCTACTTTTTACTTGTATCTATTGTTATCAAAATCTAAATATTTATAACTCAAAGGTGACTGACATAGTGATCTATCAACGCACAGCTCAAACCACTGGACGGATCGGCCTGAAATTTGGCATGCAGGTAGATATTATGACGTAGGCATCCGCTAAGAAAGGATTTTGATTAATTCGGGTAGAATGGAAGGGGATGAAAACGGGGATGAAAGTTTGTATGACACTATGTCAATTTTAAACAGATTGGGCTGAGACTTTGCATGCATAAAGATACTATGACGTAGGCATCCTCTAAGAAAGGATTTTGATAAATTCCACCCCTAAGGGCATACATTAACGCGAGCGAAGCCGCAGGCACAAGGCTAGTTAAATTATAAGTTCTTGACTTGACCACGACTATGTGACCCCCTCCTGGCGCCAAAGCTGGATCCACCCTTGGCCATGTAACGAACAAATCAACCTTATGACTTTATTATTTATCACCTGGGATTTAGTGAAATGTTTAAATTAACAAAGTTCCGTTGCGGGGATCAAGAACTTGCGAGTTCTTTTGAGTACATCTCAAAGAACAATAGGATTCTGCTTACAGCTCAATATCTAACTTTTACAGTACTTTACTAACTTTCATTAATAACTTTTTTGAACAGATTACGTTGTACATTTTATTTATGTGCTAGCTGTACCCGCGAGCTCGTCTGCGTAGAATTTTATTTTATTTTTCCAAAATAAAATTAGCCTAAATTACTTCTTGTTATGTAATCTACCTGCCAAAAAAAGTCGCGTCAAAATCGGTCCAGCCATTTCAGAGATTAGCCGGAATAAACAGACAGATAGACAAAAATTGTAAAAAATGTTATTTTAGTGTATGTAAATTAACTTTTTTTTTCTAAAATAAAAATAGCCTAAGTTACTGCTTATTATGTAAGCTACCTGCCAAAAAAAGTCGCGTCAAAATCGGTCCAGCCATTTCAGAGAGTAACCGGAACAGACAGACAGACAAAAATTGTAAAAAATGTTATTTTGGTGTATGTACCGTATTCATATGCATGCAGTAAAAAACGGTTATTTTAATATTACAAACGGACACTCCAATTTTATTTATATGTACAGGTTAAACCCCCGTCATAAGCTACCCAGCATCTCTCCAACAGTCCGCGACTCCTGATCTCTTATCACTAGTATAGATGTAGGTAATTTAATAAATGCGTTTCCCCCCCTTAATACAGGGTTAATTTGAGATAACTCTTTGTAGGTCAACGATAATCGTTCTACAACGATAATATATGATAGCGTAGCGGCTTTTGTATTGATTGCCTCATGCATCCTCATGTATAGTGCGAATACTGTAACTACCATATAGTAATTTTTGTAGCTGTGACGTGGTCGAGTGGAATGAGTAGTCATGATCACTAATGTCCAGACATGTGGCGGCGTGGTGGGCCGGGTCATTGGGCTCCCTAAAATATGGTCGAGGGCAGTGATGGCTGGCTCATCCGTCATACTCGTGAACGAGTGCTGCTTGTAGGGTCTGGTCTGCTCTTATCACTACGACTGATTTAATCTTATTGTGTTTTTATATTTGAGCCTATAGTACTATAGTACAGATATAGGTAATTTAATAAATACGTTTCCGGGTACAGCTAGTATAAAGTAAAACAAGCAAATCAACGGACAACAACTAGTCAATTTAATTAAAAAAACACAAAGGCAATATCCCGTAAGGCATTGATCCACTCGGCAAAGTCATTAAGTAGATTCCAGTTATCTGCTGTCGGACACCGGACGCGGGCCGGACGTCCGGCCCCGGACACGACTGTATTCGGACGCCGTCCGGCGTTCAGAATGATACACACAGTATTAAGCTTCTTTTATATAAACTAACTGTGCCCGCGGTTTCACTTAGGTCTAAATGACGATCTGTGAACTGTTCTGAGATTATTATTATTATTTATATACAGTGAGCGGATTCACCCGCATGAAATTTAGCCTATACGTTATTCTGAAGTTTCATTAAAATCGGTTCAGTAGTTTTTGCGTGAAAGAGTAACAAACAGCCATCCACACTCACAAAGTTACGCGTTCATAACATTAACCTAAATATACATAACTCAAAGGTGACTGACATAGTGATCAACGCACAGCCCAAACCACTTACTAGCAATGTACCATGTCAGGTTGACCTCCACGCGGTGCCCCCTGGAAACCATCATGATAAATTCCTGGTGAATTTGTCACGATGGGCTAACTGACCTGACCTCATGCTCACCTTATCATCCTCCACTGGTGCCCCGCCAGCGTAAACCGTCAGCGCAGGCGGGTGCACCATTCCATTATCATCCAAAAAAAAAAAAAAAGCCCAAACCACTCGACGGATCTGGCTGAAATTTGGCATGCAGGTAGATGTTATGACGTAGGCATCCGCTAAGAAAGGATTTTGATAAATTCCAACCCTAAGGGGATAAATTAACGCGAGCGAAGCCGAGGGCAAAAGCTAGTAAGATAGAATACGTGTTTTGCCTCTGAACAAGGCATCGTCAGGCGTTGAATAGAGGTCTATGAAAATATCAAATTCAAAATTCTTCATTTAGGTAAAATGAAGAATTCTGTACTTTGATAAACCGAAAATATTTCACATAGATATGTTCGGCTACCAAATTGGCCACATTGGCCGTAAAAATCTGAAAGCACTCTCGCTCCCTTATAATTAAGGACCCTAATCAAATAACAAAGCATCTAGTCGCCTCAGTAAACATAGTCGTTAACAAACAGAGTAATTTCTATTATTACCGACATCAGAGACAATTAGTTAATTACCTTCTTAACTACGTCAAGCTGATAACTAACAGAGTGACTGTAGCACGGTTCAGTTCACCACTGAAGGTCGTTGGTTCGAATCTGGCTTGAGATAAATAATAATAATCTCAGGACAATTCACACAGCGCCATCTAGTCCCACGGTAAGCAGAGTTTGTGTTATGGGTACTCATCATCTGCTTCATCCTTATCCCATTTATTTGGGGTCGGCGTAATATGTTTTTCGTTTCCATTCATCCCTGTTCGCAGTCATCGCGTTTAACACTTTCTTACCATATCATCTTTCACACAGTCCATCCATCTCTTTTTTGGCCTTCCTCTGATATAACCATAAATAAATATTATCCTCGTTCCTACGCATTAACATGTCCATCTACTCATGATAGCACGATTGTGTTCAACCTCTCTGACACCGATGCCATAAATAAATAACTTCCTCTAATGTATTCATTCTTTATCTTATCCATTCTTGTCACACCACACATCCACCTCAACATTCTCATTTCAGTTATGGGTACTAGACAACTGATATAAATACATAGATTTGTTTTTGTAAATAATAATAATTATGTTCATTTGTCTCAAATAAAAAATAATACAATTGCTGCTTATATATAAATAAAATTAAAAGGACTGAACGCGATATTACAGTGTATAAAGGATGGAACATTAAAACACGACTTATGTTCGCAAAGTAAGAGCACGCACTTATTTTATATGTGACAGTGATTTGTTCCAGCGTTCTGTAGATGATATTTAGTACTATAATATAATAAAATTATCAGGTTAATAATTTATTAAGTAATTGTTAGGGTTCACATCGATATTGTCGAAAAATCTGATATTTTATATTAAAAGAAGGCAGTTTCATTATTACTCGGTATCGTTAAACTAGTTGCATATAACCCCCACTCATATCTTCTCTGTATAAAAGGGAGGGTTTTTGTAGGCCGCGGCACCCCGCCGATCGATCCCCCGTCCAATTCAAACGGGGATCGAAATTACGACGGCCTGAGCCGAGGTTCGAACCCCTAGTGGTGCCCTCAGACTAAAGTCGTATCCGTCAGGCAGGAGTTGGCCTTCAGCCGCTCCATAAGTCCTTCCGCGGGTTTGGAGTGCCATCTGCACTCGCCCCATAACGTCCGGTGAAGCTGTAAAGGCCAGCTACGGCCAACAGCATTAGAGTAGTACGAAAAAAAAAAAAGCCATAGGCATTCGGTCTTTGAGCACAGGATGTGCTGGTTGTATTTTAATTGCTAAAGTGAATTGTGTTAGAGACATAGTTAAATTAATGTTATATAGTTGTTATTTTATTATAATACATACTTTTACTAGTACATAGAGTTGATATATCTAACATAATGAAATAATAAAAATTAATGATATTTTACATCGCAAGAGAACACCCACCGTCGTTTCACAACTGACCTTTTGCAAATTGGACAGACGTGAATGTTATAGAATTACATGTTCATAATCAATATATTTTAATAACGTGTGGATTTCTACATAGAACATAACATACATATATAATAAAACCTGACTTTACTATTACATGGTTTTATTGTATACTATATACTGTTTTAAACTTGACGCGGTCATTATTTATACATATAATTAGTAAAAATCACGGGATCTTACCACGTTTTATATTTATTTGCTGAGTTCCCGATATCTCGGTAGTGTTTCAACCACCATGATCACGGGTAAACTGAAGAGCAGCGGGTAGATGGAAAATGAAATCTTTTTATGGGCAGACATATGCGTCTACCTTCACACGTCTTCGTTTGTTGCTACTACTGGAACCCGCTCGATATTCATCTCGGCAAACTGTACTCACAGTATCTTTACGTACATTTAATACACTTTTTGATCGCGTTTTTTGTTTGTATGTAATTAAACCAATCAGTGGATTCCAGGCATTAGAGAGCCTATAGCCGTCTTCTCGATTGAAATTTTTATATTTCTGTATTTCAACGGCCTCTCTAACCATTCTTGGGATATAATGCCGTTCTGATGTTAATACTTTTGGTTGGTGTAGTTCAATCCAGTGATTGGGTCCCGATCCCAACAAGTGTTCCGCTATGGCTGATTTACGTGGATCGTTGTTTTTAATAGCTTTTATACTATTACATGGTTTTATTGTATACTAGCTGTATACAATAAAACCATGTAATAGTAAAGTCAGGTTTTATTATAGGTTACATTCGACAGTGTCCGCATGGAATTTAAGTTTATTTTTCTAAAATAAAAGTAGCCTAAGTTATTTCTTATTACATCAGCTACATGCCCAAAAAATGTCCCGTCAAAATCAGTTCAGCCATTTCAGAGATTACCCGGAACAAATGACAGACAGTCAAAATGCATAAATAAATAAATAATTTAATAAAAAAATAATATAATTTATATTATTTTATTTTATTTTCGCTACAATTAGCATTAAGTAGTGAAATGGATTTCCGAAATATAACACCTAATTCAATTAAAAAATTCATCCCCACACGCTGGAACCTAAGTGGTCTCGGACAGAGCGGTTTCAGAGGAGCTTCCTCCCGCGTACACTTAGATTGTGGAATGAACTACCTGCCGAGGTTTTCACACGAGACTACAGCATGGGGTTTTTCAAGAAGGGTATATTAAGGTTTCTTAAGGGTCGACAACGCGCACGTGACACCATTGGTCTTTTAAGCGTGCATAGGGTAGGGGTGACCATTTACCATCAGATAGGCCGTATGCTTGTTTGTAGTATAAAAAAAAATTAAGTACACTTGAGTAGGCTACAAGTGAATTTGTATGTACTCATACAAAATCATTTATACTGCGTTTCTTTTCGAGTTAAACACAATAAGCCTTGACATGAGACGAAACTAAGTTATTCCTAGGGTTGTCAACGAGCTCAAATGTTTATTATTTATTTAACGTGAATAAATTTTTTATCTATCTTTTAATATTTTAATTATGTATGTTAGCAGCACTAATTAATGATAACGACTTAGGCTTTGAAGCCGGCTACCGCAAGGGAAACCCCAAGTAGCGCCCGTGACTTGTGACAGGGATGTAAGTTTAAAAGGCCCTTTTAGAATGCACTCACCTTCACTACTTGCAGCTTCCCCCCAGGCCCAACTAAGACCGGGATAAACCCATTTCTAATACAATTCACTTTATACTGTTTTAAACTTTATACTGTTTTAAACTTGACGCGGTCATTATTTATATGTATAATTAGTAAAAATCACGGGATCTTACCACGTTTTATATTTATTGAGTTCCCGATATTTTGGCGCATATGTCTGCCCATAAAAAGATTTCATTTTCCATCTACCCGCTGCTCTTCAGTTGACCCGTGATCATGGTGGTTGAAACACTGCCCAAATATCGGGAACTCAGCAAATAAATATAAAACGTGGTAAGATCCCGTGATTTTTACTAATTATACAATTCACTTTAGTATCCAACACAACCGGTACGCTCTGCGCTCGTCGACTGAATGCCGCAGTTCACTCAACGAAAGAGGATTATTCAACTACCGACCTCCGTAACATATGACAAACATCTTAGTTAGGTCTATAAATACTAGATGGCGTTATTTACAATATTTGTACTAAACACAAACTACCTTCTTCTAATATCTTTTAAAATATCGGATTTTCCTACAATATTGATGTGAATTCTAACATGTATAGCGATTTTGTATATACATATATAATTGACGGCCTCGGTGGTCTAGCAGTTAGCATACCACATTACTTCCGATAGGCGTGTGTTCGATTCCTCGCCCGGTGCAAAATTTTATTCATAAATTGATTGGGTGTATCAGTCTGAATGTTCTATGTGTATTGTTTATGTATTTACAGAAAAATATATCAGTTACGTAGTACCCATAACGTATTCTGCTTAGCTTGGGACTAGATAGCGCTGTGTTCCATTGAATCGTGGATGCTGGATGGCATGGTAGAAAAATGTATATACTTTATTTATGGCGCTGATGTAGCAAAATGTATATGTTTTATTTTTTTGTATTTTATAGAAAATATTAGTTTTTTTTTTTATTAAAAAGTATCCTATGTTCATTCTAATCCAATCACATGCGTACAAAATTTCATGATGATCGGTTTAGTAGTTTTTACGTGAAAACGTGCCAAATATCAGTAATTTCACATTTATAATATTACTAGCTACTTGCCCCGGCTTCGCACGGGTGTACATGTATTATATATATAAACCTTCCTCTTGAATCACTCTATCTATTAAAAAAAGCCGCATCAAAATCCGTTGCGTAGTTTTAAAGATTTAAGCATACATAGGGACAGACAGCGACAGCGACTTTTTTTATACATTATAGAATATTATTTTTGATAAACCAGATGTTGACAACCCTACAGTTTGTCGCTGCTGCTATTACAAATATGATTGGAACAATTTGTAAATCAATTACTATTGATTCCTGAACTCATAACGTTTTCTTATAGGTACCTTGATTCGAATCAATTTTGCCATTACAATATACGAAATTAGGTTTCTCTGGGCATTATAATTGTATTATTGTATCATGACCTTCCAATTCTTGATATTTCATCCCTTTTCGAATGACTTCTTCATCTTACTAATATTACTAAGTTGATTATCGCATGCCTCTTACTTGTTATATTGTAATTATTTATTTAAAAAAAATCTATTCAAAAGAGCAAGACACAAGTTTCTTGCTCCTTCTTCTTGTGATGAGTCTGCGTTCCGAATGAGTGCTAGAATCAAAACTATGACTATTCAAAAGTGCTTGTAATGAGTTTATTTGAATAAAGATTATTTCTATTTCTATTAGGTCCTTACATAATATATGAAATTCGCGTTTTGTAAGGGAGTACCTTAAAGTCGATTTTCCTCAAAATCATTACATAGTATAAAACAAAGTCGCTGTCGCTGTCTGTCCGTCCCTATTTATGCTTAAATATTTAAAACTACGCAACGGATTTTCGAGCCGTTTTTTTTAATAGGTAGAGTGATTCAAGAGGAAGGTTTATATGTATAATACATGTACACCTGAGCATAGTCGGGGAGAGTAGGTAGTATAATATATTTATTTAGACAAAGTATGTACCATTGCTATTTATATAGTTTTGCCATCTGATAGGTAGTTCATTGATCCCTTTATTAAAAATCCATTCGGACGGGAATATATAACCTTTAAAATAAAACCTTTAAAGGTGCTTTGGAATATTCTATAAGAGTGTAAAGGCAAAACAACGTTTGCCAGCTCAGCTAGTTGATCTGTAGGATGCTACGTAGTTTTTTTATTTATTTATACTATGATGGTGTCTATCAAGCATACGGCCTATCTGATGGTAAACGGTTACCGTAGCCTATGAACGCCTGAAACACCAGGGGTATCACGTGCACGTTGCCGACCCTTAAGAAACCTTAATATATCCTTCTTGAAAAACCCCATGCTGTAGTCTCGTGGGAAAACCTCAGCAGGAAGTTCATTCCGCAACCTAAGTGTACGTGGTGTAGTGCTACATGCTACATTATGCTACATTGCATGTAGTATGCTACGCCGACGCGACGTAGCAGTGATGTAATGGCTGGTATCTTGTTAGCTGGAGAGCTACGCCGTAGTCGTAGCGAACTGCGACAGCTTTGTAGCAAATGCTACGACGCGACGCAGCAGTAATGTAATGGCTGGTACCCTGGTAGCTGGCGAGCTACGCCGTAGTCGTAGCGAACTGCAGCTTTGTAGCAAATGCTACGACGCGACGTAGCAGTGATGTAATGGCTGGTATTCTGGTAGCTGGCGAGCTACGCCGTAGTCGTAGCGACAGCAGCTTTGTAGCTAATGCTACGACGCGTCGTTGAAGTGATGTAATGGCTGGTATCCTGGTATCTGGCGAGCTACGCCGTAATCGTAGCGAACAGCAGCTTTGTAGCAAAAGCTACGACGCGACGTTGCAGTGATGTAAAGGCTGGTATCCTGGTAGCTGATTGTATGGATCAGAGTACTGGCCCGTAAAGGCGACGGATGACAGACGACTGCATGCAACTGAAATGAGAATGTTGAGGTGGATGTGTGGTGTGACAGGAATGTATAAGATAAAGAATGAATACATTAGAGGAAGTATGAAAGTGGCGCCGGTGTCGGAGAGGTTGAAGAGTAATCGTCTATCATGGTATGGACATGTAATGCGTAGGAATGAAGATAATATTTTAAGAAAGATGTTACATATGAATGTGGATGGTTATAAGGGCAGAGGAAGGCCGAAAAAGGGATGGATGGACTGTGTGAAAGATGATATGGTAAGAAAGGAAGTAAAGAACGGAAGTAAAAACATAGAAATAAATAATGGAAGCGAAAAACATATTACGCCGACCACAAATAAATGGGATAAGGAAAAAGCAGATGATGATCCTGGTAGCTGACTCTGAGCTTGCCTCAACAATTATACTGAGTTCATACTCGTGAACGGGCGCTGCTTTTAGGGACTGGTCTGCTCTAATCACTATGACTGATTTCCTCTTATTAATTGTTTAATCAGTTGTTGTGTATTCAATATTTTTTCTATTTGATTATTTAATTGAATTAGTGCTAATCGGTAGTTTGTATTCACACACTTAAACTTAAATTGTATAGTAAGAACAAAATTATTTAAAAGAGCAACACGCAAGTTTCTTGCTCGTTCTTCTTGTGATGAGACAGCTTTCCGAATGAGCGGTAGATAAAAAAAATATGATGACTATTCAAAAGTGCTTCAATGTAAGTTTATTTGAATAAATGATTTTCTATTCTATTCTATTCTACTGGCGAGTGTATAATTCCTTTATCATCCATTAAAAAACAATATATTATATAGTAAATTCAATTCAATAAATCAATTCAATAAAGTTTAGGATTAATAGCACGTCCCGGCTTCATCCATACGCTCATAATCAAATATTGTTTGGAATTAGATTGTTAGTAATGTGGATGGATGGATGGATGGATCAATGAACCCAATGCTAGCAATGTACTATATCTTAAAATAAATTCGAAATCTCAAAATATATATTACTGGACAAAGCCTATTACTCACTAAACGATTACTTAAATGACGAGCGTTCATGCAAGGGACTTTCATTTAATGTTAGATACAAACAACTATATAATTAAACATGTAAATAAAAACACAAAATGACAAATGATTTTTTAATTTGAATTTACAACCTCTGATCTACACACGTCAAACAGAATCTTAGAAATATAATGGTGAATAATGTACCTAATTAAAAGAACAAAAAACAAGTTTCTTGCTCATTTTTCTTGTAAAAATATACTATTTCAAAGTGTACTCGACAATCACTTTAAGTTAAGTTTATTATAAGGATAAGTTTATTTAAATAAATATTTCTGTTCTATTATTTCTATTCTATTTTATTCATTGAATAAAATTAAAACTGATTAAAAAAATATTATTATTATTACATTAAACGACCTCGGTGGTCTAGCACACCGCTTTACGTCCGATGATCGCGGGTTTGATTCCTCACGGCACAAACATTTGTATTCATGTTTGTATCGGTCTGGGTATTTTCTATGTATATTATGTATTATGTATGTATTTACGAAAAAAAGGATATCAATGTATTTATATCAGTCGTCTAGTACCCATAACACAAGCTCTGCTTACCGTGGGATTAGATGGCGCTGTGTTAATTGTCCAGGGTTATTTATTTATTTATATTAGTTGTCTAGTACCCATAACACAAGCTCTGCTTACCATGGGACTAGATAGCGCTGTGTTAATTGTCCAGGGTTATTTATTTATTTATATCAGTTGTCTAGTACCCATAACACAAGCTCTGCTTACCGTGGGATTAGATGGCGCTGTGTTAATTGTCCAGGGTTATTTATTTATTTATATCAGTTGTCTAGTACCCATAACACAAGCTCTGCTTACCATGGGACTAGATGGCGCTGTGTTAATTGTCCAGGGTTATTTATTTATTTATATCAGTTGTCTAGTACCCATAACACAAGCTCTGCTTACCGTGGGATTAGATGGCGCTGTGTTAATTGTCCAGGGTTATTTATTTATTTATATCAGTTGTCTAGTACCCATAACACAAGCTCTGCTTACCATGGGACTAGATGGCGCTGTGTTAATTGTACAGGGTTACTTATTTATTTCTTGCGACTATTTCTTGCCAGAAAAACCAACCATCCACCTGCCTTACACTATTTAGTTAAAAAGAACAAAAAAACCGTTTAAACGTTATTGCAGCTCATACAATACAAACAAACAAATATTTATTTATATATATATAAAACTTACAACGTCTCCCCTACTCGATCTTATTTTATCCACGAGAATCTATTATAAGTTTTGTCAGTCCAATTTTAACCTTATAACGACGTGTTAAAGTTTACAATGCAGATAGATACAGCGACCTACATTTTTCACCTATCTCGAAGCAAGGTCGCCCGATAAATGGGTCCGATTATAGATATAGCCCTACGTGAGAGACCTACCCTATACAATATAAGACTGTCTGTCACACGATGAATAGAAGAAAGAAAGAAAGAAAACTATTTTATTCAGTGCAATGTAAAAAATACTACATAAACAACAAACGAAAAAAATAGAGCAAATAAAATGTACGTATAATTAAACTTAATTTACCATAATTATAAAAAAATTACAGAATAAATAAAATTAGATCTATTTTTTTTAAATATAATCTTATATGTAAAATTCTTTTGTCATAATGTTAGTTACCATACTTTTCCTAAACGGCTTGATCGGTTTTCATGAAATTTTATATGCATATTCACTAGGCCTGAGATTATATACATATATATAATTAAAGTGTCTGTTTGTAATATTGAAATAACCGTTTTTTACTAGATGCATATGAATATAAATACGGTACATGCACAATTTTAGTCTGTCTGACTGTGTGTTCCGGCTAATCTCTGAAATGGCTGGACCGATTTTGACGGAACTTTTTTTGGCAGGTAGCTGATGTAATAGGGAGTAACTTAGGATACTTTTGTTTTAGAAATATAAAGTTAAATTCCACGCGGACGAAGTCGCAGGAATAGCTAGTTATATTATAATTGTGAAAGGGGTACATAGTAATTCATTTTCGCGAAACGTCAACGACCGAAGAAAATGCTAGTGAAATGAAAAGATGGCGACTGCAGTTTGTTTGTCAGTGTCATTAGAATTTAACGAAATACTCCATAATTGTAACCAATTCTTTAACGGTACATAGCTGTACTTTATTTGTGTGTTCTGTGGACACATCGCTACTTGTGGGTATGTTGGTCTATTTACTTGTACTGTATAACTACAACTGAAACACTGTCACGTGATTACTTCGATATGTTAAAATTGGCTAATGAAAAATTTAATCTGCTAACACTATTGGCGACGATTATTAATTGGCATACGACAATTTTATATGACAAGTAATATGTAAATAATTACACCGTTAATCTTCCTAAATAAATAAATAAATAATCCGAATTTTGCGGATATATGTTGTCGACTCGAAATCAATATTTTTTTATGTTTTGTTATTCACATAAGGTTTCGTTCGAGTCTACCGTACCCTTTGACGGAATTATTAATATAGATAAGATATAGATATAATAATATTGGGAAACTACTCTGCTACCAAAATGTTAGGGAATTTACTCTCTGTATATATATAGGGAAAAATAAGTGGAAGCGTCAGTCACGTACCTGTATTCTACACGTTCTGCGGATTTCTTGGGCTTCAGGGTCACGAAGATATCTTCGCTAGCTTTCCAGTTTCACAGTAGGTTTCACAGTTCTAATTTATTTTAATTCACAACACAATGCGCGCGCGCGTCAAGGCCGGCGTACAGTCAGTTCAGTACTGTAGGTAAGGGAGGGGAAGGAAAGACGCGGGAACCGAAAACTAACGGACTCTAATATAATAATCTGTGCTTACAATGGTACAGGGTAGATTTTGAACAGATATTAATATAGATAGATTTTAAGGCGTTTCTTTTTATTTATATTTCATGTAGGACATTTTAGTCGCCTTTCTGCCTGTAAAGCTTTTCATGTGACACGGAAATGTTTTATTGAGTGCGCGCGGAATCGAATCTTATACCACTTTGATTTACGAAGCAGATTACCGGGGTATCTCACTTTGTTACTTTAAACCCTTCATTTATTTTACTGGCATTCTATCACACGCAGCTGTTTAAATATATATGTATATATATAAATACAATTGGAGTGTCTGTTTGTAATATTGAAATAACCGTATTTATATTCATATGTATGCAGTATAGCATACATATGAATATAAATACGGTACATACACGAAAATAACATTTTTTGCAATTTTTGTCTGTTTGTTCCGGCTGATCTCTGAAATGGCTGGACCGATTTTGAACCGATGGACCGATGGACCGATGTTGCCGCGACTTCGTCCGTGTGGAATTTAACTTTATTTTTCTAAAATAAAAGAATTTTTCTGAAATAAAAGTAGCCTAAGTTACTTCTTATTACATCAGCTATCTACTAAAAAAGTCCCATCAAAATCGGTCTAGTCATTTCAGAGATTAGCTGGAGCAAACAGACAGACAGACAGACATAAATTGTAAAAAAAAATATTTTGCTATATGTACCGTATTTATATTATGCGTGTAGTAAAAAACAGTTATTTCAATATTACAAACAGACACTCCAATTTTATTTATATGTATAGATAAGTTCGCTTCTATATGACTTTCATATCCATTCAAACCCGCGTTTACGTCCTGCCCAGAATAGTTGAATCATTTATTGTCCCATAAAAAAAATAATATAAAAATAAAAACAACAATTCCTGCCCTTGGACGGGAATAGTAAAAGATCACTAAACGTCTGTGGGTCGTTGCCCCGCCCTGGATAATGCCATTGAGGTATTATGTAGCAATATAATTAGAGATGGGCATTCAAAGTCAAAACCCGGGCACCGCAAGGTTCGAACCGACTCAGGCCGTTGTAGATCCGAAATAAAAGTTTAAGGTGCAACTAAACGCAATCTTCAAAAGCAAACGTTTAGTTATTGCTAAGTTTTACGAAGTTACGAAATCCCGCCAACTGCACCAGATGGCCTCCTACGATCGATCACCCGTCCAATTCAAACGGGGATCGAAATTACGACGGCCTGAGCTTCACACTCTAGCAGTGTCCTCAGACTAAAGTCGTATCCGTCAGGCGGGAGTTGGTCTTCAGCCGCTCCCTAAGACTACATCATCTGGGATGGCAGTAGTGAAGTTATGTTTGTATGTTTGTTTGTTTCTCTTGGATAATTCACACTATGCCATCTAGTCCTAAGCTAAGCAGAACTTGTGTTATGGGTACAATACGACTGATATGAACACAGAGTTCTTTTTTGAAAAAAATTGCATATGTAAAAACATCCAGACCAATACAAACAATCATACGTATTAATAGAAAAATGTACCATATCAAGAATCGAACCCCGGATCATGTAAAACTGCTAGACCACCGAGGCCGTCAATAGAGGTCCCCACGCATACAACTTTATACAAATACACCTCGTTCAGTCATATCTAAAACATTCAAAAGCTCCAATAACGGACTACTCGAAAACCCCAATAGACTATTGCTATTGAGTAAAAATAATGCATCATGACGACCTCGGTGGTCTAGCGGTTAGCACACCGCTTCACGTCCGATGGTCGCGGGTTCGATTCCTCGCACGGCACAAACATTTGTATTTGTATGATTGTTTGTATCGGTCTGGGTGTTTTCTATGTATAATATGTATGTATTTACGAAAAAAAATATTAATGTACTTGTATCAGTTATCTAGTACCCGTAACACAAGCTTTAGGTAGCTTAACTTGGGACTAGATGGCGTTGGATGAATTGTCCTGAGATTATTATTATTATTTTACAAACATTCTCACCTCCCCTCTTAAGGAGAGGAGATGGCAACATACCCCCGGCAGAAGCACAGTCGGCCGGGGTTCAGGGCCCCAGGGAGAGAAGCCAGCGTACAACGCGGGCAGAATCTTTATTATTATTTAATTAATTATTATTATTATTATGACTAAGGGCCTCACTGGACACCGCAAATGTAATAAAACACATGGCGAAATTAGGCCTGTGCACAAGAACAATCTGCAGTTTTTGCCAAACTGAAGAGGAAACGCCACTACACATCCTATGTGGTTGTAGCACACTCATGCATAAACGAAATATCTCCTTTTTAAAGTTTAAACAAAAACTGGCAATTATATTTTCATTATTCGTACTAGATTAGAATAAATTATGCGAGTTAAAATTAGCCATGTTCAAAGACAGCTCGTTGCACTCAAAAATAACTACTCTGGGACGAAGGAAGAGGTCTATGACCTTACGCTACTTACAAGTGACTCTACCGTGAGGAGATAAAAACCATCGCTTCTAAAAATATGCTTCAATTTCTGTCTCTGACGGGTCTAGGTAGCGAGCTCTGAAAAAGGACGAGGACAATAGATCTATGTAGGTCGCAGTGCTACAGGTCTAAGCAGCTGACAATAGCCCAAACTCCTCAATAAACTCCTTGTTGCGTGTCGCAACACTGTCTTCGACAATGTACCTATCCCGCCTCCACGACGCCACCAAGCAATAGGACATTGTCGATTATATCCGAACCAAAATTAACCTGGCACTGAGGGTGACGCAGTTGGAATCGAGCCACAACGCGAGCTTCAAAGCGTTCGTGGCCCTGGTCCCCACCAACATGCTGCCCACCTTCATGAAGGAGGACTACTGGCCGAAGTGTGTGGTGTATCGGCGCTAACGTGGCAGATTACAGTCGTGAGTGCCGTGACCATAGAGACAATTTGAATTTCTATTTTATTATTATTTCTTACTAGCTACACACGCGACTTCATCTGCGTGCAATATAATTTTATTTTTCTAAAATAAAATTAACCTAAGTCTCTCCTTATCAGCTACCTGCCAAAAAAAGTTCCGTCAAAATCTGTCTAGCCATTTCAGAGATTAGCCGGAACAAACAGAAAGATAAAAATTGTAAAAAATGTTATTTCGGTGTATATACCGTGTCTATATTCATATGCATGTAGTAAAAATTACAAACGGTTATTTCAATACTACAAACAGACACTCCAATTTTATTTATATGTATAGATGTATGTTGTTAGTCTATAAAGTATTAATAATATGGATCATGTAGCCTGAATTGAATAAATAAAATAGTCTTATCTGACACATTAGGCCATAATGAGTCAATGTACAACTCACTCCCCAATTTGTGGTGGGGTAGGGATGTGTGGGGATTATGGCAGTAGAATTTATTATTCAACGTGCGAAACCACAACCACGGATGCGAAGGTTTTCACGTGCGTCTTCGACAGGTTGAAGTTTATGGGGTTTTTCATCGGGGATTGGGGTTTTTCATCGGGGATTGGGGTTTTTGGAGGATTGTTCTAAATAACATGTTTGTTTGTGGTTTTAATCTTACTATTTTAATAATAATATAACGGCCTCTGTGCCTAGTGGTTTAGCACGCCGCTTTTCTTCCAAATGACGCGGGTTCGATTTTTTTGTTCAAATCACTTTAGCATTTAAAATACAACCAGCACATCCTGTGCTCAAAGACCGAATGCCGCGGCCTACAAAAACCCTCCCTCTTATACAGAGAAGATATGAGTGGGGGTTATACGCAACTAGTTTTAACGATACTGCGTAATAATGAAACTACCTTCTGTTAATATTTTTAAAATATCATATTTTCGACAATATCATATTGTTGGTTAATAACTACGGGTATTAATAAATGTATGTAATATTTATTTTACTTATTTAAAGTATATATATCTATCACAATTCCACTTATTAAAAGACACAACTGGCACGTTCCACTGTCGTTACCAGAATGCCGTGGCTCATTTTTTTTTTTTCGGACTACTCTATTGCTGTTGGCCGTAGCTGGCCTTTACAGCTTCACCGGACGTTATGGGGCGAATGCAGATAGCACTCCAAACCCGCGGAAGGACTTATGGAGCGGCTGAAGGCACCACTAGGGGTTCGAACCTCGGCTCAGGCCGTCGTAATTTCGATCCCCGTTTGAATTGGACGGGGGATCGATCGAAGGGGGGCCGTGGCTCACAAAATTTCCCTCCTTTTATACCAAGAGACGTGGGGATGTTATCGCAACTAATTCAATAATAATCAAAGTACCTCCTTTTAATGTTTTAAATTATCTATTTTTTCGCCAATAATGACTTGAACCCTAACAATATGACATGTGGCGGCGTGGTGGGCCGGGTCATTGGGCTCCCTAAAATATGGTCGAGCGCAGTGATGGCTGGCTCATCCGTCATACTCGTGAACGGCGTGCTGCTTGTAGGGACTGGTCTGCTCTTATCACTACGACTGATTTAATCTTATTGTGTTTTTATATTTGAGCCTAAATAAATTAGTGCTGGTTGGTAGTTTGTATTCACACGTTTCGACTTGTAAAATGTGAACTTACAAGGATTGTTTAAAAGAGCAACACACAAGTTTCTTGCTTATTCTTCTTGTGATGAGACAGCTTTCCGAATAAGCGGTAGAATTAAAAAAATGTTGACTATTCAAAAGTGCTTAAATTAAGTTTATTTCAATTTAAAATTATTTCATAATTTTCTATTCTATTCTTATTATAAAATACAAGGACACCCGTGCGGAGCCGGGGCGAGTAGCAAGTTTACATATAATGAGACAAAAAAATAATTTCAAACTACAGACAAAGTGGATAATAATAATAATAATAATAATAATAATCTCAGGACAATTCACACAGCGCCATCTAGACCCAAGTTAAGCTAGCTAAAGCTTGTGTTATGGGTACTAGATAACTGATACAAGTACATAGATTTTTTTTTTCGTAAATACATACATATTATACATAGAAAACACCCAGACTGATACAAACAATCATACTCATGAATAGAAATGTTTGTGCCGTGCGAGGAATCGAACCCGCGACCATCGGACGTAAAGCGGTGTGCTAGACCGCTAGACCACCGAGGTCGTCATGTATATATAAAGTAACGGCAAGAAATTAGTTTCCAGGGTAATATAATTGAATCAACCATCAAGCAACGGTTATATTTGATCTAATTTGCCACGCAATGGTCACCCTGAGCGCTAGTCCGGTATAATCCGGTTTAGGCCGGATATAACCGGTTATAACCGGTTTTATCCGGCTAGCGGCCAATTACAGCCTATTTTATTTCCCCTTCGGAGTATCCTGCGTTCAAAACCAAATTGTATAGATACTTTTGTTTTCACGTTATTTCGTTCAGTTTATTTTTGTTTATCTATACATCTATATATATAAAAAAAATTGGAGTGTCTGTTTGTAAATTGAAGTAACCGTTTTTTACTACATGCATAGGAATATAAATACGGTACATACATCAAAATATTTTTTTTTACAAATTTTGTCTGTCTGTCTGTTCAGGTTAATTTCTGAAATGGCTAGACCGATTTTGACGGGACTTTTATTCGCAGGTAGCTGATGCAATAAGGATTAACTTAGGCTACTTTTATTTTAGAAAAATAAAGTCAAATTCCACGACGAATTCGCTGGTACTGCTAGTAAGTAATATATATTAAATATCGGTACATTTCATCGAGTTGGGTCACGATTTTAATTAGAAGTAATGCGTAATCTTATAATCTGGCGTTCAGAATGATCATTTTAATTAGGTCGGATATTATAGGAGTACTAGTCGACCAGCCAAGTTGTTATCGCCATTTTTTTATTGGGATGTTTGGGCTATTGTCAGGTGCTTGGACCTGTAGCACTGCGAACTCGTAGGGTTATTTGGGCTATTGTCAGGTGCTTGGCCCTGTAGCACTGCAAACTCGTAGGGTTGTTCGGGCTATTGTCAGGTGCTTAGATCTGTAGCACTGCGAACTAGTAGGTCTGTTCGGGCTATTGTCAGGTGCTTAGATCTGTAGCACTGCGAATTCGTAGGGTTGTTCGGGCTATTGTCAGGTGCTTGGACCTGTGGCACTGCGACCTATGTAGGGTTGTTCGGGCTATTGTCAGGTGCTAAGACCTGTAGCACTGCGAACTCGTAGGGTTATTCGGGCTATTGTCAGGTGCTTAGATCTGTAGCACTACGAACTCGTAGGGTTATTTGGGCTATTGTCAGGTGCTTGGATCTGTAGCACTGCAAACTCGTAGGGTTGTTCGGGCTATTGTCAGGTGCTTAGATCTGTAGCACTGCAAACTCGTAGGGTTGTTCGGGCTATTGTCAGGTGCTTAGATCTGTAGCACTGCGAACTCGTAGGGTTATTTGGGCTATTGTCAGGTGCTTGGACCTGTAGCACTGCGAACTCGTAGGGTTATTCGGGCTATTGTCAGGTGCTTAGATCTGTAGCACTGCGAACTCGTAGGGTTATTTGGGCTATTGTCAGGTGCTTGGACCTGTAGCACTGCGAACTCGTAGGGTTATTTGGGCTATTGTCAGGTGCTTGGACCTGTAGCACTGCGAACTCGTAGGGTTATTTGGGCTATTGTCAGGTGCTTGGACCTGTAGCACTGCGACCTATGTAGGGTTGTTCGGGTTATTGTCAGAACCTACATAGATCTATTGTGCTCGCCCTTTTTTAGAGCTCGCTACCTAGACCCGTCAGGGACAAGAGTTTCATACAAACTGTCATCCCCTATTTTATCCCCTTGGAATTAATCAAAATCCTTTCTTAGCAAATGCCTACGTCATAACATCTACCTGTATGCCACATTTCAGCCCGATCCATCCAGTGGTTTGGGCTGTGCGTTGATAGATCACTATGTCAGTCACCTTTGAGTTATATATATTTAAATTGCCACTATGTTAATTATATATGTACATAGATTTTATTTAGTTATTTATATATATTAGTATTATCATTATCATATATTTTCGCCATCACTGCCGATGCTTTCTGGTTCTACCCAAAGGTTCGCTGGTAGATAATGCCATATGCCTCGCTTGCCTCCAGCACACTCCTTATAGTGTAATAAAGAATAAAAAAAATACAAGCACTTTTGAATAATCATATTTTGTTTCTACCACTCATTCGGAATGCAGACTCATCACAAGAAGATTGAGCTAGAAACTTGTATGTTGCTCTTTTGAATAAAATAATAATCACACAATAATAAGTAAAAGGCATGCGATAATCAACATAGAAACCGCACTCATTCTTAGTGCATTTTTTATTCATCATAAGAAGAATAAATAAATAAATATATTTGTACAAGCTGTGCCCGCGGTTTTACATGAAATTAATATATTAAAATTCAACGCGGATTAAACCGCAGGCACAAATAGAATAGAATTTTATTAACTCGTTTTTACAGTAATAACATAAGAAATACAAGAATAATTTACACATTAAAAAACCGTAGTCAATGTGGACCACAACTCAGCATAATGCTGGAAGTAGTTTCCAACTAGTATTGTTATAAAAACTGACCTAAAAACAAATTCTGTCACTCAATCGTTTAGCACCTAAACAAAAGGCCTTGTCTCAGACACGATAAATTAGAAAAAAAAATGTGTACGGACCGGGCCGTTTATTTTACCGGAGATATTGACCCGATATATCAGCAGAACGTTGCTGTGTAAGGCTGCGGTCGGACTGACAGCGATTAGCGATTTACTACTTCTGTATTATATATATATGTATTGGTATGAGCCATGAACTGTTATTATTATTATTAATGTTACTTTGTGAATATGTTAGTGAGATTTGTTACTCTTTCATGCTTGAATCTATATAATATACTGGACGGTAGGGAAAAAATTATAATATATAAAACTTAACGCTAAAATGTCCTACATGAATAAATGATTTTTGAATTTTGATTTATTTTAAATGCAAAAACTACACAACAGATTTTAATGAAATTTTACAGAAATATAACTTAAACATCAGATTAACACATCGGCTAGGATTTAATACGATATTATGTAAACTGAGAGAAATGTAATGATAAATATTTATTTATTTATTTAAATAACTTTAATGCACTATATGCATATGTAAAAATAATGGCGAACTTAACACCTAGTGGCATGTTAAGTAAGTGTAATGCAGGCGAAGTTGCGCGCGTCAGCTAGTCTACATATATTCTGAGAAGGGTCTGACAAGATGACTGCGAACAGGGATGAATGGAAAAGAAAAACATTCCGACCTCGAATTTGACTACTGTAACTAACACTTTCTGCCACACACAACCACATTGTGGAATCACCTACCAGCAATGGTATTTCCGATTGCAACGATATCGTCTGACTAGCTTTTGCCCGCGGCTTTCGCGGTAATTTATCCCCTTAGCGGTGGAATTTATTAAAATCCTTTCATAGGGGATGCCTACGTGATAGCAGCTTTATGCATGCAAAGTCTCAGTCGGATCGGTTTGAAATTGACAAAGTTTCATACAAACTTTCCTAGGGTTATTGGGGGTAGAATTAATCAAAATCCTTTCTTAGCGGATGCCTACGTTATAACATCTACCTGCATGCCAAATTTCAGCCCGATCCGTCCAGTGGTTTGGGCTGTGCGTTGATAGATCACTACGTCAGTCACCTTTGAGTTATATATATTTAGATTGTCACTATTATACTATTGAACTCGTAGGGTTGTTCGGGCTATTGTCAGGTGCTTGGACCTGTAGCACTGCGACCTATGTAGGGTTGTTCGGGTTATTGTCAGAACCTACATAGATCTATTGTGCTCGCCCTTTTTTAGAGCTCGCTACCTAGACCCGTCAGGGACAAGAGTTTCATACAAACTGTCATCCCCTATTTTATCCCCTTGGAATTAATCAAAATCCTTTCTTAGCAAATGCCTACGTCATAACATCTACCTGTATGCCACATTTCAGCCCGATCCATCCAGTGGTTTGGGCTGTGCGTTGATAGATCACTATGTCAGTCACCTTTGAGTTATATATATTTAAATTGCCACTATGTGATTATATATGTATATATATTTTATTTAGTTATTTATATATATTAGTATTATCATTATCATATATTTTCGCCATCACTGCCGATGCTTTCTGGTTCTACCCAAAGGTTCGCTGGTAGATAATGCCATATGCCTCGCTTGCCTCCAGCACACTCCTTATAGTGTAATAAAGAATAAAAAAAATACAAGCACTTTTGAATAATCATATTTTGTTTCTACCACTCATTCGGAACGCAGACTCATCACAAGAAGAATGAGCGAGAAACGTGTGTGTTGCTCTTTTGAATAGATGTTTTTTTTAAATAAATTATTGCATAATTACATGTAAGAGGCATGCGATAATCAACATAGAACCGATGAGATGTTTACCACAATAATGAACACAAGTACAGAATAGGGGTAGGATAGGATATCTGGTGGTTGTACCGATTGGACCTTCGAGCCACATACGATCAAGTTTTTATTCATCACATCATAGTTTTTTAAGAATAAACAAATAAATAAATATATTTGTACAAGCTGTGCCCGCGGTTTTACATGAAATTAATATATTAAAATTCAACGCGGATTAAACCGCAGGCACAAATAGAATAGAATTTTATTAACTCGTTTTTACAGTAATAACATAAGAAATACAAGAATAATTTACACATTAAAAAACCGTAGTCAATGTGGACCACAACTCAGCATAATGCTGGAAGTAGTTTCCAACTAGTATTGTTATAAAAACTGACCTAAAAACAAATTCTGTCACTCAATCGTTTAGCACCTAAACAAAAGGCCGTGTCTCAGACACGATAAATTAGAAAAAAAAATGTGTACGGACCGGGCCGTTTATTTTACCGGAGATATTGACCCGATATATCAGCAGAACGTTGCTGTGTAAGGCTGCGGTCGGACTGACAGCGATTAGCGATTTACTACTTCTGTATTATATATATATGTATTGGTATGAGCCATGAACTGTTATTATTATTATTAATGTTACTTTGTGAATATGTTAGTGAGATTTGTTACTCTTTCATGCTTGAATCTATATAATATACTGGACGGTAGGGAAAAAATTATAATATATAAAACTTAACGCTAAAATGTCCTACATGAATAAATGATTTTTGAATTTTGATTTGTTTTAAATGCAAAAACTACACAACAGATTTTAATGAAATTTTACAGTAATATAACTTAAACATCAGATTAACACATCGGCTAGGATTTAATACGATATTATGTAAACTGAGAGAAATGTAATGATAAATATTTAATTTTATATATTTAAATAACTTTAATGCACTATATGCATATGTAAAAATAATGGCGAACTTAACACCTAGTGGCATGTTAAGTAAGTGTAATGCAGGCGAAGTTGCGCGCGTCAGCTAGTCTACATATATTCTGAGAAGGGTCTGACAAGATGACTGCGAACAGGGATGAATGGAAAAGAAAAACATACCGACCTCGAATTTGACTACTGTAAATAACACTTTCTGCCACACACAACCACATTGTGGAATCACCTACCAGCAATGGTATTTCCGATTGCAACGATATCGTCTGACTAGCTTTTGCCCGCGGCTTCGCTCGCGGTAATTTATCCCCTTAGCGGTGGAATTTATTAAAATCCTTTCATAGGGGATGCCTACGTCACAGTAGCTTTATGTATGCAAAGCCTCAGCCCGATCGGTTTGAAATTGACAAAGTTTCATACAAACTTTCAACCCCTATTTTATCCCCTTGGGGGTAGAATTAATCAAAATCGTTTCTTAGCGGATGCCTACATTATAACATCTACCTGCATGCCAAATTTCAGCCCGATCCGTCCAGTGGTTTGGGCTGTGCGTTGATAGATCACTATGTCAGTCACCTTTGAGTTATATATATTTAGATTGTCACTATTGTTATTGTATCTATAAATTAGAGTTGCCAACCGTCCTGTTTTCTCAGGACACGTCCTAGTTTTTGAAGTGTCCGGGGATGTTCTGAACAGTAGTTAGGCAGCGTCCTGGGGGCGTATTATGAACTCTTTAAAATCCAGTCAGTTTCCAGGCAGTTCAGTTTAAGCCGTAAACTAAATGGGAATAAGAGTTCATAATACGCCCCCTGGGTTTTTAAAATATGCTCGCCTCTTAATTACTGATTTTCAACAGTATAATTTTATCAAATACTTGTTATTAAAAACCTGATTATATTAATTACTTCAATTTTACTACATATTAATATAACTATAGCAACACTATCACTGCGATCTATTTTTAAACTGGATAGTCCTTTGTTTCTTGTACTTTCAATGTTGGATTTTTAAATTTGGGATTGGCAACCCTAGTATAAATTAATGCTTGAAACAAAACTGTGTAGGTACCCGTTTTTAAAATACGAAACGAAAAAAGTTTATGCTTCACGTACGTGGATGGGTCTGGAAAGTTTCTGACCTAGCAATGATACGGCAATTTTTTCTTAATTTTCGAAGTGAAACTTGTATATAGACGGTTTGAATTTGGTTTTTTAGGTCATGAAACGTTACGATACTTTAGAAAAGAAGTCCAGTATCTATTACCATCTTCAAATAAATGAATGAAGGAATAAATAAAACACTCTATACTGTTCCTCTCACAGAAAAAAAAACAATTACATAGTTTAGTTTAGTTTAATTTATTGACCAATGTAAAAAACATATATGACAAGTCATAATATACAATAATGATATTTATAAATTTTAAATTTAATTACAATTATTAATTAAATAAAATAATATAAATTAATTACGTACACAATACACGGTATAACTAATTACAAAACGTCATAATGTTTAAAAATCATAATTACGGTATAATTACATTTTATTCATATATTCTGTAATATTAAAAAAAGGTTGTTTTTTAAAATAATATTTTATTATCAATTTAAATTCTTTTGGAGTTAATTGTCTGATAGTAGTAGGTAGCTGTACATTATTTATTTTTCACAAAAAAATGTTATATCGAGTCTTGTATTTTGGCTAATTGTATAAAAAAAGATATATATATATATAAATATAACGCAAAATATTTTATTTCAATAAAAATTAATAATAATAATAAACACTGTATAAATATAAACATGATATATAAATATTATATATAAATAAATCATAATATATATCAAATTAAATTAATATGAAAAAAATATATACCAGTGTATATATATAGAGAGAGAAGGGAAATAACAGAGAGATGTGTAAAAGGTACAATAGTTACAATTTAAATGTTAAATTTCTGTTTAAACGAAATTTTACACTTTTAAATTTTTACTTTTTTACTAATTATTGTTGTTTTTATGTAAATATTATTGTCTATATATTACATTGTGACGCGTATTATTTATTGTACATATTTACACCACTCCGCAATTCCTCTCAGTAACTCAAAGGTTGACTGGAAGAAATCCCTCCTCTGGGATAAGTCTGCCATCCATCTACCCGCTGCTCTTCAGTTTACCCGTGATCATGGTGGTTGAAACACTACCGAAATATCGGGAACTCAGCAAATAAATATAAAACGTGGTAAGATCCCGTGATTTTTACTAATTATACGTATAAATAATGACCGCGTCAAGTTTAACACAGTATATAAGTCTGCCATTGTATGCATTTTTTTTCTATGCCAATTGTGTCCTTTTATTTATAATATTATTGTACAATAAAGTAGTACAAACAAACAAACAATATATAGTTAACAATCGGCGGTCTTATTGCTAAATAGCAGCATTTTCTATCTAATTTGAAAAATAATTTCATTTGTTTCTATCGACAAATAGAAATGGAAATAGAAATAATCTTTATTCAAATAAACTCATTACAAGCACTTTTGAATAGTCATATTTTGATTCTACCACTCATTCGGAATGCAGATTCATCACAAGAAGAATGAGCAAGAAACTTGTGTGTTGCTCTTTTTAATAGATGTTTTTTTTTATATAAATAATTACAGTATAACAAGTAAGAGGCATGCGATAATCAACATAGAAGTCGCTACGCACTCATTATTTGTGTAATCAGATAATATTGTCAGTGCTATGGATTTAAAGTTTTTCTATAAAAACATTATTATCGTTAACGAATTCTTCAATTTTATAGTAAGCTTTTTTGCAAAGGAACTGTTTTATTTATTTAAATCTTTTTTCTGGCAGATTTATAACAGATTCTGGTATTTTATTGTAATACCTTACGCAATTGCCATAAAACGAATTACTAACTTTAGCCAAACGACATTTAGGTAAAATCAGTTTGTTATTGTTACGTAAGCTTTGATTAGTGCAATCACTAACTCTTTTGAAACTATCTATATTCCTTCTGGCATAGACGATATTTTCATAAATGTATTGAGAAGCAACGGTGAAGATATTTGATTCCTTAAAACACTCTCGCAATGACTCCCTGGAACCCATACCATAAATGGAGCGAATGGCCCTCTTTTGTAAAGTAAATATTGTATTTATATCAGCTGCTTTGCCCCATAACAAAATACCATACGACATAATGCTATGGAAATAGCTAAAATAGACAATATGTTATGTTAGGGAAAGTACTCTCTGCTACCCAAATGTTAGGGAAAATACTATGTATATATATAGGGAAAAATATGTGGAAACATCTGTCACGTACCTGTATGGTTCTACGGATTTCTTGGGCTTCAGGGTCTCGAAGATATCTTCGCTAGCTTTCCAGTTTCACAGTAGGTTTAACACAGTTCTAATTTATTTTAATTCACAACACAATGCGCGCGCGCGTCAAGGCCGCTGTACGGTCAGTTCAGTACTGTAGGTAAGGGAGGGGAACAGAAACCGCGGGAACACAAACTAACGGACTCTAATATAATAATCTGTGCTTACAATGGTACAGGGTAGATTTTGAACATATCGCGATACGCGAGCAGAGAGACAGCAGCCACGTCCTAATAATAAAGAATCGCCTCGGAATATGTCTTATAGCTTTCTAGCTGTATCTGATATCAACGCTTTCCGAGAGGGAATCAAATGCCATTATATTGGAAACAATTACTCTGTGAACGGATAGCGCTCATCTGGACGCAGTGTTGCCAGTTTGTGAGATTTTCTCCCAAAATTGCGGAGATTTTATGGGCACGCGGTAATTTTTTCTTATGTTTACTACACGCATGTGAATATAAATACGGTACATATATCGAAATAGTCTGTCTGTCGGTTTGTTCCAGCTAATCTCTGATTTTGACGGGACTTTTTTTGGCAGGTAGCTTATGTAATAAGGAGTAACTTAGGATACTTTTATTTTAGAAAAATATAGTTAAATTCCACGCGGACGAAGTCGCGTGTATAGCTAGTAACACATATATATAGAAAAAAACCAGACCAATACAAACAATCATAGTAACGAGTATAAAAGTTAGCATTCGAGGAATCGAATCCGCGACCAAAGCTAAGTGTACGGTGTCAGGCCAGATTTGAAGTAATAACGTTAAACGGCGTGCTTTGTATCGACCAGACTTGAACTAATGACCTTTCAATGTAAGCAGGGATAACAAACCACTAAGCTCAATAAAACTTCCGCTAAAGTTACTTAAATAACTTGAATAGCCCCATTCATCAAGTAAGGCCCCAAAATGCCTACAACACGTGCCCCCGTATAAATAGGGTTGCCATCTCTAAAATTTGAAAACCAGGACAAAACGCGTGAAAACCCCGGATTTGAGTCCAGAACTGGGACATGTCAACAGGTTTTTTTAGTACAACTATACATATAAATAAAATTGGAGTATCTGTTTGTAATATTGAAATAACCGTTTTACTACATGCATATGTATATAAATACGGTACATACACCAAAATAACATTTGTTTGTTTATCTCTGTCTGTTTGTTCCGGTTAATCTCTGAAATGGCTGGACCGATTTTGACGGGACTTTTTTTGGCAGGTAGCTGATGTAATAAGGAGTAACTTAGGCTACTTTTATTTTAGAAAAATAAAATAAAATAATTGTCTCCTTAAAATTAAATGTAGTAATTTTTTAACATCATTTTAAATATCAATACATAGTATAATCCAAAGTCGCTGTTTGTCTGTATATGTATCTTAAATCTTTAAAACTACGCAACGGATTTTGAAGCGGTTTTTTTTTTAACATAGAGTAATTTAAAAGGAAGGTTTATATAATACATGTACACTCGTGCGAAGCCGGGGTAGTAGCTAGTATTAAACAAAACAGGATCTTATTACAGTTGTTTACAAATTGTTATAAGAATCAGTTTGATGTTAAGTTCGTAAAATAAAACAATTTATTAATATACTTTAATATTCTTTAAAAATAATACGTTCAACGGATTTTGATGCCTCTAAACTAGAACATATTAGAATAGAATAGAAAATCATTTATTCAAATAAACTTAATTTAAGCACTTTTGAATAGTCATAACAATTTGTTTTTTATCTACCACTCGTTCGGAAAGCTGTCTCATCACAAGAAGAACGAGCGAGAAACTTGCGTGTTGCTCTTTTAAATAATTTTGTTCTTACTTTACAATTTAAGTTTAAGTGTGTGAATACAAACCACCAATTAGCACTAATTCAATTAAAACAAATAGAAAAAATCACAAGAATAACGAGCAAGAGACTTGTGTGTTGCTCTTTTAAATAATCCTTGTGAGTTTACATTTACAAGTCGAAACGTGTGAATAAACCAGCACTAATTTAATAGGACCCTATAAAATATAAATACACAATAAGATTAAATCAGTCGTAGTGATAAGAGCAGACCAGTCACTACAAGCAGCACTCGTTCACGAGTATGACGGATTCGGGGGAACCTGGACGGATGGCAACCCTATGTATAAGTTGAAGTTATAACTTAAGCATTACTTGCCAAACATTTGATTGAATTGGCCCAATTTATTATCGGCTGATTGGGAAAACTCCGAGTAGGATATGGTACTAGCTGTGGCCGCGAATTCGTCCGCGTGGAATAGTCCATCTCTTTTTCGACCCTTACCAAATAAGTTTCTCTGGCCGCGACTTCCGCGTGGAATAACCATCCAAATAAGTACTGCTGGAACGACTTCGTCCCGTGGAATAGTGATACCAAATAAGATCTTCATTCGTCCGCGTGGAACATGACCCTTACCAAATAAGTACCACGATAGACCGCGACTTCGTCCGCGTTTAACCTCTCTGACATCTGTGGCCGCGACTTCGTCCGCGTGGAATGTGATTCATTCTTTATCTGTGGCCGCGACTTCGTCCGCGTGGAATCACACCACACATCCATCGCGACTTCGTCCGCGTGGAATAGTTGCATGCAAATAAGTCGTCTCTCATCCGTCGCCTTTATGGACCAGCACTCTGATCCAAACAAATTAATATACTTTAATATTAAACCCATAAATAATATTGGCCGCGAATTCGTCCGCGTGGAATAGTGACCCTTACCAAATAAGTACTAGCTGTGGCCGCGACTTCTCTCTGGAATGCCCTCTACCAAATAAGAACATATTAGTAATAGAATAGAAAATCATTGTGGCCGCGATCGTCGTGGAAAATAAAATAAGTACTAGCTGTGAGCACTTTTGAATAGTCATAACAATTTCGTTTTATCTACCACTCGTTGGCCGCGACTTCGTCACAAGAAAGAACTTACCAAATAAGTAAGCTGTGGCCGCGACTTCGTTGCTCTTTTACCAAATAATTTTGTTCTTACTTTACAATTTAAGTTTAAGTGTGTGAATACAAACCAGCTGTGGCCGCGACTTCGTCCGCGTGGAATAGTTAAAACAAATACCAAAAATACAAGAATAACGGCCGCGAGACTTGTGTGTTACCCTTACCAAATAATCCTGTGTAAGTTCGTGGAATATTTATAAGTGGCCGCGAAACGTGCGTGGAATACAAACTACCAAATAAGCACTAATTGGCCGGACTTCAAATATGGAAATACACAATAAGTATTAAATCGACTTCGTCCGCGTGGAATAGTGACCCTTACCAAATAAGAGCGAGACCGTGTAATAGTGACCTTACTTACCAAATAAGTACTCGTTCACTTCGTCCGCGTGGAATGACAAATAAGACTTGTGGCCGCGAACCGCGTGGAATGGCAACCAAATAATGTATAGCTGTGGCCGCGAAGTTATAACTTACCAAATAAGTACATTGGCCGCGACTTGCCAAACATTACCAAATGATTGACTTCGTCCGCGTGGAATTTATTATCGGCTGATTGTGGAAAACCCTTACCAAATAAGTACTAGCTGTGGCCGCGAATTCGTCCGCGTGGAATAGTGACCCTTACCAAATAAGTACTAGCTGTGGCCGCGACTTCGTCCGCGTGGAATAGTGACCCTTACCAAATAAGTACTAGCTGTGGCCGCGACTTCGTCCGCGTGGAATAGTGACCCTTACCAAATAAGTACTAGCTGTGGCCGCGACTTCGTCCGCGTGGAATTGTGACCCTTACCAAATAAGTACTAGCTGTGGCCGCGACTTCGTCCGCGTGTAATAGTGACCCTTACCAAATAAGTACTAGCTGTGGCCGCGACTTCGCCCGCGTGAACCTTGGCCAAATAATAAATAAACCGTGGGACTAGATGGGGCTGTCCCGATCTAGTCCCACGGTAAGCAGATCTTGTGTTATGGGTACTAGACTACTGATATAACTACTTATACCAATAAATAAATAACACAGCGCCATCTAGTCCCCGTAAGCAGAGCTTGTGTTTGTATAGACAACTGATATAAATATTTTTATTATTTTACATAGAAATCACCTGATACGTTTGTATCAGGTGATTTCTAATCATATAAATATTCGCACCGTGCAAGGAATCGAACCCGCGACCATCGGAATTAAGATGTGCTAAACCGCTAGTCCACCGAGACAGTCTTTACATGTAAACTTAATTATTATTTTACTATTTAGCTTTTGTGTGTGTGTGTGTATGTCTGTGTACGTATTATAGAATAACACATAAGCTTTATTCTCCACACGGGGGAAACCGCGGCGACAGCTAGTACTGGAATAAAAATGTATATTTTATAAAAGCAGATGGAAAAATATCGAGTATCAGGTGCAGGCGGGAGTGCCTAGATACGATGACGGTGCGTCACGTGACGCACCCCAACTATCCCCCGCCTGGGACGTATTAAGGGCGGATGGGTAACGGGACTACACGTCCCGATTTGAATGGGACTGTTGACGGGGACGCAATGTTGTCCCATTTTCGGAATCCACGCGAATTTTTGAGTATTCGAGCCGGTTGTGTTATTGATAATATAGAGTGAACTAGCTTTTGCCCGCGGCTTCGCTCGCGTTAATTTATCCCCTTAGGGGTGGAATTTATCAAAATTCTTTCTTAGGAGATGCCTACGTCATAGTAGCTTTATGCATGCAAAGTCTCAGCCCGATCGGTTTAAAATTGACAAAGTTTCATACAAACTTTCATCCCCTATTTTATCCCCATAGGGGTAGAATTAATCAAAATCCTTTCTGAGCGGATGTCTACGTCATAACATCTACCTGCATGCCAAATTTCAGCCCGATCCGTCCAGTGGTTTTGGGCTGTGCGTTGATGGATCACTATGTCAGTCACCTTTGAGTTATATATATTTAGATATAAAAAACGTACCAAGAGTGTCATTTTTCCCCCTCCGATCGATCCCCCGTCCAATTCAAACGGGGATCGGAATTAAGACGGCCTGAGTCGAGGTTCGAACCCCTAGCGGTGTTCTCAGACTACAGTCGTATCCGTCAGGCGGGAGTTGGCCTTCAGCCGCTCCATAAGTCCTTCCTTTGGTTTGGAGTGCCATCTGCACTCGCCCCTATCGTCCGGTGAAGCTGTAAAGGCCAGCTTCGGACAACAGCATCAGAGTAGTCCGAAAAAAAACTCATTCTTACTTAATATATTCAGCAACTGTATTAAAACAAATTTGCATCTCTTATTTTTTTATTTGTAAATTTTAAGCTAATTATTTCTTCATCATTACATAGTATAAAGCAAAGTCGCTGTCGCCGTCTGTCCCTATGTATGCTTAAAACATTAAAACTACGCAACGGATTTTGAAGCGGTTTTTTTAATAAATAGAGTGATTCAAGAGGAAGGTTTATATTGTAGTAAATAAGTTTACTAAGTTTGTTTATATTAGCTACTCGCCCCGACTTCGCCCGGGTATAAATAAACCACGCGGATGAAGTCGCAGGTACAACTACTAACTACTAAGTATACTAATAACTTTACATTTAAATTAAAACTACAATCCTATACAGTACACAATCAAACATGTACACTTTATTACAATACCAGTTCCGGGCACAGCTAGTAAATAAATGAAGTATACATAGTAGTGACGACCTCGGTGGTCTAGCGGTCTAGCACACCGCTTTACGACCGATGGTCGCGGGTTCGATTCCTCGCACGGCACAAACATTTGTATTCATGAGTATGATTGTTTGTATCGGTCTGGGTATTTTCTATGTATAATATGTATGTATTTACGAAAAAAAAAAAATTATCTATGTATTTGTATCAGTTGTCTAGGACCCATAACACAAGCTTTAGCTAGCTTAACTTGGCTCTAGATGGCGCTGTGTGAATTGTCCTGAGATTATTATCATTATACAAGTCTGTGGCGGTGGCGCCTAGAATCCGGCCCTGTCCGGAATTTAATACGAACATATCGTATAACAAGTATTTGTTGTACTACTTTCTGTGATTGATTGCGCAAATACAACACTGTGGCATTCTCGACATGTCACAATATACATTTATTTTTAATCAAAAATCATTTATTCATGTAGGACATTTTAGCAGCTTATGAACGTCAAATATTTTATATTACATTTTTAAATGTTTCCCTATCGTCCAATTCAGTATATGTATCCAATTGAGGAGAACTGGCAAGAAACTCAATTGAATATTTAATTTTGATTTTTTAAAAGCCAGTTTATTTACAACTAGCTGTACCGGTGACTTCGTCCGCGTGGAATTTAACTAAATTTTTCTAAAATAAAAGTAGCCTAAGTTATTCCTTTAGTTTAGTTAGCTACCTGCCAAAAAAAGTCCCGTCTAAATCGGTCCAGCCATTTCAGAGATTAGCCGGAATAAACAGACTGACAGACAGACAAAAATTTTAATAAATGTTATTTTGGTGTATGTATCGTATTTATATTCATATGTATGTAGTAAAAAACGGTTATTTCAATATTACAAACGGACATTTCATTTTTATTTATATGTATAGATTAAATACGAAACTTTAAAAATAACCGTTAATCTGTATTGTTACAGAGAGCAGTTCAAAAACACGCGAATAATGAGGACTAACTACGCTATCGCCCAACAGATGTCGCTGCTCCAATCATGAAGTTCAACCTACTCACCACTAGATGGCGTGTGTTTAGAACATTGAAGTGCCAGTGAATTTTATACCGTACTCCGTTAATTTTAAATAACAAATTGTGTTGTTTTAAGTAACAAAGTGCGTGTGAAATGATAGAAGGTTTTAGACACGGGCCCAGTGGCGCCTCGACGGGGCAAGAATTCGACAAAGATGAAGAAAGTAAGTACTTTTGGGTATATAAGGTTTTTTAAGGGTCGGCAACGCGCACGTGACACCCCTAGTGTTTCAGGCGTCATTAACACTCACCTTCACTACTTGCAGCTTCCCCCCCCCAGGCTCAACTAAGACCGGGATAAACCTATTCCTAATACAATTCACTCTAGTATCCAAAACACAACCGGCACGCTCTGCGCTCGTCGACTGAATGCCGCGGCTCACCCAACGAAAGAGGATTATTCAACTACCGACCTCCGTATTTATAGACCAAAGTCAGTGTAGTAGGTCGGACTATAAATACTAGATGGCGCTATTTACTAATATTCGTAATAATCCTTACATTGGGTACTTCATTAGTACTAAAAACAAACTACCTTCTTTTAATATATTTTTAAAATATCGGATTTTTCTACAATAATGATGTGAATTCTAACACAAGTTCATCATCACATCTATATATATAAATAGAATTGGTTTGTCTGTTTGTAATACTGTAAAAACCGTTTTTTACTACATGCACACAAATATAAATACGGTACATAAACCAATTTTTTTTTTTATTTTCGTCTGTCTGTCTGTTCCGGCTAATCTCTGAAATGGCTTAACTATTTTCACGGGACTTTTATTGGCGGGTAGCTGATGAAATAAGGAGTAACTTTTAGAAAAATATATTTTTATTTTTCTAAAATAAAAGTAGCCTAAGTTCCACGCGGACGAAGTCGCGAGTAGAGCTATTAGTAATATAGGTTTTTTTTAAAAAACCTCTTCATCACCTTCTCTATTCCAGGTTCAGCGCCGGAAGACACCAGTTACGAGGAACTGTCATCTTTGAAGAGTCTACTGCACTTCCCTGAGGAGGTGGCGCTGAGGCTCACAGATACTGAGTATCAGTTATTTTATCAAGTAAGTAATAGTTCTTTACTATACTATTGTTTTAATAATAATAATAATAAAGAAAGTGGTGCTCTTAGATTCTCCCTGGGGCCCTGAACCCTGGCCGACTGTGCTTCTGCCGGGGGTATTTTGCCATCTCCTCTCCTTAAGAGGGGAGATGAGATTTTTTTTGGAAGTTAGGAATAAGAACATATATCTTTATTGCGCACAGACAAACAAAGAACAATAAAAAAAAAGTGATTTTATCACTAACAGCAATTTCTTACAGACAACCTGGTATTGACAGATACTTGGTTTTACTGCGGTTTCGTCCGCTTTCGTGCTTTAAATTGAATCATTCATTAAATTACATGTGTATTCCGACTGCTCAGTTCCTATTTACGGAATCGAATGCTTCCACAATGTACATGAATGTACTTATGGATAATTTGGTTTGTTTACAGTATTTACCGTCACCAGTAAGTATGTTGGAAATTTAAAAAGAGATATAAAGTTAGAAGCTTGTTATTTTTTTCGACCGATTTCATAAAAGGATACGTGCCTGATACTTGTAATATAATAATAACTATCTCAGGGCAATTCACACAGCGCCATCTAGTCCTAAGCTAAGCAGAGATTGTGTTATGAGTACTAGACAACTGATATAAATACATCGATACATTTTTCTGTAAATACATACACATTATATATAGAAAACACCCAGACCGACACAAACAATTATACTCATGAATACAAATGTTTGTACCGTGTGAGGAATCGAACCCACGACTATCGGATAGTAAAGCGGTATGCTAAACCATTAGATCACCGAGGCTATCATAATATTTCTGTCAACACTTGACACCCCTTGTCGGGGACCCCCACAGGTGCTACTGACAGTCCCTTGTCGGGGACCCCCACAGGTGCTACTGACAGCCCCTTGTCGGGGACCCCCACAGGTGCTACTGACAGCCCCTTGTCGGGGACCCCCACAGGTGCTACTGACAGCCCCTTGTCGGGGACCCCCACAGGTGCTACTGACAGCCCCTTGTCGGGGATGTTATGACTATTCAAAAGTGCTTCAAAGAAATCGCTCACGTACGATTTCTTCGGTTTCAAAGCAGCCCCGACAAGGGACTGTCAGTAGCACCTGTGGACCCCCACAATGATGCCCTAATGATGACTTATGAGGGTTTTTTGCTTGTAAAACCACCGTGTTTGAATACTACTCGAACACTGATATTTATTACTAAAATAAATATAATGAAGTTAAATTGCAAGTGCACGCAATTGTATATTACACAGTAAGCACACATTTGCGGTTGCCCCAGCACCTATTGTATGCAGGAGTTTAATTCAAACCTGCTACCACCGAAACGAGAAGTGGTTCCACTTAACAAAAACGCCGGGGTACGTATCGATTATGTCTAAATTTAAACAGACCAACCCTTCACGGCACAGGGTTGCCGCCCCTCTGTTATTTACATTTAGTTGTAACGCTCGGGGAAATTAAATATGTATAAATTTGTAATATTTGTAAAGTTAAACTTACTGTGCCTAATCTTTATGGCCATTTAATGGGATTAAGTGGGGTTTTATGACGTGGTCTTTAATTCCATTGTTGGGATTAAATTTCTGAATCGAAA
The DNA here is from genome assembly GCF_030625045.1 of Achroia grisella. Taxonomy (NCBI): domain Eukaryota; kingdom Metazoa; phylum Arthropoda; class Insecta; order Lepidoptera; family Pyralidae; genus Achroia; species Achroia grisella. The sequence goes on from NW_026713015.1 coordinate 439,140, forward strand.
GAAGAATTAAAAACATTTTTTTTAAGTAATTAAATCAAATCAAATCAAAAATTATTTATTTATATAGGACATTTTATTAAACTTCTGGAGCGGAAAGTTGAATAAAAAAAATTTGATGTAATTAAATAATTTATTTTTACCAATGCACTATTATTTATTACAAAACAAATCAAAAATTATTTATTCATATAGAACATTTTATTAAATATCTGGGAATATTGAATAAATAAAAATTTAAGTAATTGAATAATTTATTTTTACCTATGCACTATTATTTATTACAAATCTAATCAAAAGTTATTTATTCGTATAAAACATTTTATTAAATATCTGGGAATATTGAATAAAAAAAATTTGATGTAATTAAATAATTTATTTTTACCAATGCACTATTATTTATTACAAAACAAATCAAAAATTATTTATTCATATAGAACATTTTAGGCTATTATGAATAACATAATATTTTTTTCCTACCGTCCAGTTCAGTATATAAATCTGATTTAGAAGAACTGATGAGAACCTCAACTGATATTTCTAACTAACTAACCACCGCCTGACGGATACAACTTTAGTCTGAGGGCACTATGGGTTCGAACCTCGGCTCAGACCGTCGTAATTTCGGTCCCCGGTTGGACGGGGGATTGATCACATAGTAATCAAATAACTGAAATTTTGTTTCCAATTGGAATAAATTGAACATAAAATTTGTTGTATTAGTGAAAACTGCACCCAAAAGGGTTCAGTCGATTTTGAGATTAACGCGGCAAAATAAACAGAGTATATATGATTCGAGCCATATTACTGTAAAGTTTCATCAAAATCCGTTCAGGAGTTTTTGCGTGAAAGAGTAACAAACTTCTATCCATAAACATTTACAAACTTTCGAATTTATAATATTAGTAAGATGTATTTACAAAAAAATCTAAGTATTTGTATCAGTTGTCTAGTACCCATAACACAAGCTCTGCTTACCGTGGGACTAGATAGCGCTGTGTTAATTGTCCAGAGTTATTTATTTATTTATATCAGTTGTCTAGTACCCATAACACAAGCTCTGCTTACCGTGGGACTAGATGGCGCTGTGTTAATTGTCCAGGGTTATTTATTTATTTATATCAGTTGTCTAGTACCTATAACACAAGGTCTGCTTACCGTGGGACTAGATGGCGCTGTGTTAATTGTCCTGGGTTATTTATTTATTTATATCAGTTGTCTAGTACCCATAACACAAGCTCTGCTTACCGTGGGACTAGATGGCGCTGTGTTAATTGTCCTGGGTTATTTATTTATTTATATCAGTTGTCTAGTACCCATAACACAAGCTCTGCTTACCGTGGGACTAGATGGCGCTGTGTTAATTGTCCTGGGTTATTTATTTATTTATATCAGTTGTCTAGTACCCATAACACAAGCTCTGCTTACCGTGGGACTAGATGGCGCTGTGTTAATTGTCCAGGGTTATTTATTTATTTATATCAGTTGTCTAGTACCTATAACACAAGGTCTGCTTACCGTGGGACTAGATGGCGCTGTGTTAATTGTCCAGGGTTATTTATTTATTTGTATCAGTTGTCTAGTACCCATAATACAAGCTCTGCTTACCGTGGGACTAGATGGCGCTGTGTTAATTGTCCAGGTTTATTTATTACTATCTGTACTATCTTTATTCTTCTGTAATAAAATATGTTTTCTTAAATAAAAGTATCTCCTTATTACATCAGCTATCTGGCAAAAAGAATACCGTCAGAATCGGTCCAGCCATTTCACAGATTAGCCGGAACAAACAGACAGACAGACAAAAAATGTAAAAAGTGTTATTTTGGTGTTATGTACCGTATTTATATTCATATGCATGTAGTAAAAAACGATTATTTTAATATTACAAACAGACACTACAATTTTATTTATATGTATAGATTAGTCAACTTATGACTTTTTAAGTGTATACTGGAATGAAATACCAGACACAAGCGCTCTCTTTTTTTTTATTTATCAATTAAAATATCCACTTCTATTACTTTTAAAAATAGAGTTGCAATTTGCCTGTGATTTCTTTTTAACAAGTTCGTCATTGGATTTTACTATTTATTGCGTATTCAAATGAAGCGAAAATCCTCTGCTCTTCCGTCATTGTTGCGAGCATACAATGGAATCCCGAGGGATAACCAGACCGGCGGATGATCATTAACAGAGGTATATTCCGTCATTGAGGCAATATGTAACAATGTACTAGATTAGACAATGTCCTTGTGTTCATCCATTGTTGTGCGATAGCTGCAATTAGCTCAATAGTTACCCAGCAGTGTTACATACAGGCTGTCGCAGAACTCAACGTCTGGATGACAGGATTGATTGTAACCATCATGGCAAAAATAAAAAATAAATGTAGCCCATGTAATTTGAATATTATGGGCATTTAAGAAAAACCTAGAAATTTGGTCAAACTGTAATCATTCTTTGGTTGTTGTGATTAATTTTTGTTACCCTAAATAACATTTCTAGAATCACAGTAAAAAATAATGACACAATTGCCCCAAGTTTTCTAGAATTAAGACTATTTGTGACTATTAAACCATGAATTTAAAATTTTTAATATTAGTCGACTTTGAAAGGCCCTCCTTTAAAAATAATGTACTAAAGTGCCTTGGCAAGTGCCATGAAAAGTTCGCGCATTTAATCAGGATTATAAAATAGTACAATACTTGTTAGTTTCATATTAAAACAAACCGTATAATAAAATAAAAACCTCAAGTAACCCAATTTTTTCTAACCCATTTTACCCAGTATAAATTCTTTTTTCTTCACACAAGCGCTTAATTTTACGGCAAAATGATGAGAGAGATGGATAGTGGACATGTTTGCCATGAGTGAGCGAGACAGATAGTGAAGTCACTTTTACCAAAGTCAACAAAAGTAAGTAAAATGAATAAGATAATGAAAAAACTTGACCTGGTTTAGATTAGGTTTATTGGAATAAAACACTTCCTATGTAAAAAAGCATATTATAAAAGTAAAGAGTTTGTAAACGATAATAATGTTTTTGTAGAAAAAACTTAAAATTCATAGCGCTGACAATATTATCTGATTGCACTAAGAATGAGTGACGGTTTCTATATTGATTATCACATGCCTCTTACTTGTTACTGTGTAATTATTTATTTTAAATAACATCTATTCGAAAGAGCAACACACAAGTTTCTTACTCATTCTTCATGTGATGAATCTGCGTTCCGAATGAGTCGTAGAATAAAAATATTTATTTTGTTTTATATAGTTTATACAATGTTTTTTTTGTGGAAATAAAATATTTATATTATTATTATCTTTATATATATATAAAAATGAAATGCTGTTTGTTAGTCTCGCTTAAACTCGAGAACGGCTGAACGGATTTGGCTAATTTTAGTCTTGAAATATCCGCGGAAGTCCAGAGAAGGTTTAAACGGTGAGAAAATATGAAGAAAATGCATGTAAAGTTGTAAAAACAACAATTTTATTGTCCCATACAAACCTGTCAAACAGGGTGCGTTCAGAAATTTATAGCGTAACTAAACTTCAAAAAACCTTCGATATATTTAATTGTGAGGCGGAAAGAAGTTCGCAGGGTCAGCTAGTTATTAATATATATACATATACATTTTTTTAAGGTTGGATTATATTTTGAATTCGACTCAAAAAAATAAGACAATTCAAAAGTGCTTGTATTGAGTTTATTTGAATAGAGATTATTTCTATTCTATTTCTGTAAATAGTTTAAAATGTGGCGTGTGCTCTAGCACATAATACATCAATGTATCCTTAAACATTTATGCAGAATATAACACGGATAATGATATTTAGATTTGTACGGACTACAAAAAGAATTTCACCCGAGGGAGATCTCGTACGGAGCCTGAATTAGGCTTATCTGATATAGCTTTCATGTGGTGTTCAGTCGTATATTTTTTTATATAATGATGAAAGTAAGCTTTCATCATTATATAAAAAAATGTAATGTAAGGCTCACCTGATGGTAAGTTATTACTGTCATCTATAATAATTATAACATAGCTTACAAAGTGGTTTAAGAGGAATTGAGATCAAAAGAGACTAGAGCTAGTAGTCCAATACATATTTAAATTAGACATGATGTGAGGAGTTTTGGCGTAACAGAATAGAATAGAAAATCATTTATTCAAATAAACTTAATTTAAGCACTTTTGAATAGTCATAACAATTTGTTTTTTATCTACCACTCGTTCGGAAAGCTGTCTCACCACAAGAAGAACCAGCAAGAAACTTGTGTGTTGCTCTTTTAAAGAAAAAATAATTTTACAGAAAAAAATAAGTCCGTAAATATATGAATAATAATAGTAAAAAAAATTATATAACACTTTTTCTAAATAACTCGATAACGGTAAGAAATATGAAAAATAGTTTTAAATAAAAGTTGTAGAGGAAAAAATTCTGCACAATACAGGTCCTCTTCATTTTTTTTGACAATTCACACAGCGCCATCTAGACCCAAGTTAAGCTAGCTTGTGTTATGGGTACTAGATAACTGATACAAATACATGTACATATATATTTATTTGTAAATACATACATATTATACATAGAAAACACCCAGACCGATACAAACGATCATACTCATGAATACAAATGTTTGTACCGCGCGATGAATCGAACTTGTGACCATCTGATGTAAGGCGGTGGACTAAACCACTACCCCACCGCGACCGTCAGTTTTTATTACATTTTTTTCTATTTACTTAGTATTTCCGAAAAACAGTTAACCCTTAAGTGATTTGCAAAATAATTCCGCCACATAGAGGCAATTTTATTTGAAAGTCGATGTTTCTCGATGACCGGGCATTTGGGCCCGGCAATGTGATAGTGGGCAAAAAAACTAGTTCGTACGAAATGGCCTATAAAGTGAATGGTTCTGTACGAAACATTCTGCAACTTGTAATAATGTGGTGGGAAAATTGGGCGGTGGGTCGATGGGGGTCAGGGGGTCGAGGAGTGTGACGTCACGAAACATATATAAATTGTATTGTTGTAAAGTATTGATTATATTGCAGTTGTTCGACGGTCATTGTAAACATTTTACAATGACGACCTCGTTGGTGTAGCGGTTTCGTTCAACGCCTTACTTCCGATTGTCACAAGTTCGATCGCACGGCACAAACATTTGTATTCATGAGTATGATTGTTTATATCTGTCTGGGTGTTTTGTATGTATAATTTTACTATTATAAACGCAAAAGTTTGTCAGTATGAATGTATGTTGTTACCATTTCACGCAAAAACTACTGAATTGATATTGATGAAACTTTAAAATAACTATAGTTTATAAATCAGGATAACACATAGGCTGTAATATAAAAATAGATTATGTAAATTGAGCGATATATATAAGTATGATGCAGACGTGTCGCGCGGGGCAGCTAGTATATATGTATTTACGAAAACAAATATATCTATGTATTTGTATCAGTTATTTAGTACCCATAACACAAGCTTTAGCTAGCGCTAGGGTCTAGATGGCGCTGTGTGAATTATCCTGAGAATATTATTATTATTTTGTTTATATATCTTATATATAAAATTCTCGTGTCACAGTTTTCGTTCCCATACTCCTCCGAAACGGCTTGACCGATTCTCATGAAATTTTGTGAGCGTATTGAGTAGGTCTGAGAATCTGAGAATCAACATTTATTTTTAATCCCCCTAAATGTTAGGGGTATTCCACCCCTAATTTTTTTTTATTTTAAGGCAAAACAACCATTGGCGGGACAGCTAGTATGTTATATATCTCCCTTTTTACGGGGATAATACATTCAAACACCCCGCGTGTATGAATGTATTATCCCCGAAAAATTCCCTTACAAATAGCCAAGCGTGGATGAGTTTAAAAGTTATATGAGGATTGTAGTGTATGTGGAAACACTAGCAGTTTATTATCTATCGTCTCGAGCCGAGCGTACACGGACCGCCGTGCGCAAGAGGGAAGGGATTCCCTGCGCAAGCGCCGCGGAGTAAAGACGTGGAGCTATGGCTAACGAGCCGATATTACGTCGATAACAACTTACATACAAGAAGACATAAATAACAAATAAGTGAACACTATATGTGGCGACGAGGCAAAATGGATATAAATAAAGATAAGTACAAAATCATTTAATAAGATATACATATACCTACGGGTACGGAGTAATTACAAATTTAGAAGGATTATGGTGGGGCCGCACGGGGAGCGAATTATATAGACCTATACAGAAAAAACAATAGCTGGGTAACATCGGTTTACGATCGATTTGCGCCAAGTAAGTAGGTACCTAATTATAAATTGTACTTGCTATACCTATAGTATCTCTAGCTGGTAGGAATAGTCGTATTAATAATCATTGTAGTAATATGTTTACGTATATCCGTGATTTATTATTTTTAATGTATGATAATAGTGTACTGCCTGCGCTGGCGTGGCACTGATGGAGTATGGTGGAATGAGCGGGGGGGATAGGATCGGTTGGCCCGTCGTGATGGGTTCGTGTTAATTTGTCGCGATGGTTTCTGGGGGGAGCCGCGTGGAGGTCCCTCTGGCGTGATACATTGTTAGCAGTGGGATTATTTTAACAATCCCATTCCCCCTTCCGTATTTCCGTGTTGAAATAAAAAAATCGGTAATGATTGTAGTTGCCGCTGCATGTTCGTTTCATGAGGGGACGGTGACGGTGAGATGTTTAGTGGGACATCATATTACGTGATGCAATAGACCTGTGGGTATGAAGTATAATAGAGCACTGTGCGGACGACACGTTTGTTTTGCTTTATCTTTTCTAGGTGTCGATGCACTTTAATTACTTTTGGCAATAGGGCCGGCTTATTGTATTTATACAGATGTGGTGACTAGTGTTCAAATGTCACTATTTTCTTTTAGAGTATTGCTGCAAATGGAAGTAGTCTAAAGTTCCTCTTTCTAACTGTAATGATCACATGATAACCTAATATTACGATGTTGTCGGGTGATACGATATTATTACAAATGATGGTGAGCTGACAATTGTACCTGCATTATAGTACTGATGTTGGGTATTATATACAAAACAACAATAGTAAAATCTAAGGTGGGGTGACACACACGGTTTGAGCAGTGCTTGGTGGACAATATTTATATTTGCCTTAATTGATTGCAAGTGTTGAAGTATCTGGGTAACAGTGTCCCATACATTTCGATGCGGATGAGTTGTTCGGAATACCTGCAGACTATTTTATTCTGGTATTCGAGCAGAGCCGCGAAGTAGTGTGGTTAAAATGTTTTTATTTGGATTGGATTTGGCTTTTGGATTATATAATTTATAAATAATAATTATTAGTGAGCATTCCAATGGATGCCGGTGGGAATTGCAATTGTTTTGCATAGGAAGGTTTTAAATGTAGATTAATTATTAGTTTTATATATTATGTTGGGGTCTACTATACATGTTGTATAGTGCAAGGTGCCTATCTACTTGTCTGGCATATTTTTAACAATTTGTGCTTTGTGTTAAAATGAAGCGCGCATCTACACTTGCGACCTAGAAGGCAATCTTTTGGTTTGGTGAATTTAGTGTCTAATGAATTCGTTGAAGAAAAACAAAAAACAACGTAGTCAAGAGGTTGAGATGCCGACTATTATATTGCGAGGAAGTGTGTCGCTAGTTATGGTCGGATGTAAGGTACAGGAGTGCTGTTTCTGTATGCGGTGTGTGGTTTCTATAGTCAGTAACACTGGAACGAGAAAAAGGATACCTAATTATGTATATAGAATTATTCTATTATTTTTACAGCAATGACAGTGATTAACTTTTAATAATAAGCTATAGTATAGTACAGTGGTGGTGAGTATGTCTTTATGGAATCATATTTAAGATTCTCTCTAATTTAAAAATACCAGTAAATTAGAAATTGCACAATAATGGTTACATGAAATAGAACTACTATTAAGTTCTGAATTATTGTACCTACTCGCCTAATGCATTATGCGGATGAGTGAAGGGGTTATTAGAGTGGAAAAAAAAAATGTTTTTACATTCTTTGAAGTTTCGGGAACATGGAATAGAATATGAATATTCTTTATTTAAAGAAGCTTGAATAAATAATAGGAATAATAGCCATAATTGCATTAATGTACCGCATTTAGTAGCTGTGGAATGGAGTTAGAATTTGTTTTGTGATCACATGCAGACAGCGCTGACAGCTGTTTTATATGAATGTGACGGGGATGTTGGAGCGATGGGGAGTCATTTTTAATTGACAGTTAATCCAGTTGCGGCTGGAGTTGTGTAGTGTCGCGATACGCGAAATAAGTGTATTAATGTGGTTTTGAGTTTTGAAATAGCTAATAGGAAATGATACCTGCTTCCTCCCGCGTACACTTAGATTGTGGAATGAACTTCCTGCCGAGGTTTTCTCACGAGACTACAGCATGGGGTTTTTCAAGAAGGGTATATTAAGGTTTCTTAAGGGTCGGCAACGCGCACGTGACACCCCTGGTGCTTCAGGCGTCCATAGGCTACGGTAACTATTTACCATCGGATGGGCCGTATGCTTGTTTGCCAACATATTATTAAAAAAAAAAAAAAAAAAAGTAGTTGTAAAATATATACATGTATTTGTTTATCGTCATAGTACTGGTGTTGGTCGCTCTCTAAATACTTTGGCCGCATTGCAGGGTAGCTTAGACAAATTAGCGTGTTTTAACTTTTACATACGTACTACAGTGCAACCTCGATAAAACAAATCGAAAAAAAAATATATATATATAGTATATCAAGTAATTCGTTGAACTGAGATTTATTATGTTGAAGGTACGTTGGTCTAAACTTCGTTATAAATAGGTAAAAAAAAAAACCTGTCTAAGCCATTTCAACTTGAATCTTTAACAATAGTGACGAGCAGCAGTGTTTACAAAACTTTACATTACTTTCCATCGAACAACAATTATTGTTCTACGAACAAAAGTACGTCGAAACATGTCCTGACATGAATCACATTTTATGAGATAAGAGATAAGTAGAGTTAGAGTCATACCATTGGTGGGAACATTACATAAAGGTTTTGGGTTAAGAAAATTCCTTAGAAAGAGGTGTTTTTCCAAATTTAAAAAAAAAAAAAATAATAATAATGTCGCAATGTAAAGGTATATTTTACATCGATTCTTATGGAAAATCCAAGGGATTACAAAGAATTAGTTAAATCAAGGAAGTCGTTATATACGAGGTATATTATTGTGAATGAGGTGCGTTATATTATGGCTGCACAATTATTATTATTATTACTAGATAATAATGTAAACCATGATGCATGATAGTAACAATTACTGACGATACATTATTGGAAAAAAAGTAGTTCTGAGGATACTATTAGTATTCCTATACTTTAGATTAGAATTATTTACTGGACATTCTTGTGGAGTAAATAAATCTGAAATATGTTTAATATTAGTAGTCATAAATGTATATATGGTGAAAATTTAATGGATAAGAGTGGCGTTTAATTGTGTTATAATTATAAAATTTGGTGTTTTGCAGGAGTCCATGATTTGCTTATAAATTGACTATTGGCTCGGATGACCTTAAAGAAATTAGCAAAGGAAGAAAAACAATGAGCAGAATACTAATAACCAATACTTAAAGAGGATGAATTAAGAAGTTCAATGGAGTTATAATGATGGTGACAATGGCATTGATATTCTAAAAAAGGAGCTACAGAGGTAAGGTAGACTGGGCCGTCAAGCATTAAATTGCGTATTGACGGACAGGTTGCATTAAATTGCGTTGGCTGGGCCATCAGGCATTAAATTGCGAACTGATGGACAGATTGCATTAAATTGCGTTGGCTGGGCCATCAGGCATTAAATTGCGAACTGATGGACAGATTGCATTAAATTGCGTTGGACTGGGCCGTCAAGCATTAAATTGCGTATTGGCGGACAGGTTGCATTAAATTGCGTTGGCTGGGTCGTTAAGCATTAAATTGCGTATTAACGTCCAGTTTGTGTTAAATTGTCTTTGGCGGGGTCATCAAGCATTGTATTGTATATTGATGAATGGTGTCCTATTCATTAAAGGTAAATTGATAGACTGTTGCATTAAATTGCGGTTGAATATAAGTAATAAAAAAATTGCCAGTTTAATGCATATTAATTATCGGAGTGAAATGGAGCGGATTCAGTAAAATATAATAAATCAAAAATCATAGGACACAAATTAATTTTGGTCGAAAATATAATTTCTATAACTAATATAATTGACGATTGCTGGAGTACGTAGAGTCGCTGTGGTGATATATGTGGTATATGTCGATCGCTCAAAGACTGGTCTGACAACCTTTCCTAATATTTTAGCACTGAATTAATGCAGGTGATAAGAGAGATAATTTTGGTACGATGAAGAATGGTTATAGTTATACCCAATTAATACTACATGGACTGATATCAGATGTGTAGACAGAATATAGTGGAAAGTCGTTTGCAATTGTTGATGCAACTCTTGATGTAATAATAATATTCTGATATACCACCACAGGACCCATCAATATTTTATGGAATGATAATAATAAATAGTGGGGAGTTTTGAAGAAATTCCAGATTATGTTTTAGATAATCAGTTTTCAAATGTACATGATAAAGAAAAATACTACATGTAAATAACACATTGCATGAGACAGATAGAATGGAAAAAAATATAAGTATTTACCTTAAACCTACAAAATATAAAGTAGTGACTACTATGATAGAGATATTCTGGTCATAGACATACAACATTTTTTCAGAAGTGCTTTATACTAATCTTACATAATATTACACAATAACAAAGTGGAATAACGATTATATGAAAACAAATATAAAAGAAGAAAGGTGAAGTATGTGAAACACAGAGTAAATTGGAGTTAATATATAAATGTAATTTATATTCAAAAGAGGAGGAAAAATCACGGTGCTGGTTACGCTGGAAAGGCCAATCGCACTAGAGGCATTCGGCTTATGTGTGGCAGTATAGTGTCAAAATGAGTCCACCATCGGTGTAACGTAGCACACATGCCTCCAAGGAACAAATACCTAATAGAGTGGATTGATTCATGCTTGAAAAGAAAATAAACTTAAAAAGGAGAGAGATGTAGTGTATGTGGAAACACTAGCAGTTTATTATCTATCGTCTCGAGCCGAGCGTACACGGACCGCCGTGCGCAAGAGGGAAGGGATTCCCTGCGCAAGCGCCGCGGAGTAAAGACGTGGAGCTATGGCTAACGAGCCGATATTACGTCGATAACAACTTACATACAAGAAGACATAAATAACAAATAAGTGAACACTATAAGGATGATGAAAGTGATGACGAAAGAAATTTGATTACAATACGGCTAATTAATTATTAATTAATGGCGGCGCGGGTGAAATAAATATTGTTTGATTTTGATTTAAGTGGACTGTATCTAAATAATCTGACGGGTACGTGGATTGACACGATACACTGTTAGGTTGGTGATTGAGAACTGCTTGTGAGGATGGAACACAAAGAAAGACAGTTCTGGTAAGGAAGGAGGCACAGTACCTTTGAATTGTAGGTTGCAGTGCGGCGGCTATCGGTGTCTCCAGGTCCCAGCTACTTGCTTCACAACAATGGCACAAACACAATGGTCTTAAACACACTAGAGCGATGCGGTGGATTAAAATGTTTAGTAATTATCACGAATTACAAAAAAACTTGATCTTAAGCGCGATCAAGGCGGGAATTCAATGTCAACTTCAGCGTTCAATTTTACAGTGACGCGCGAGCGCGATATGTCACTTTCGATACAAGCGAATCTTCTCGCTCGCACTTAAAACAAAGGTATGTGCGGGAATAGGAGAGGATAAAGGAATTAGTGTAGTGCCAATCCTTAGAAAATTAACGTTTCGTACCACGCTAAATTATTTATTTGAACAAACTATTACTAATAATAATTATACAATGATAAACAAAAATGTAATGTTATATGGCGCAACCATTCCCCCCCGCCTTGAAGGGACGCCTTCAAAGTAAAAATAGAAACTTAAAATAAACTAAACCTTAACCTAGAACTCGTATTAACTAAAACTAATGTCTAGGTAAGGGGCACAGACGTACAACCGGGCGCAAATAGGAGCCGGTTGCAGTTTTTACACGAACAACCCGAATTACGCCGTCAGAAGCCGGAAAGACCTCTTCAATAACCCCTAAAGGCCAATGAAGTGGTGGCGCGTTTTCAGTACGTACAATTACAACAGTTCCGACAGTCATCTGATTGACGGGCGTATTCCATTTTTCGCGAGATTGTAATGTGTGCAGGTACTCCGCTCTCCATCGCTTCCAGAACGTTTGCACTAATCTGTCTAATAATGCGTGGCGTGAAATCAAAGAACTGTCAGCTATTTCTGCGGCGGGCAAATATTTCAACGGAGTAAAATTTAAAAAATGTGCGGGTTTTTGTGCAAGCGGCTCTGACGGATCATTAGATAAAGTCCGACATAATGGTCGAGTATTCATGATTGCCTCTACTTGCGTGAGTACCGTAATCATTTCCTCAAATGATAAAACTTGAACCCCAACGACCCTGAACAAATGCGTTTTCAAACTTTTTATATTAGTCTCCCAGTTACCTCCGAAGTGACTAGCAGCGGGAGTGTTGAGAAACCAAGTCAGGCGGTTTTCTGACAAGACGTGCGCAAATTCGGTGTTAAAATGTTTAGAGCTCAAAAATGCGTGAAGTTCCGAAAGCGTGCGTTTTGCTCCAATATAATTAGTGCCATTATCGGAGTAGATATGAGCTACAGGACCACGACGAGATAAAAACCGTTTAAGAGCTGACATGAAACTTGCTGTACTTAAATCTCCTGCCAATTCTATATGGACGGCGCGGGTTGTTAAACAAACGAATAAACAAATATAAGCTTTAGTAGACCGTATGCCACGACCACGTGTTATAGTTATTTTGAAAGGACCAGCATAATCGGTACCTGTGTGCATGAATGGTTTTAATGTTTCAAGAACACGACAGGGTTTGTGATCTGACATTTCTGGAAATGTCGATTTCGGACGAAGTTTAAAACAAGGTACACATTTGTGCACTCTGTGGCGAATCAAGTTGCGGGCAGATAAAATCCAATATTTCTGCCTTAAAATAGACATCAGTAAATCAGGACCAGCATGACAATTAACTTTATGGTGATAGTCTACTAATAAATCCAATATATGATGTTTCCGGGGAAGAACAATAGGGTGTTTCTGATCAAAATTCAAGTTCGAATTTCTCAAACGACCACCGACTCTAATTATACCTTCTAGAATGAAGGGTTTGAGTCGCTGAAGTGATCGGGAACAAAATTTTCCATTTTGTAAATTGTTAATTTCCCCATGAAAATACAAAGCCTGTAATTCTCGAAGGATTACAAGTTCTGCGTAATCTAAATCTGCTGCGGTTATGAATTTTAGCGGGGTTAATAATTTTGCGAAACGACAGACATAAACTACGCAGCGAAGAAGCTTGGACCAAGAAGAAAAGCGATTTGCCAGAGCGATGAAAACCGATTCTTCTGGCGGTGTACGAGTAACAAAGGAGAGTTTCTTCTCCTCAGGCGGGTCCATAACAGCAGAAGGATTGAAAGTGGTGACTGGCCATTCCGAAAAGGTGGATTTAGCCCACTGCGGGCCGTTGAACCATAGGGGGTGGTGAATTATTTGGGCAGGAGTAAGCCCTCGCGATAGACAGTCGGCTGGATTGTCCGAACCAGACACGTGATAAAAATTGTGCGGTGAAAGCAGAGATTGAATTTTAGAAACTCTATTCGCGACAAAAGTATCCCACCTGTGGGGCGATGCGTGGATCCAACATAAAGCAACTGTTGAATCAGACAATGCGTGTATTGCCTTAATTGGATAGCGGTTGTTAACAGCGGTAACAATATTATTAATTAAATTAGCGAGCAAAAGCGCTGCGCAAAGTTCGAGTCGGGCCAACGACACGACCTTGCGGGGTGCAACCTTAGATTTTGCACTTATAAGATGCACAGTACTCACACCATCATTCTCGACGTGGAAGTACACAACAGCACCATAAGCCTTTTCACTAGCGTCTGCGAAGCCAATGATGTTCACCACACTACGTTTTGTGATGTCAACATGGCGCTGTAATTTAATTTGATCTAGACTGGGGAGCTCATCCCTGAAACGTGACCATTGTCTGACGATAACTTCAGGGGGGGCGTCGTCCCAATCGCAGTTGCATAACCATAACTCTTTGACAAGAAGTTTGGCAAATAATATAACGGGTGCTACGAAACCCATTACATCCCACAATCTTGCGACACAAGATAAAATGGTGCTTTTTGTACACTTTTCAGCGGGCGTGCAAATTTTTAAACTAAATAAATCTGAGCTAGGAGACCAGCACAGACCCAGAATTTTATGCGTATCAGACACATCGAATTCTACGACCGACGAAAGTCGATGTGTTGACGGAATGGAATTTAAAACTACTTGCGAATTGCTCGTCCATTTGACAAGATCAAATTGTCCGGCCTTCATGAGTGAGATGATCTCAGCAGCTGTGACGATAGCCTCATCTTCACTATCTAGACAATATACTAAATCATCCATGTACAGACCGGTGTGAACCGCTTCCTTAGCTTTTGGGAACGATTCGCCTTCGTCGGTGGCTAACTGCTTAATAGTACGCAGTGCAAGAAACGGACTCGATTTGAGTCCAAAACAAACGCGATTAAACTGATAAACCTGGAGAGGTTCGTCAGGCGAAAATCTATACAATATGCGTTGAAATCTGCGGTCACTCTCTCTAATACGAATGCAAAGAAACATTTGCCTAATATCGGCAGAGAGAGCTACTGAAAATAATCTGAAGTTAACTATAATATCAAATAAATTGCGTTGTAAATTCTGTCCATTATAAAGAAGATCGTTGAGAGATACGGACGTGCTAGTTTTAGCGCTAGCATTGAGTACGACGCGCAATTTAGACGTGAGTTTATCCTTTCGAATAACTCCATGGTGCGGTATTATATACGAAGGAGCATTACTATCATCATTAACGGGTGCGGGTGAAATATAACTCTTATCTAAATACTCCGTAATGACGTCATCATAGGCTTGCTTGAGTTCAGGCGAAGCCTGCATTTTGCGTTCGAGACAAAAGAAACATTTCTCGGCTAATCGACGCGAGTCGCCAAGAGAATGTGCATTACCCTTGAAGGGAAGCGCGACGGTATAACGACCGTCGTCCTCGCGAGTGGTAGTGCCAGCATAAATAGCTTCACACTCCTTGTCGTCCGGGCTGAGAATCGGTGCAACATTCACCTCTTCCATTTCCCAGAATCTACATAGAACGGATTCCATCGTGGGTTCGGTAACACAACAATGCGCGGTGGTAGTGTAATTACAATTATCTAACATATTAGACACGGAAGTATCGGTATTTGATCTAGCGGGAGCTGAACCTACAATAACAAAGCCTAATACGGTCTCAATAGCATACGGCGAGACGTATGCGGGTTGACCTTTAACCTTACGGGACAATATTAAATGCGGGAAAATTGAGGCACCGATTAACATGTCAATGTTCCCAGGAGTAGCGTAACTATCATCGGCTAAAGGCAAATTTTTAAAATTTGAAAATAATGAAATATCGACACTAACAGTCGGTAAACGTTCGGTTATTTTATCTACAACTAAGGATTCCATATCAAATTTAATATTACGATTAAACCGTGAAAAGAATTTTATATGTACAGAACCCTGTGTGGCCTTTGTTGTCCCTCCTATACCTTTAATCGAAAAGGTTGTATTCTGTATACATTGCAATCCCAAGCGATTACAACAATCCCTAGTTACAAAATTACTTTGAGAAGCACTGTCCAATAATGCTCTAATATAATGTTCGTTACCGTCTCTATCGATCATTAAAACACGAGCGGTGGCTAACAATACGGTAGTAGGTACGCGAGGCATATTTTTATTAACATTGTCTGATAACGTGCATAATGCTACGTCTTCCGATGCGCGGGATACGACGGGTGTCGGCGGGGGTGAGTGCGGGGCGCGGTCCGTGCAAGGAGCCGGTCGGCCGCCGCCGCCGCCACCAACAGCGGGCTGCGTGTGCGACGAGTGCGACGATAGATCCACTACGCGTGACGTAGTCGCTGTGACCGAACTACCACTGAGTATGTTCGCGGTGGAGGTGGCATTACTATGCTCAAAGTGGAGCATAGTATGATGTTTTGAGTCACATTTGTGACATCGACTATTTGAGTTACAATTAAATACACGGTGATTTTTACTTAGACAATTAATACAGTAGGAATTAGATTTAACAAATCGGAAACGATCATTAGGCGTTAAATTTCGAAAACCTGGACATTTATATAAATGTTCATGTTTTATGTTACACAATGAGCACTTAGGCTGCGGATTAGCGGTTGTAGTATAAGAGTATGTAGATTTATGTTGCATAACTTTCGATGCCGCATCCATACGACGATCGACAACTTTCTTAGTAACTTCTTGGTTGCTTGAAGAAGTGCGTTGCAATATTTTAATGTGATCGCGCACAAATGACACTAATGTATCGAAAGATGGGATGTCGGATCCTCGTTTATCTAGTTCGAAAGCGCGGGCGGTTTCGGAATCTAATTTCTTTAACGCGGTATACAAAAATATAAAATCCGAAAGATTATTAATT
Organism: Achroia grisella; assembly: GCF_030625045.1. Taxonomy (NCBI): domain Eukaryota; kingdom Metazoa; phylum Arthropoda; class Insecta; order Lepidoptera; family Pyralidae; genus Achroia; species Achroia grisella. Next base: position 455,877 of record NW_026713015.1, read on the forward strand.
TTTAAGTTATTTAACGCGGATACTGAAGTTGCGAATTTATCGAGAAATTGTTCTAAATTATTTATATTTGATGAATGAAAGGGCTTCATTTCGAATATTTGATCTAGGTATGATGATGCGAGCAGTCTCTTATCTTCATACTTACTAATTAAAGCATCTAAAATGACCTTATAATTTTCAGAACAAGGGTTTATACCGGCAAATACAGAACGAGCTTTACCTGTCAGTTTACCCATCAAATAATGTAATTTTTCCGAATCTGACAATCTAGGATTGTCATGAACTATGCTTTTGTAAGCTGTATAGAATAAAGACCAGGATCTCAGATCTCCTGAGTATTCCGGAATTGGTAGGGGGCAGACGAGGCCTGTCCTCATCCCTATTATGCTGATGATGTTTGACATCAGGCGGTACCTCTAGCGATCTTGCGGCTCGTTTTATACGGCAATACAAATCATCAAATGCCATGAGCGGTTGATAATTAATAACATATTTAGGATTCAATTTAGATTCTAAAGTATTTATTTTATCTAACATAGTTTCGAAATCCGAGCGTAATTTGTCAACTGTTTCGATCTCACACAAGAATGTTTCTCTTTCATATTCACTAGAAAGATTATGAGTCCTATCTGTAATACTTTGTATGCGAGAAAACATTAAATCCTTTTTAGCGAGTAACAGGGGTAACTGATTGACATCCGACATGATGAACAACCTATAAATACAAAAACTTGTTTGTACTAATAAATATATAAGAAAGCGGTGCGGTGGAGAACAGATAAATACCTACACAAGTTACGTGCGGTGCGGTACGGTACGGTGCGGTGCGGTGCGGTGCGGTGCGGTGCGGTGCAATGAGAGCCGGCAGTACACAATGTACTTACAATTAAAATACGAAATAATAAACCACAACGTACTCGTGATAAGAATCTGTCAAATATTTATATTAAACAAAGCGATGTCTGTTTATTACAGCGTAAGCAATGTCTTGTTTATTACAGCGAACTAAATTCAAAGTCTATGCCGCTAACCTATTCAATAGTAGACCGGTAGAAAGCGATAATATTAAGCTATAATATCGTATGCGTCTCAGCCTACCCTAAGGGGGCCTGAGGATATCAATATGTAGGTAGATAGACTACCTACAATGGCGCGAAAGTAATTGATAACTACGAATATAAATGCGGTGACTACAAAAATAAAGTTGTTTTACCTATAGTTAGGTTAAAACAATGCGGGAGTATTACAACAAATCGTAAATACCTACTATTACTTACGATGCGAAATTGAGTTGACACGGAATTTGATATGAATCTATCAGGTAGTTGTACCTACATGTACCTACGAGATTCTAGAAACATCGATATAACGAAATAAAGAAAATGATGTAGTAAAATACAAATTAATTGTATGCGTTTGTACGAAATATACCTAGAAATAAAATATCTAGTGTGGTTTAACCAAATAATTACAATATTCGGCTCGAAATGGACCACTAAAATAATGGCGGCGCGGGTGAAATAAATATTGTTTGATTTTGATTTAAGTGGACTGTATCTAAATAATCTGACGGGTACGTGGATTGACACGATACACTGTTAGGTTGGTGATTGAGAACTGCTTGTGAGGATGAAACACAAAGAAAGACAGTTCTGGTAAGGAAGGAGGCACAGTACCTTTGAATTGTAGGTTGCAGTGCGGCGGCTATCGGTGTCTCCAGGTCCCAGCTACTTGCTTCACAACAATGGCACAAACACAATGGTCTTAAACACACTAGAGCGATGCGGTGGATTAAAATGTTTAGTAATTATCACGAATTACAAAAAAACTTGATCTTAAGCGCGATCAAGGCGGGAATTCAATGTCAACTTCAGCGTTCAATTTTACAGTGACGCGCGAGCGCGATATGTCACTTTCGATACAAGCGAATCTTCTCGCTCGCACTTAAAACAAAGGTATGTGCGGGAATAGGAGAGGATAAAGGAATTAGTGTAGTGCCAATCCTTAGAAAATTAACGTTTCGTACCACGCTAAATTATTTATTTGAACAAACTATTACTAATAATAATTATACAATGATAAACAAAAATGTAATGTTATATGGCGCAACCAATTAATAACTAATAATTAGTGATTAATGATTAGTGATCAATGATCAATAATTAATAATTAATTAAGAAAGACGGTTTCACAGAGAACATTAGTCTTCCAAGCTATATCAGAACTCCATTCAATGCCTGATGATGCCTCGTTCAGAGACGAAACACGTCTCGCAATATGGGTGTAGACTCAATAACGGTCGGAATTTGATCACCAATAGAGAAGGTCGTAACTGTAGTCAAGTTTCCGCACTGAATATTTGTGATCTCACACATGATAATTGTAGCGGAATTAAACAAAATAATATAAACACAATTTATAAGGAGTAACTTAGAACGTTAAATTTAGAAATTACAGTTATTTTGAATAAATAAGAAGTTAAATGTCACGCGAGCGAAATCTGGGACAACAGCTAGTACATAAAACCGGGACAATGTACTAGGAATTCATAAACTCGCTTTTTCTGAGTGGAAGGTAAAGTAAACATTATTTTAATAAAAGAATATATACAGAAACAACGAATTAAGATTAATAATGTAATTGGGAGTATAAAGCTGTTATACTGTCATGGTACCGTATATTAGAAACAAAAACCCTTCAAAAAAAAACGACGGCTCGACTATTATCTTTGAGGGTAGTCAGAGTCATTGTGAATTGTCGACTTTATGAACGCAAGTCTTGACATGTCCACATTTCGCTCGGTATATTTGAATAAAGAACCACATTACTCCAGTAGACGGCGGTAGTCTGTAGCCTACTTGCGAGTCATGTTCTCCTGGTACCTGCACTGTTGTGTTGGTAATACTAAGGTAACTTCACAACTGTTATCTTTGATGGCGTAGTCAGGACTTATTATCATCTGTTGATGTTGTGAAAGCAACACTTGACATCCACATTTCGCTCGGTATATTTCAATAAAGAAAACACATTACTCCAATAGACGCTGGTAGGCTGCAGCCTACTTGCGAGTCATGTTCTCCTGGTACTTTTACTGCAGTATCAGTAATAGTAAGATAACTTCACGACTGTTATCTTTGATGGAGTAGTCAGGACTTATTATCATCTGTTGATGTTGTGAACGCAACACTTGACATGTCTACATTTCGCTCGGTATATTTGAATAAAGAACCACATTACTCCAATAGACGGCGGTAGCCTGCAGCCTACTTGCGAGTCATGTTCTCCTGGTACTTTTACTGCAGTATCAGTAATAGTAAGATAACTTCACGACTGTTTGATGGAGTAGTCAGGGCTTATTATCATCTGTTGATATTGTGAATGTAATACTAGATAGGCCCACATTTAGCTCGGATTATTTGAAAAAAAAAACACATTAAGTCTATAGATAGCAAAAGACTAGTCTACTTGCAAGTCATGCTCTCCTGGTACTTTCACTGCAGTATCAGTAATAGTAAGATAACTTCAGGACTATCTTTGATAGAGTAGCCAGAGTTAGTATCAACTGTCGATGTTGTGAACGCAACACTTGACATGTCCACATTTGACTCGATATATTTGAATAAAGAAATCACATAACTCCAATAAGCGGCGGTAGGCTGTAGTCTACTAGCGAGTCATGTTCTCCTGGTACTTTCACTGTAGTATCGGTAATAGTGAGATAACTTCACGACTGTTGTCTTTGATGGAGTAGTCAGAGTCATTGTCTACTATACATGTCGCGAACGCAACACTTGAAATGTCTAGATTTTGTTCGATATATTTGAATAAAGAAAAATTACATTACTCCAATAGACGGCGGTAGGCTGTAGCCTACTTGCGAGTCATGTTTTCCTTGTACTTTCATTGTAGTATCGCTAATAGTAAGATGTTATCGCGACTGTTATCTTTGATGGGGTAGTCAGAGTCATTGTCAACTGTCGATGTTGTGAACGCAACACTTGATATGTCCACATTTCGCTCGGTATATATTTTTTTTATGGATCGTACTTGCCTGTGCTAACTGTTTACGCTGGCGGGGCACCAGTGGAGGGTGATAAAATGAGTGAGGTCAGGTCAGTTAGCACATCGTGATAAATTGACCATGAATTTATCACGATGATTTCCAGGAGGAACCATACTTGCGAGTCATGTTCTCCTGGTACTTTCACTATGCTATCGGTAATAGTAAGATAACTTCACGACTGTTATCTTTGATGGAGTAGCCAGAGTTAGTATCAACTATCGATATTGTGAAAGCAACACTTGACATGTCCACATTTCCCTCGGTATATATATTTTTAAATGGATGATAATGGAATGGTGTACTTACCTGTGCTAACGGTTTACGCTGGCGGGGCACCAGTGGAGAACATGAGGTAAGGTCAGTTGGCACATCGTGACAAATCCACTAAGAATTCATCACGATAGTTTCCAGGGGAAACCGCATGGAGTTCAACCTGACCTGGTAGGGTATTGCTAGCAATGGGGTCATCAGTCCATATATTAAATTTCGAACGTTATTGAGTCTACACCCATATTGCAATGTGGAGAGATGGTCATAACGACAGTTAGCTCCATAAGTCTCTCTCTCACTCGTTCCCTATCGTCCGGTGAAGTTGTAAAGGAGCTGCAGCCAAAAAGTCCGAAAAAAAATCTACAGTTACCCCTTACCATCAGGTGCAAGTATGCTCGAAAGACGATGGTACCAGGAAATCATATACAAGGTAGAGGTATTCATCTCAACTTTCGAATTTCTACTTTAATACAATAACTTTTGCGTTTCAAATTGAGAACTACAAATTCGTTATTTTAACGGCCATCAGATTGTTTCGAATTCCATGTACGTACGTAAAAATAACATATTTCGGTCATTCATTTTAGTTTCCGAGTAAAAAATAGGTTTTCAGCACAGCAGTTTTGCAGGTCTATAGTGAATAAGCCTTTTTTGGCAAATTGCAAATGCTACGAAGCATGTAAAAACACTGCCAAATCCGGTACAATCCGTTTTTGTTAAAATAATACATGAAGCTTTCAATTTTTTTCTTTAAGTGTTAGTTATTTTGTATTTCCTTTTATACACATCTATGCTTGCTTAATATTATAAATACGAAAGTAACTGTCTGTCTATGCGTCTGTTGCGCTTTTGCACCAAAACTACTAAACGGAGAAAATGTAGACCCTGAGAAAGGACATAGACTAGTTTTTAATATGAAAAAGGGTTGTAAGGGGTAGACCTTTCAACCCCTTACAATCCTTTTTCGCGTCTTACAACATTTCTCTACTTGGAGATGAAAGAACTTTCTATTCGTCTGTCGCGCTTTTACGCTAAAACTAACAAACAAACATCAGCATTATAATATTATTATTATATATATTATAATGTTATATATGTTATGTTATAAGTATAGATATAAAAATATAGTTTGTCTCGTGATCCATCTACGTTCAGGACAAATTTCCGCGCAATTTTCGTAAAAAGGCCATAAAGCCGTTAAGCCGTTTCATAAACTTAACAAATAGACAGAAGGACAATACAATTTCGCATTTATAATACGAGCTGTAATAAGCAATTTCGCCTCTTTTTTTTTAGATTAAAAATATCATTTTAACGAAAAATTTGTCATATTCGAATTTTAAAAATATCTTTATTCATGTAGGTCTATTACAGACTCTTATAATATGTCAAATCTACCGTCAGTTCGGAATGATTTCGAGATGAGAAGAACTGACAAGAAACTCAGCTCGTATGTTTTTTTAAATGTTGTACATGTTTACAATAATACAGATTCATTTAAATTCAAATTTGGGAGAATAGAGTGACCACCAGCATACTCGTATGCTATTGAAAATAAAAAAAACATAAAAATCTAATCAGTGTTCGCAACCTGAACTGACCAGTCCCCACACGCAGCACCCGTTCACGAGTATGACGGATGAGCCAGCCATCATTGCACTCAACCATATTAGAGGGAGCACATCCCGCCGCCACAAGTTTGAACTTTATAGCGAGCATGACTGTTTCAAGTTACTCCACTACGTCATTTATATTATTTACAGCATAAACTGTACCAATCACAGTTTTTACCCATTACAATATTTAATTTACATATTATCTAACGATCTATGTATCAAAGTTTTTGCATTACGTATTAATAATTTTAGAATAGGGGAATAATATTGGGGCACTTGATACGACACGACGAACTAATTAACAAGAATATTGAAGGAAAAATAGATGGAAAGAGAGGAAGGGGAAGACCGAGACACAGCTATATCAAGCAGGTTAAAGAAAAAGTTGGAGTCGTGTCGTATCAACTGCTAAAAGGACTGATGGAAGATCGTGGAAGGTGGCGGGAGCTCCACCGCCAAGAGCACAGCTCTTAAATTATGAATTAATTAATTAATAATTTTAATATCTGCTTTTTTTCGTACACGCATGCATCTAGTTAACACACTACACTATAAAAAAAATTTTCAAGAAAGAAAGAAATCTTTTTTAAGGATAATCTCGCCTTTATACATAATTTTTTTTGTATCACAGTTTTTATATTACTAAATCTTAATTTCTTAAATTTTTAATATTAATTAGTATAAATAAATAATTAATTATTATTAAAATAATTAAAAATTAACACTAAAATTTATATGTAAAATAAATTTAAAATAATTAATTTAAACTATAATTTTTTTTATTATAATAATATAATTTTACATAGATTTTATAATATTAAATAATATTTTATTTTTATATTTTATATATATATTTATATTTTATTAATACTTTATATTTTTCCTATGTGTGTACAACACACACAGGAAAAATATAAAGTATAAGATACAGATAATTATTGAGTTTAACAAAGTATACAGAACCTCAATAAGTACGTGCCCAACTCGGTCCTAGCTCTCCTTTTATCTGGCAACATCGTCAGATAATACGAGTAACGGTTTTCGGGCGAAATATAATTTTTTTTTATAACAATACGACTAAGGAAAATTGTAACTCTAATAAAACTCATTACAGGACAGTGTTTTATTTTGTTTATTTTAAAAGAAATTATATTAGTATATGTTGTTAAATTATTGTTTGTTTTGTTGGATATTCTTTCTTAAAACGGCCTCTGTGATCTAGCGGTTAGCACACCGCCTTACTTCTGTAAGACATAATTTATATGTCCATATATTATCTTTATGAAATGATTAAATAGGAAACTATCAAGTATTGTACTGACTATACAGCGCCATCTTACAATTAGATTAGAGACATTCGTGTTTATTTCATAACTTATTTATATTATATAAATGTAATAATGATACAATATTTACAAGGAAATGCTAATTATTTTTGGTATTTTCTAAAACCATTTTAAGTATTGTATGTTCCACTATTTTGTATAATTGTAGTGTAATGATAGATAGAGGAAAGGAATGAAACGAACTTTTTCTTAAAAAGGGGTAATCGGTTCAGAAAGTTAGTTAGTTACGCGCTGGAGTTCTAACTCTTTGTTCTAACAAAGAGGAACTTTGAATAAACAGCTTGCATATCGATTCACTGTTTTCATTATTGCCACCTGATTTCTTATACTTCTAATAGTCACGGGTACGTAAAGCACTAACATATGTATTCATGTATAATTGGTTGTATAGGTCTGTGTGTTTTCTATGTATAATATGTATGTATTTACGAAAAGAAGTACCCATAACACAAGCGTTAGCTAGCTTAACTTGGGTCTAGACAGAGTTGTGTGAATTGTCCTGAGAACGCTGGAACCTAAGTGGTCTCGGACAGTGCTGTTTCAGAGGAACTACCTGCCAAAGTTTTCTCAAGAGACTACAACATGGGGTTTTTCAAGAAGGGTATATTAAGGTTTCTTAAGGGTCGGCAACGCGCACGTGACACCCCTGGTGTTTCAGGCGTCCATAGGCTACGGTAACCGTTCACCATCAGATGGGCCGTATTCGTGTTTGCCGCTCACGTGGTAATGGTCTCAGACAGTGTGGTTTCAGAGGAGCTTCCTCCCGCGTAATTAGGTTGTGGAATGAACTGCAGAGGTTTCTCATGAGACTACAAGATGGGGTTGGGGTTTTTCTTTAAGGTTTCTTAAGAGTCGGCAACGCGCACGTGACACTACTGGTGTTTAAATCAGTTTACCATCAGATGGGCCGTATACATGCCGCCTACGTGGTATAAAAAAAAAGTTTAGTATACAGATTCAGTCGAGAAGAACTGGCAAGAAACTGACAGCATTTCTTTTTTTAAGGCCAGTTTGTTTGCAATGATCTATAAAACCCGTATTAGATCTATTAACGTGGTATAAGAAGTTTAGTATACAGATTCAGTTGAGAAGAACTGGCAAGAATCTGAACTGATTTTTTTAAAGCCAGTTTTCTTGCAAAAGGGTTATTTATTGTTTTATTTTATTATTATTTTCTTCTATTACTTTTATTAAGGATGAGTTTAATTAAGTTTTGGTAACATTAAGATTGTTGAGTGAATATGTCGCTGCACACGATCGCACCACCACTGGGCTGCTACTGAAAATTGTAATTGCAAATTGTTCACTGAGTAGCTCAACCTTTTCGTATCTCTGTGGCCCCTAATATGTATTTTAATGTTTATTTTATGATCTTATTTTATGTGTAAGTTAAAGTGCTATATGTTTTTATTATTATTATTAATCTTATATGTTTCTTTCTTACACTTGTTAATTGAATTTTGTTTGTGTTATCTTATCTATAAATCTTATGTTAAAGATTTTTATCTCTCTATCCATATATACCCACTACTGGTAATCCCATCCTGTTCATATCAAGTTATTAACATAATATATTTACCACTCTCGTATGCGGTCGTTACTCTCTCTGTCCCTGTTAATTTTTAAAGAGAAAATAGGATTACAGTCCCTGAAATCCATCTAGTTAATGTGTATTTATTTAAAACAACATTTATTTAAAAGGGCAACACGCGAGTTGCTCGTCCATTCTTCTTGTGATTATTGTTAAATTAAAATTCATAGCGCTGACAATATTATCTGATTGCACTAAGAATGAGTGCGTAGCGGTTTCTATGTTGATTATAACATGCCTCTTACTTAGCTGTAGCTAGTAATTAACTATAAAGAACCTGGTAAGTATACGAGGATTTGGACTGTCCCCAAACGCAGCGTTTGCACTGTCCCCAATAACAGTGCACGCGGCACCAAATACTTGATCAGCAATGAGATCAGATCACGCCATATTTCGTCATGCCAATAGGTAGATTTCATTTTTATGTAATTATGTAAAGTAAATTCATTATCTATTCTAACATCGAACTATAAGTATTGTATCTATTATTTTATCTATGTATCGCAAGCCTAATCCTTGTTAATAATTAAATATAAGTAAATCAATATTTATTTAAAAGAGCAACACACAAGTTTCTTGCTCATTCTTCATGTGATGAGTCTGCGTTCCTAATGAGTGGTAGAATCAAAATATGACTATTCAAAAGTGCTTGTAATGAGTTTATTTGAATAAAGTATATTTCTATTTCTATACATGAGTGGGTTACAACCACATATGTGTAGTGAATGTCTGTATTATTAAATATTTAAAACTACGCAACGGATTTTGTGTTTTGATTGTGTAATTATTAAAAAAACATCTATTCAAAACAGCAACACACAAGTTTCTCGCTCATTCTTCTTGTGACGAGTCTGCGTTCGAATGAGTGGTCGAATAAAAAATATGACTATTCAGAAATGTTTATTTTTAGTTTATTTGAATGAAGATTATTTCTATTTATATTTGTAAAATACATAATCTATACTAGTATATATAAAGAGGTGTAGTTTGTGAGGTTGTAGGGGTAATCTTTGGATCTACTAAACCGATTTTGGAAATTATCTTATTGTTGGATAACCCAATTATTGAGACTCTTTCTCAATAATTGGATTATCCATTATATCTTTGAAATGGCTGGACCGATTTTGACGGGACTTTTTTTGGCAGAGAGCTGATGTAATAAGGAGTATGTAGTAAACCATTGAGGTTACATAAAAGAAATTTTCTAGTAATGCAACAGGTATTCAGCATGTTAATTATAAATATTATTTTTTTTGATTTGAATTGATTTAAACGAAAGAAAATTATGAATTTTATATGATTAGGTACTAGTTGTCCCGGAAAACTTTGTTTTGCCATATAAATTAATAACGCTGTAAAAAAAGTAGGGGTTTGTGATAGAAGGGTGAAAATATAGGGTTGTATGTATTTTTTAATGACACATAATAAAAATATATAAATAAATAATTTTGTGCAAAAAATAATGTTAGGGGTGGACAACCCTTATCACTTAGGGGTATGAAAAATAGATAGTAGCCGATTCACAGACCTACTGAATATGCATATAAAATTTCATAAAAATCGGTCAAGACGTTTCAGAGGAGTATGGTAACTAACATTGTGACACGAGAATTTTATATATAGGATTTTACATATATATATGTACCTTATGTACCATGTTACCTTATGTCCCGTTTAATTTAAATACAAAAGAAAATAACGTTAAAACTTTACAGAAAATGTTTAATACAACAATAAAAAAAAATGTTATAACTATTCTCAAAAGTGCTTAAATTAAGTTTATTTGAATAAATGATTTTCTATTCTATTCTACAACAATTACAAAATCACTTACTGGCACCGGCCTCCGTAACAAGACTTTTTCATTTGCACCCCTCCCCGCCACTTCTGAAGCCATTTAACTTCGTTCATCCCTTACCTACCCACCCCATCCCTTTCTCTCAATTCCGGCTATTTACTCTTGTAAAGTGATTTAGATTTATACAAATTGATACTTTTTCACTTTGTTATTCATTTATGGAAACAAATAAAATTTATGTGTTTGTTTGTTTATTATGGATTCTACAGACGGAGGTTGTAAAAAAGGTCCAACCTTTTTCTTAATTTTTAAATTAAGAAAAAGGTTCTTCTTCTTGAAAAACCCCATGCTTGGGTTTTTCAAGAAGGGTATATTAAGGTTACTTAAGGGTCGGCAACGCGCATATGACACCCCTGGTGTTTCAGGCGTCCATAGGCTACGGTAACCGTTTACCATCAGATGGGCCGTATGCTTGTTTGCCACCTAAGTGGTATAAAACAAAAATAGAAATAGAAATAATCTTTACTCAAATAAACTTAATATAATCACTTTTGAATAGTCAAGTTTTTTTATTCTAACGCTTATTCGGAATGCATATTCATCACAAGAGGAATAAGCAAGAAACTTGTGTGTTGCTCTTTTAAATAAATATTGACTTACTTATATTTAATTATTGACAAGGATTAGGCATGCGACACATAGATAAAATAATAGATACAATACTTATAGTTCGATGTTAGAATAGATAATGAATTTACTTTATATAATTACATAAAAATGAAATCTACCTATTGGCATGACGAGATATGGCGAGATCTGATCTCATTGCTGATCAAGTATTTGGTGCCGCGTGCACTGTTATTGGGGACAGTGCAAACGCTGCGTATGGGGACAGTCCAAATCCTCGTATACTTACCAGGTTCTTTATAGTTAATTACTAGCTACAGCTAGCGACTTCGTCCATGAGGAATTTAACTTAATTTTTTAAAGAAAAAGTAGCCTAAGTTACTCCTTATTACATCAGCTACCTGCCAAAAAAAGTCCCGTCAAAATCGATCCAGCCATTTCAGAGATTAGCCGGAATAGACAGACAAAAATTGTAAAAAATTTTATTTTGGTGTATGTACCGTATTTAAATCTACCATCAGTTCGGAATGCTATCGAGATGAGGAGAACTGACAAGGAACTCAGCTCGTATTCTTTTCAAATGAACTTGTACATAGCTGATTTGATTTCAAATCAAATCAAATCATATTTGGTTTGACAAATCGTCCCGACAGCAACTGATTCTGCAATAAATGACTATTGTAACGTAACGCGCGAGTTTATAATAAAGTTATCAAAATTATCACACCGAGTTCATAATTTACATATATAGAATTCATTATATAAGTTATCCTTGTTAACATTATAAATGAGAAAGTAACTCTGTCTGTCTGTCGCGCTTTCACGCGAAATCTACTGAACCGGTTTAAATTAAATTTGGTATAACCTCTATAGAAAGTCAGACAAAGATCTAGACCCTGAGAAATGATATAGGCTACTTTTTATTGCGAATGAAAGGGTTGTAAGGGGTTGAAAGGGGAGATATCAAGGGGGTTGAAAGGTTGTATCGTCATTTTTAAAGCTAGGAGCTTGAATCTTTTTTTAGGCTGTTGATTAAATGTTAATAAATGCAATATTCGAAATTTGTAAATATTCACCCTTAAATTGAAATTGAAATTGAAATTCAAAATATCTTTATTCATGTAGGTCTATTACAGACTCTTATGATATGTCAAATCTACCGTCAGTTCGGAATGATATCGAGATGAGAAGAACTGACAAGAACCTCAGCTCGTATTTTTTTCAAATAATAGTGGAACATGTTTATAATAATATACAGTCATTAAAATTCAAATTTGGGAGAATAGAGTGACCACCAGCATATGCTATCGCAAAGAACAAAAAATTTAATCAGTGTTCACAACCTGAACAGACCAGTCCCCACAAGCAGCACCCGTTCACGAGTATGACGTATGAGCCAGCCATCATTGTACTCAAGGGGGTGAAATAAAATAAGGGATCAAAGCGTGTATGGAAATTATTACGTTTTACGATGAAACTTTTTTTTTTCATTTTGTTTGTAAAATAATTAAAAATTTATATTGACATTTTATAATTTAATTACATAATTCACTCAATAAAATATTACAAAAAACAATCATTTTCTTTCTTTCTTTCTTTTCTGTTAGCCTTTGGGCAAAATAAATTCGTCACGTTTGGAGCTGAAATATACGAAAAAAATTTTTCTTGGGCTGGTAAAACCATTTTGTTTGCCGCCTGTGTTGCTGCCGTGCCAGGACGAGAGGACGATCCAGACACAATAATTAAAAAGGGTCATATATCTCGCGAACAATTCCATAAGGCCATTTATTTTGAGAATTTTTGTTAATTTGAATAAAAACAAATTCCCCGCGCGGACGATGTCACGTACAACAGCTAGTATCAAATAATTAATTATTGCCTGTTTTTTTTCTGTAATTGCAAACACATACGGACAGACAGAAATCTAAGTACCATATAAACTTTAAAGCTGTTACTTTGAAATACAAACAGATACTTAAATTTTATTTATATGTATATAGATAGCGGTGTAGACACTTAAAATAAATAGAAACAAGTAATAAAATAGTTTAGAATGGTTCATCGCCCCTGTAATGGACGAGTTGGGGGTTGTAGAACAGGGTTGTATATTGAATCCACGCGTGGGGGTTGTTAAACAAGCTGACCACAAATTCTTGTGTCTCAAGTATTATTGTTGTAAACTTGTCGCCGAATTTCAAGAAACTACAATAATGTAGCTCACTAGCTGTGCCCACGATTTCACTCGCGTGAAATTGATAGCCAATATGTTATTCTCATGTATAAGCTGTATTACTGTAAAGTTTCAACAAAGTCTGTCGAGTAGTTTTTGTGTGAAAGAGTAACAAATGTCATCCGTCTATTCACACATATAACTTAAGCGTCAGTAAATAAAAAAAAACTACACGAGTGGGTGGCATAGATACTAGGAGATTAGGTGTGTGGTAGAGAGTTATTTAATTTACTAAAGACAAAATCCATTCATTCTTTGCCTAACATAAGACGGCGCTTCGATACCAGGAGATAATGTACACGTTAGAGGTATTCTTCCACTTAGACTTACACGCGAATTTCAACTTTATTGCAATCACTTTTATATTTCAAATTCAGAATTCCAAATTCATTATGTTAATAGCAATTTGCATATTACAAGAATTCTCTTTTTGAATTCTTTTCGAATATTTAATAAGATACGAGAAGTCTTGCTTGACACTATCTCATTAATATTACAAGCGACTCGCCCCGGCTTCGCACGGGTGCAATGCTGATACTAAATATATGTACCTACCTACTACAGAATGTCTTTATAAACAACGTTTACAGTTTTTTTGTCATTAGACAGTACAAACATGTTTTGTTTAGTGCCGCTGGCCGGGCCGGTACCGCCGCACCGCATGTCCCTGCATTTTAAATCTGTAATATCTTCGGAAATATTCATTTAAATTACATGCTGTAAACGGTCATATTGATCTCTATTAAATGGACAATGTATTTAAAGTACTTAATATTATAAAAAATTAATGCTGTATTACTTAAAATCACTTCGCAAATAAGCCATTGTTTCCCGTAAAATGTAAAGGATAAAAATGGTTATTGTGGGTTATCCTTAAGAGATAGACATATACCACAGCAGCCTTTTTTGTTGACCTTTGTAAGATGTTTAATACTGTAGTACATTATTTTGTTCTATCTCGTGGCGTTCGGCCAGCGTTTGTAATGTAACCGGATATTAATGAAACTTTACAATAATATAATTTATAGGTCACAATAAATTTTATTAAAAAATAAATTTTATACGAACGAAGTCGCTTCATAACTGCTAATATAAAATAATTAGGATATTGCCAATTGTCCTGCCTTTGTTTTTTTCATACTGCAAATAGAACTTTTTACTAGTCCGACTTATTTAACACTAAAAACTCATCCAGTAAATCACGCTTAATGATATTTGTCGAATTGTTCCAGGTACCTCCAATTGATTACCTCAGACAAGTCACCCTGGACCTCGGAGGAGAGGGGGTGTTAGGGGCTGTCAGTGAGAGGCATATGATCCGCAGGGCACCCCCCACTCACACCCAGCAAGCGAAGAGTACCGTCAGAGCGCTTATTAGAAGATTTAACGAGGTATGTACTTAGTAAGTGAGAGAGAACTACTTGTCTGCAGACAAGAGTTTTGGAGGAGAATAATTGTAAACATTGTGATAGAAAATAACTTTTTATCTATCTATCTATTGACATAACTCCACTAGACAACTCACCACTTGTATTCCCTTTAGATTAGGTTTTTTTATTAATTTGGGAGTTGGGCTATTGTCTGGTGCTTGGACCTGTAGCACTGCGACATACATAGATCTATTGTGCTCGCCCTTATTCAAAGTTCACTACCTAGACCCGTTAATACAATAATTTGAGAATATTCTTAGGAGCGATGGTTTTTATCTCCTCAGGAAAGCGTAAACTTTCCAAAGGAGATATTACTTTTATGCATGAGTGGACTACAACCCATATACATTTTTTTTAGTCGGTAACGACTTAGGCTTTGGCACCGGCTACCGTGGTGCAGGGAGAGAAATCCCAAGTAGCGCCCATGACTTGTGACATGTATAGGACCCTTTTAGAATGCAATAATCTAATAAATGCTTTCGCTACTTGCGGGACTCCCCCAGTCCTAACTAAATTCTAGATAACATGCGAATGCCTCCAATTTTTTGGAATTAAATTTGTTTGAAGAGAGAACTACTGGCAGGAGTTTTGCAGGACAATAATTGTAAACATTGTAAAAAATAAAGGATTTTATCTATCCATCTGTTAACATAACTCCAGTAAACAACTCGCTACTTGTATTCCGCTTACATTAGGTTATAGACTCTGGAGCCAGCTAACGTGGCGCAAAAAGAGTAACCCCAAGTAGCGCCCATGACTTGTGACAGTAGGTTCAAGGGCCCTATTAGAATGCATTAACACTCACCTTTGCTACTTGCGGCACCCTCCCCGTCCCAAATAAATCCGGGCTAAACCCGCCAAAACCCCTCACAATTTCCTTTATTTGTTTGGTAATAATCACTCTAACCTTCAACTCTCGGTACTTCAGTTCAATCCATCCATCATTTTGCCCACATAAATAATTTTGGCTCTGGCCTCTGACGTTCCGTTTCAGGTTACTCTAAATGCTTTAGATAAAGAAACGTGATTGGTATTGACTTTAGCATTTTTAATTAACGGTGCTTCACACCATTGAAAATGTCTAGATACAGTATTTTAAACTATTTATGTAAACATAGATGCCGTTACTACTATTATATCTATGCCTAAAAACAATACAATAAAAAGAAGTATATATGTATTACGAACTAACTAAATTATATGCGGTCGAAGTGGGAGCGAGAGTTATACCAGCGAAATCTCTCTACAATCCTTTAAAAGATCTTGGCCTGTCTAATGCCCAATTTACACTCAGCCCGAGTGGGTGGAAACACTTCCCATGCCATTGGCGCTGCCACTCGCGCTGCCCGGCGCTCCCTCGATTGTCGGTTTTTCGTGCGCGAGTCAAAGGACTGGCAGCGCAAGTGGCAGCGTGTTTTTACATTCAGCCCTCTCGCTCAGTTGTCGCCCGGCAATATTTCCGGCAGCGCGAGTGGCAGGGGAAGCGGCTAAATATAAAACTAAAATTAAAATGCTAAGAAGTTCGTGTCACAATAGGGTCAGGTATTATTAAAAGTTTTTTTCTGATCATCTGGATGAATAGCTGTCAGCCACCGTGCGTTTTTCCAGAAATTTTTTGCTATATTATCGAATACCGTCCAGCAATGGTATTTTAGAACCGATACGATATTGAAAACTTCCAAAGTGCTTATTCCTTCTTAAAAGGCCGGCACCACACTTGCAATTCCCCTGATATTGCGGGTGCTTATGGGCGGTGGTATTTAGTTACCATCAGGTGAGCTGCAAGCTCGTTTGTGTCCTATGCTATGAAAATCGGCTGAGATAGACAGTAGGGTAAAGCATTAATACAAAACTTGACGTTCTTGGAATTAATTATTTTTGATTACCTGACAATTTATTTATTTGGGTTATACTAAGCGATCTTTACAGTTTCCCAATATGTCCACTTAAGAAGATAGCATACATATATACACACTAGTTACAAGGAAAAAAACAATCTTAATTTTACGCATAAATAATCTGCTGCCATTGTACGAAACTCCAGCAAATTACAAGTAAATATGTCTAGATCTGAAAATAGAAATAATATTGCAGGCAGGCAGCGTTGTAGGATGTGCCTAGTCGATTATAAACATAACATTTTCCCTGATCTTAAATTATCTACGCGATTTATATTATTCAGAAGAAAATTGCTTATTTCCGCTGTAAGGTAGATGATGGATGAGCTTGCCAAAATTGCTTTATTTAAAATAATAAATAATAATCACCAGAGGTACATCCCCTCCGATCGATCCCCCGTCTAATTCAAACGGGGATCGAAATTGCGACGGCCTGAGCCGAGGTTCGAACCCCTAGTAGTGCCCTCAGACTAAAGTCGTATCCGTCAGGAGTTGTCCTTCAGCCGCTCCATAAGCCCTTCCGTGGGTTTGGGGTGCCATCTGCACTCGCCCCCTAACGTCCGGTGAAGCTGTAAAGGCCAGCTGCGGCCAACAGCATTAGAGTAGTCGGAAACAAAATAATAATAGAGGTACATAAATTGTAAGACGTGAGAAGTCATTCTGAGGACTAAGATATCATTCCTTGCATCCAGGAATTTCTCTACTCCATGTATATAGGCGACTGTTACCGTTTACCATCAGGTGTCAGTTAGTAGTATTTTTTTTTATAACACAGGGGACAAACGAGCATGCGGCTCACCTGATGGTAAGTGATTACCGCCGCCCATGAGCACCCGCAACACCAGGGGAATTGCAAGTACGTTGTCGGCCTTTTAAAAAGGAATAAGCTCTTTTCTTGAAGGTTTCAATATCGTATCGGTTCGAAAATACCATTGCTGGAAGGTGATTCCATAATGTGGTTGTGCGAGGCAAAAAGTTTCTAGAAAACCGCACTGTGGAAGACCGCCATTCATCCAGATGATCAGGATGGTATTTCAGTTTCTGGCGGGTGGTACGGTGGTGAAACTCAGCAGCTGGTATTAATCCGAACAATATATAAAAAAATCAATTATAAGTGCTGTTTTGAATGGATTTGAATGTTGGATTGTAATGGGAATGGAATGTGTGCATGTAGCATAAATGTGAATATTGAGATGTTATGGAGTAACCAAGAATGACAGAATAAGGAATGAGTATATACGAGGAAGTTTGAAAGTTGCGCCGGTTATAGAAAAGTTGCAAGGAAACAGATTCACTTGGGCATGTTATGCGGAGGAGCAAGGATCATGTCTTAAAGAAAGTGTGTAATATGTAATAATATAAATGACATAGTGGAGTAACTTGAAACAGTCTAGCTCGCTATAAAGTTTAAACTTGTGGCGCCGTGGTGGACCGGGTCGATGTGCTCCCTCTAATATGGCTGAGTGCAATGATGGCTGGCTCATCCGTCATACTCGTGAACGAGTGCTGCTTGTGGCGACTGGACTGTTCAGGTTACAAACACTTATTAATTTTTTTGCTTTTGCAATAGCCTATTTATTTATTTATTTAATTCAGGCTACATGGCCCATATTACAAATACCTTATAGACTAACATACATAAGAAATAATAATAAAACATGAAAAATAAAATTGTCTCTATGGTCACGGCACTGACGACGGCAATCTGCCACGGTAGCGCCGATAGACCACCCCCTTCGGCCAGTAGTCCTCCTTCATGAAGGTGGGCAGCATGTTGGTGGGGACCAGGGCCACGAACGCTTTGAAGCTCGCGTTGTGGCTCGATTCCAACTGCGTCACCCTCAATGTCAGGTTGCTTTTAGTCCGGATGTAGTCAACAATGTCCTGTTCCTTGGTAGCGTAGTGTAGGCGGGATAGGTACATTGCCGTGGTCGGTGTTGCGGCACGTAACAACAAGTTGGGCCCTGTCAGTGCTGTGCCACAATGGTTTCGATTGACCCTCTTTGTGCGCCTCTTCTTTTGTACCGTGACAAAACCATCATCGTCACGGTCAGCGGACTTTGTACACATGGGGGTAATTTTCAGAGTCACTTTAGGCTCATTCAGCCTATGCTAGTGATCACTCTATTCACCTAAATTTGAATTAAAAAATGAATCTGTATTATTGTAAACATGTACAACATTTATTTGAAAAGAATACGAGCTGAGTTTCTTGTCAGTTCTTCTCATCTCGAAATCATTCCGAACTGACGGTAGATTTGACATATCATAAGAGACTGTAATAGACCTACGTAAATGACTAGCTACTCGCTCCGGCTTCGCCCGGATGTACATGTATAATATTTATAATCCTTCCTCTAGAATCACTCTATCTATTAAAAAAAACCGGTTCAAAATCCATTGCGTAGTTTTAAAGATTTAAGCATACATAGGGACAGACAGCGACAGCGACTTTATTTTATACTATGTAATGAAGATATTTTGAATATGAATTTGTAGTATAAAAAAACATCTAAAATCTTCAAGCAAAACTCTTTCATAATCAAAACGAAGTGCCATACCACATTGGAAAAGCTTCGTATAACAGGTATATAGCAGACTAGCTGTACGCGCGTCTTCGTCCGCGTGGAATTTAACTTTATTTTTCTAAAATAAAAGCAGCCTAAGTTATTCCTTATTACATCAGCTACCTGCCAAAAAAAAGCCCCGTCAAAATCGGTCCAACCATTTCAGAAATTAGCCGAAACAAACAGACGGACAGACAAAGTAAAAAATAAGCCCCGTTAAAATCTGTCCAACCATTTCAGAGATTAGCCGGAACAAACAGACAGACAGACAAAGTAAAAAATGTTATTTCGGTGTATGTACCGTTTATATTCATATGCATTTAGTAAAAAACGGTTATTTCAATATTACAAACAGACACACCAATTTTATTTATTTGTATATATAGATGTGAGTACAAAATTCAACGTAAGAGCCTCTATGAGGTATGAGGAAATAAAATTATCGAGAAATGCGCGAGTAAATTCTTTCGATAATTACGTAGAACATCGAGTGAAGTGACGTAGGGCGGGGATTTGTCGATGTAATAGAGTATCGATTAAATTTAAATAAAACGTGTTCTAATTTTGAATATGCGCTGTTGATAGATGGAGGCCATTTTAATCTATATATATAGATTAAAATATTACATAGAGACACGAAACAGTATTGTCAAATTCAAATTCAAAATTCAAAATATCTTTATTCATGTAGGTCTATTACAGACTCTTATGATATGTCAAATCTACCGTCAGTTCGGAATGATTTTGAGATGAGAAGAACTGACAAGAAACTCAGCTCGTATTCTTTTCAAATAAATGTTGTACATGTTTACAATAATACAGATTCATTTAAATTCAAATTTGGAAGAATAGAGTGACCACCAGCATATGCTATTGCAGAAGCAAAAAGTCTAATCAGTGTTCGTAACCCGAACGGACCAGTCCCCACAAGCAGCACCCGTTCACGAGTATGACGGATGACCCAGCTATCATTGCACTCAACCATATTAGAGGGGAACACATCGACCCGACAATGGACATGGAACTTCATCTATACATATAAATAAGAGTGTCTGTTTGTAATATTGAAATAACCGTTTTTTACTACATGCATATGAATATAAATACGGTATATACACCAAAATAACATTTTTTACAATTTTTGTCTGTCTGTCTCTGTTCCGGCTAATGTTTGAAATAGCTGGACCGATTTTGACGGGACTTTTTTTGTCAGGTAGCTGATGTATTAAGGAGTAACTTAATCTACTTTTATTTTAGAAAAAATAAAGTAAATTCCACGCGGACAAAGTCGCGGGAACAGCTAGTTCTAGTTTAAAAAAAACATTCTCTCTTTCACCTCCTTCTAGATTGTTATAAGATAAATTATAACCTACGTCCTAATCACTTTGGGGTATGAAAAATAGTGATATAATATATATAATGAATAGAATAGTTTGTTTGTTTGTTTGTAATACTTTATTGTACAATAATATTATAAATAAAAGGACACAATTGACTTAGAAGTGTTAGGGAAAGTTCTCTCTGCTACCAAAATGTTAGGGAATTTACTATGTATATATATAGGAAAATATGTGTGGAAACGTCTGTCACGTACCTGTATGGTTCTGCGGATTTCTTGGGCTTCAGGGTCTCGAAGATATCTTCGCTAGCTTTCCAGTTTCACAGTAGGTTTAACACAGTTCTAATTTATTTTAATTCACAACATAATGCGCGCGCGCGTCAAGTCCGCTGACGATCAGTTCAGTACTGGAGGTAAGGGAGGGGAACAGAAACTAAACGGACTCTAATATAATAATCTGTGCTTACGATGGTACAGGGTAGATTTTGAACAAATAGAAATAATATTTATTCAAATAAACTCAATACAAGCACTTTTAAATAGTCATATTTTTTATTCTACCACTCATTCGGAACGCAGACTCATCACAAGAATGAGCAAGAAACTTGTGTGTTGCTCTTTTGAATAGATATTTTTTATATATGTAGTTCCACAATAACAAGTAAGATGCATGCGATAATGCTACGCACTCATTCTTAGTGCATGTGTATGCACCAATTTTCATGACAATCGGTCAAGCCATTTCGGAGTCTTGTTATAAATACTGTTACATGAGAATTGTATATCTATACTTAATATTATAAAATGAAGAATTTGTTTGTTTGTTTGAACGCGCTAATCTCAGGAACTACTAGTTCGAATTGAAAATTTATTTTTGTGTTGTATAGTGTATATGACGAGGAAGACTTTAAGCTATAACATTACGCTACGACCAATAGGAGCTGCAATGAAGAATATTACAAAAGGTGGGGAAAGGAAACAAAGAAAAAGATGCGCGCGGGTCAGCTAAAAAAAAAGAATCCATTTATCGTATCTCCTCAGTTTCAAAACACTCTCCTTGATGTGAAGCCTAATCTCGAGGTCCTTGGCGTTGATATATCCAGTGACGTTCAGTTTTGCGGTCATTTGGAGGACAAGGCTAAAATAGCCTCAAAGAAGCTTGGTGTGCTCAGTAGAGTGAGACGGTATTTCACGGCGGCCCATCGCTTGCAATTATACAAGGCGCAGATCCGGCCGCACATGGAATACTGTTCTCACCTCTGGGCGGGAGCACCACAATACCAGCTACTTCCATTTGACCGCATTCAGAACCGAGCAGACATAATCATTGGTAATCAACGTCTATGTGACAGACTCGACCCATTGGCTTTGCGGCGTGATATTGCATCTCTGTGCATTTTCTACCGCATATATCACGGGGAGTGTTCTGAGGAATTGTTCGGATTAATACCAGCTGCTGAGTTTCACCACCGTACCACCCGCCAGAAACTGAAATACCATCCTGATCATCATCTGGATGAATGGCGGTCTTCTACAGTGCGGTTTTCTAGAAACTTTTTGCCTCGCACAACCACATTGTGGAATCACCTTCCAGCAATGGTATTTCCGAACCGATACGATATTGAAACCTTCAAGAAAAGAGCTTATTCCTTTTTAAAAGGCTGACAACGTACTTGCAATTCCCCTGGTGTTGCGGGTGCTCATGGGCGGCGGTAATCACTTACCATCAGGTGAGCCGCATGCTCGTTTGTCCCCTGTGTTATAAAAAAAAAAGCTAGTATATATATAGAATAGAATAGAATATATATTTATTGCTAACTGTGTGAGTACATTTTTTTGTAGGTGATATAACAATATAACAGTTTCACCCTATCGGGCATGCAACAATTTAAAACATAGGTATTTCATTTTATATTATAGTATAAAATACATTAATTAATTGTGTTATGGTATTATTATTAAGCAATTCAAACTTTATATTAAACAAATGTTATGTAAAAAAGCCTATTATAGGATAGATGAATTTATAGATGATAGCAATATATAGCAAGTATAAGTTTATTTGCGGACAACGTTATAATTTATTTTTCATACTGCTTTCTTGTATGATAGCGTAGCGGCTTTTGTATTGATTGCCGCATGCATCCTCATGTAAAGTGCGAATACTGTAACTACCATATAGTAATTTTTGTAGCTGTGACGTGGTCGAGTGGAATGAGTAGTCATGCTCACTAAAATATCCAGACATGTGGCGGCGTGGTGGGCCGGGTCATTGGGCTCCCTAAAATATGGTCGAGCGCAGTGATGGCTGCCTCATCCGTCATACTCGTGATCGAGTGCTGCTTGTAGAGACTGGTCTGCTCTTATTACTACGACTGATTTAATCTTATTGTGTTTTTTTATATTTGAGCCTAAATAAATTAGTGCTGGTTGGTAGTTTGTATTCACACGTTTCGACTTGTAAAATGTGAACTTACAAGGATTGTTTAAAAGAGCAACACACAAGTATCTTGCTTATTCTTCTTGTGATGAGACAGCTTTCCGAATAAGCGGTAGATTTAAAAAAAAGTTTGCTTTTTCAAAAGTGCTTAAATTAAGTTTATTAATGATTTTCTATTCTATTCTATTCTATTCTATTATAAGTACATTGTCAAGAATGTCTATATAGAATATAAATAAACATGTTTGTAGGTAATTACACAATTCCAACCACAGACAAAATCTGGCTATTAAAACACCGGAAACTTCCCTAACAATGCAAACAGCTTTAACGAGATCTCAACTAGTTTTACGATTCATATCGATTTTAGTTTTGATAAATTACGGTCATTATCCGAACAACTAAATCTTGAATCACCTGAACTGTGTCCTGGGCTTGGTGATCTAGCGGGTTAGCACACAGCTGGACTTCCGATGACTGCGGGTTCGATTCCTAATACGGTGTTAACATAAGTATGTATTCATTAGTAGGGTTGTTCGTATCGGTCTGGGTGATTTCCTGGGAAATCACGATACGAACCAGGATAAGTACCAGGACTTATCAAAAAAATGTCTAAGTATATCCCACACCAATTTAAGATAACGATCGAAACTTAAAGGAGACATGTAGCAAAAAAAAAATTAAATACATACATAATATACTCTCCCAAATTTGAATTTAAAAATAAATCTGTATTATTGTAAACATGTACAACATTTATTTGAAAAGAATACGAGCTGAGTTTCTTGTCAGTTCTTCTCAGCTCGATATCATTCCGAACTGACGGTAGATTTGACATATCATAAGAGTCTGTAATAGACCTACATGAATAAAGATATTTGGAATTTGACTTTGACAAATTTTTCGTTAAAATGATATTTTTAGTCTAAAAGAAAGAGGCGAAGTTGCTTATTACAGCTCGTATTATAAATGTGAAATTGTATTGTCCTTCTGTCTATTTGTTAAGTTTATGAAACGGCTTAACGGCTTTATGGCCTTTTTACGAAAATTGCGCGGAAATTTGTCCTGAACGTAGATGGAGCACAAGACAAACTATATTTTTATATCTATACTTATAATATAATATATATAGAAAGAAAGATATTATAATATATATAATAATAATATTATAATTGTTGGGTAAAAAAGGGAAACTAAGGACCAACCTGGTTCGTGTCGTCCCCGCGTGCAGGTCTTATTTTACGCGTAGCCGTTTCACTTTAAAAACGCACAACACTACGATGAATTTCACTGGATGATGTACTAATCAGATGATTGCGCGAAGATCGCGGCTGATGGTTCCGTTAACGTTGATTCGCGGAGAATATGTTGATTTGCGTGTGCTCGACGCGACGTACAACGAACGACTCATTTTGTTGATGCTACCCCCAGATTTGGTGGATAAAAATAGGAGTAGGATTTAGGGTAGTAACATATTGCAAGTTGGCTAGAAATTAGTAGATTTATATCAACCATACCGCCCCCCAAAGAGCCTCTAAGCTCTTTAGAGAATAAAAAAAAAGTAAGATATGAAACTGCAAAGGTTTCCAATAATGTTAACTATAAAAAAAAAAAAAATAATGAGATGTAACTAAACTAATAATACTATAAGCTAAGGTTCGATAGCATAAGAATAATGATCGGCTTTAGGCACAAGGTAATAATGGACAAATCTTGACTACTGGTCGAAGTAACGTACCAGTAGAAGTTTTCAACTCTACCACCCTAACAGTACCGTCAGAACCTGGACAAATTTTAGTTACCCTAGCAATTTTCCAACGAAATGGTGGCAAACCGGGATCTTTCAGCAAAACCAAATCGGCTACTTGAACGTTAGGTAGTTTAGCAAGCCATTTGGGTCGCTGTTGTAATGTATGAAGATATTCGGATTGCCAACGCTTCCAAAAATGCTGAGTTATTTGCCGTACTAACTGCCAACGCTTGAGAAGATTTGATTCTATTATTTCTTCTTCAGGTAATGCCTGAAGAGGTTTACCGATGATAAAATGGCCAGGAGTTAAAACGTCCAGGTCATTTGGATCATTTGTCATAGGTACTAAAGGACGTGAATTTAGAGCAGCCTCTACTTTAGTGAAGATGGTAGCTAATTCTTCGTAAACCAGTGAGCGATCGCCAATTACACGAGTAATGATTAATTTGGCAGAGCGAACAGCACTCTCCCATAAACCACCCATGTGTGGACTGGCGGGAGGATTCAAATGCCAAACTATTTGTTGATGAGCTAAATATTTATGGATTTCCTCATGAGAATTTATAATATGTTGCGTAACATCTTTTAGATAATTCCGAGCACCAACAAAATTGGTACCGCAATCGCTAAATACGTCGCTAGGAAGTCCCCTACGAGAAACAAACCGATCGAAGCATGCAAGAAACGCTTCAGTAGACAACTCTGAAACAATTTCCAGATGAGTACATTTGGTAGTAAAACATACAAAAATACAGAGATACGATTTTACGGACTTGGCGTTTCGGATACGAGAAGTTTTTAAGAAAAACGGGCCCGCAAAATCGATCCCAACCTTTTGAAAAGGTCGACAGGATGTTACTCGGTGGGAGGGTAGATCTCCCATAAACGGTTCAATAGATCTAGGTCGTGATCTATAACAACGTTGACAACGAAAAATTTGTTGGCGGACAATTCGACGCGCTGATATAATCCAAAAGTATTTTTGTAATAAATTTAGAAGGGAATTTAGACTAGGATGTAAAAAGACATGATGATAATAGTCAATTATCAATCGTGTCACGTGGTGTGCCTTAGGAAGTAGCAATGGATGCCTTGTGTGGTACGGCAAATTAGAATTGGTAAGCCTTCCACCTACTCTTACGAGACCGATGTTGTAAATTAAGTCTCATGAGACCACCTTTAATAGATTTGTTTTCCTGTAGCCTTTTAATTGTTCCAGAGAATTCCGAAGACTGAACCAATCGAATGATAGTGTGAGTGCTATCAATCAACTCGGCCACACTAATTGGTCCAGTTCTTCGTTGTAGGCTTGCGTAGATTGTGACAGAAACGTTTGCACCAAGCTACTATACATCGTAACTTGGTAAACGAGCTGTACTTGGTGAGAAAAGGAGGCTCCGTAATAGTATGCGTGACATAAGCTGCAGGATAGGAGGACCGTACACCAGGCAAGTCGGCTTCGCTAAGTTCTGATGATTCATTAGGCCATGTTGAATCGTCCATTTCAAGCCATGATGGACACCACCATAAGGGATGATCAACTAATTCAGTAGGAGTAAGGCCTCGACTGGCTGAATCAGCTGGATTCATCATGGACGGTACGTGTTTCCACGTGACATTGGAAAATAAATTTTGGATTTGGGATACACGGTTCCCTTCATAAGTTTGAAGTTTGTGAGGTGAAGTTTTAAGCCACGATAGGACTATGTTCGAATCACACCAAGCAATGACAGTAGTGATTGACATTTTGACATTTAAAATGTCAAACACGTGTTTGGTTAAGCGAATGAGTAAAAGTGCACCGTTTAATTCCAATTTGGGAATAGTTAGTTTTTGTTTGAGTGGTGCTACCCGTGATTTTGCAAGTAATAATTTAACATAATTACCATATATTTTGAATACGCAGATAGATGCAAGCGGCATACCCGCGCTCGGACGCATCACTGAAACCGTGCAATTGACATACAAACGGTTGATCAGTATAACGTAACGTGATATAGATACTTTATTAAGATGAGGAAAATCTGCTATTAATTCCGACCAAGATTTTTGTATAGCAGGGGGAAGTGGATCGTCCCAACTCTTTTGTGTTGACCACAGCTGTTGCATAAGGTGCTTGGCGTAAAAAGTGACAGGAGCTAAAAATCCACATGGATCGTAAAGTCTCGCGATGTTAGACAAAACGCCACGCATGGTCATGACATTACTCATGTTTGAGACATGATAGATGAAGCTATCCGTTTTTGCGTTCCATTCGATGCCCAGAATTTTGAAGATGTTGTCACCCTGCTCCTCGAAACGGTATGGTGGCTCGCAATGATCGGAGGTGAAAGATTCCAAGAACTCCTTTGAGTTGCTTGACCACTTGCGCAAATCGAAACCGCCTTGAAAGAGAATGGCAACCAGATTTTGCTGCAATTGCTGAGCAGAATCAAGACAATGAGACCCACTAACTATACCATCTACGAATGTATCTGCTAGCAACACCCTACAAGCCTCAGCATATTGGCTAGTATTTAAATGAGCTAACTCGTGAATGACGCGAATAGCTTGATAAGCAGAGCTCGTGACGCCGTATGTTACGGTAGTTAACTCGTACTGCTTCAAGGGTTCAGCAGGAGAAGCGCGCCAGAAGATAGTTTGGTATCTGCAGTCGTCATCATGCATGCGGACCTGTCGATACATTTGTTTTATGTCGCATGTGAAGACAATTTTGTGGAGTCGAAATCGCAAAATAATATCTTCAATATTTTTTTGAAGTTTGGGACCGGACATAAGTACCTGATTAAGGGAAACACCTGTAGAGCTAGAGGCTGATGCATCATATACAGCACGAAGTTTTGTGGTACTACTGTGTTCACGTAGCACACCATGATGGGGAATATAATATCGGTCACTTGATACTGGACCTGACACTTGACGCATATGGCCAGCTTCAATGTAATCCCTCATAAAGGCAACATAAAGTTCATGCAACTTCTCATCCTTAAGCATGCGACGCTCCAAATTATGAAATCGCTTTAAGGCGGTGGTGTGTGTTTCACCCAAAGGCTTATGATCCACTTTGAAAGGTAACCGCACAATGAAGCGACCAGTGCTATCCCTTGTGTGAGTGTTAGTGAAGTGTTTTTCACAAATAATGTTTTCAGGATCTTGTATAGGTTGACCGGGAGGTTCCTCAGATTCCCAGAACCTTGAAAGGTTAAAATTAATATCTGTGGTACAGGCCATGGAGACCACACCACAAGTCTGCTGCGATGCTGTGGGAGCCTTGCCCATGATGATCCAACCTAAGATGGATGAATGCGCAGTGGGCATGTCTTCACCCAGGCTACGTTGTTCACCATCAATAATTTTATTAAAACAGTCAACACCTAAAAGAACATCTATTTTTCCCGGCATTGAAAAGTTGTTATACTAAGTTTTTGCATTTATCTAAAATGCATTTATTTACCATAACTGATGGGAGATTACCTGTTATGCGTTTTAGGATGATACAATTAGTTGATATGGTCTTGGTAGGATCCATAAAAGATTTTATGTTGCAGTGTATCATTCCTCGACTATGCTGAGCTGATGAAGCACCTAAACCAAGAACACTGCTAGATGGTGAACGTGGCAGTCTAAGTTGTTGTGCAAGATTTTCGGTTACAATTGAAACCTGAGAACCATTGTCGATGAGAGCACGAGCTGAATGGTAATATCCATTGACATCTCGTACACTGACAATAGCAGTACCCAAAATCATAGTGGATTTACATTCGACACCATGGATAGATTGAAGTTGAGCTATGGAACCCACTGTCGACACAGCAACTTCATTATCTTTTGGGTAAGGTTTCAGTTGATCGGATGAGATGTGTAGCTTTGTATGGTGTCGGCCACGACATACTCTGCATACACTTTGTGAAATGCATTTTGAAATATGATGAGTTCTTAAACAATTAAAGCAGAGTTTATGTTGAAAAACAAAGGATTTTCTTTGTTCCGGAGTCATTGTATCAAATTTAGAACAGTAATATAGACTATGTTTATCCTGACAGCAAGGACAAATAATTGTACTAAGTTTATTTTTATTGTTTGATTCAATGACTGTTAATGTACTACTAGTAGAAGCCCTATGTATAGAAGCACTAACATTTTATAATTGATTTTCCAAAAATTTAATTAAATTCTCAAATGTAGGTATAGTTTTAATGTCAACTTGAGATTCAAATTTGCTTCTTAAATCCAGTGACAATTTTCTAAGAATTATATGAAGTAAAAGAAAACTCCATGATTTAGTATTCATGTTTAAGGCATCAAGAGCTTGAGTGCTCTCTTTAATGGTGAATAAGAATTTTGTTAAAGTTTTTAAATTTAATTGTGTTAAATTTGGCAAATTAAGAATTGCTTCTACATGTTTATCAGCGATAACTCTCTTGTTTTCATAGCGTTCTGTTAATAAATTGTAAGCAACTTGATAGTTCTCACTAGATATTACTAAATGCTTTACCAAAGAGAGTGGTTCCTTATCCAAAACACTCAATAAATAGTGTAACTTTTGAACAGAACTTAAACTATCATTATTATGAATTAGACTGTTGAAAATTGAGATGAAGTTTGGCCACTCTATGCTCACACCTGAGTACCTATTTAGAGATATCTTGGGAAGCTGAAAGGCAGGTTCAGATTTAGATGATGAGTGTTGAAAACCACTGGCATTGTCACTCTTTGTTTGTATTGAACTATGCAAAACTTGAACAGAATAAAACATATCCATAAAAGTTGAATATCTGTTTTCCAACTCCTCACGAGATTTGTCACTTACAGACTCAGTACTAGACATAAGAATAGCAAAAGCCTCCTCGAATTGTTGCCTAAACCGTTCAATATCCTTAAATCGAACCATGAAACCAACTTGCTCTTGTGAAGTTAAGTTTGGATTTTGGCTAAGTTTACCTGCAAGTTCATACACATTTCGCATGTTTTTGTAACTCAGATCGCAGTTTGTGGCATACGCTTTGATATTTGCCATTGTATTTTGATGTTATTTAACCAAAATAATGTAATATTTTCCTAAATGATATACGAAAATTAAAATGTAAACAAAAGTTAAACTAACAATTTGATTGAATGAATTAATACTGACGGGTTATGATTGACAACTTACTGTTCTGTGTTGCCAACAATGAGTTATGATTTTTGCTTAAAGCTTTATTGACAGCCAATGAATGATACTGATTTGATGGAATGAATGACAAGGTGAAATATGAGCAAAATGGCTGATATGTACGGCGGTTGATATGACAATGAAAAATGACTTGCAATACTTGATGAAATTATGAGATGAATATGATAATCAGATGATTATGAAATATGATTTATTTATGGGTTTTGAGATGAATGATGGTGATCTGGACGAAGGACCATGAAGAATGTTGGGTAAAAAAGGGAAACTAAGGACCAACCTGGTTCGTGTCGTCCCCGCGTGCAGGTCTTATTTTACGCGTAGCCGTTTCACTTTAAAAACGCACAACACTACGATGAATTTCACTGGATGATGTACTAATCAGATGATTGCGCGAAGATCGCGGCTGATGGTTCCGTTAACGTTGATTCGCGGAGAATATGTTGATTTGCGTGTGCTCGACGCGACGTACAACGAACGACTCATTTTGTTGATGCTACCCCCAGATTTGGTGGATAAAAATAGGAGTAGGATTTAGGGTAGTAACATATTGCAAGTTGGCTAGAAATTAGTAGATTTATATCAACCAATAATGCTGATGTTTGTTTGTTTGAACGCGCTAATCTTAGCAACTACTGGTTAACATTGAAAATTTTTTTTTTAATCTTTATTGCACTTTAAAAGAGTGTACAAGAGGCGAGCTTAATGCCATATAGCATTCTCTACCAGATAACCTTTGGGTAGAACCAGAAAGTGTTGTAGGGCAGTAATGGCGAAAATTTGTGATATAAATACTGTAATAAATAATTAGCTAAACAAAATCTATGTACTATGTATAATTTATGTTATTATAATATATTAATTTAAATTTATTACTAGTATTTACATAACCTAATTGTACAACTAAGAACCTAAAATTAAAAAGCTTAAAAAAAATATATAATATGATGACTAAAATATATTATTAAAAGGGGTCCCTTTAGGCAACGTTCCGAAGATACTGGCAGCGTTCCCTCTTTGAATGTTATATAAATATAATATATACTTTAAATACATATATGTATATATATATTGTATATATATTTTTGCTCTATTTGTTACGCAAGCCTAGTATAGAAGGACTGCTGCATTTGCACTGTCCCCAATAAACATTGCACGCGGCACCAAATGCTTGATCAGCAATGAGCATCACGCCATATCGCGTCATGCCTATAGTTACATTTCATTTTTATAGAATTATATAAATCAATCATATTCTGTTCTAACATCGAACTATAAGCATTGTAATTATTATTTTATATTAATAAATTTAAGTTAAGAAAAGGTTGGATTTTTTTTACAACCTCCGGCTGTAGAATCCATAATTTGTTTATATTTTGTTGCATTTTGTTTATGTTTATAATTTTGCACCGCCAATAATTATTCTCAGCACCACCTATGGTTGACTGGTAGAAAATACCGCATGGTGTTAAGTCCGCCAAATATACTATACTATATATTATATTGTGTGCATTAAAGTTAAATAAATAAAGTTATATAAGATTGATCGTTAAATATAATGTAGTTGGTAGTAAGCCTTTTGTAAATTGGATGGTATCCATTCAGTTAGGAAGCGTGTTATTTCTATGTTACGATCGTACGCACCGTTCGGATATAAACGACAATGTTCCAATAGTTGGAATGGGAAAGGGTCTTATGTATTCCTGGATCAATTGTTGGTCGGGAAAAATATATGACCTTTAGACGTCCAAGTTTCTGGGTAGTGTCAATGAAAGGAGAAGAAAATTAGAAATAGAATTGAATAAAAAATCATTATTTTATTCAAATACACTTAAATTTAAGCACTTTTGAATAGAGATACTCAGTTTTTTGATATACCGCTCATTCGGAAGCTGTCTCATCACAAGAAGAATGAGCAAGAAACTTGCGTGTTGCTCTTTTAAATAATTTTATTATTACTTTACATTTTTAAGTTTGTGTGTGAATACACACTACCAATTGGCACTAATTCAATTAAATACTCAAATAGAAAAAATAATAAATACAGAATGTATTGGTTGAGTAACTAAATAAGAGTAATTCAGTCGTAGTGATTAGAACAGACCGGTCTCTACAAGCAGTACTCGTTCACGAGTACGGCTGAGCCAGCCATCACAATACACATACCATTTCCCCTTCAGTATTCACAATCAAGCATCAGTCCACACTCAATCATCGTCTACTGAATAAATCAAGGTGGAAATCAGCCCGGACTTATCAGGTATAGATATCTTCTGGGTAAGAGCGCTACATCCTAGGTGTTGCCATCATTTACCATCAGATGAGGTAAGACCAAGCGCAATCCCATTATTAATATAAAAAAAAAATGTCCCGGTGGGACTGACTTAGTCCCGTATTCGAATCGTGCTCCGTTTTTTATTATTAACTCGATCGACCTACACTAGACAATTTGTCTTTTGATAATTTGTCCCGAATAAGAAACCAAATTCCCGTATTTTTTTGCTTACTTAAGTATTTGCCCCTTATAGGCTGAAAAAAACTGGCAACTCTAGTCACAGCAGACTTACATTTTTGGGAGCCCAAGAATTACATTAATTCAATTACAGCCTCGGTAGTCTAGTGGTTTAGCATACCGCTTTACTATCCGATGGTCGCAGGTTCGATTCCTCGCACGGTACAAACATTTGTATTTATGAATATAATTGTTTGTATAGGTCTGGGTATCTTCTATGTATAATATGTATTTATTTAAAAAAATGTAAGTATTTATATCAGTTGTCTAGTACCCATAACACAAGCTCTGCTTAGCTTGGGACTAGATGGCGCTGTGTTAATTGTTCTGATGTATATTATTATTATATTATACTAGCCATTACCGCGACTTCGTCCGCATGGAATTAAACTTAATTTTTCTTTCTTTCTAAAATAAAAGTAGCCTAAGTTACTCCTTCATCAGCTACCTGCCAAAAAAAGTCCCGTCAAATCGGTCCAGCTGCTTCAGAGTTTAGCCGGAACAAACAGACAGACAGACAGACAGACAAAAATTGTAAAAAATGTTATTTTGGTGTGTACCGTATTTATATTCATATGCATGTAGTAAAAAACGGTTATTTCAATATTACAAACAGACACTCCAATTTTATTTATATGTATAGATTATATATTGTTAGCATTTGAGGTACAATTACCTTTCGCAATTCAAGAAGTACCTCCCGTATTTACTGCCATGTCTCACCCGTCAATTACACAGCTTGCCGCTATTTAATAAGAGTCAAGTAACACTCAGGAACACCGCAAAACCTAGTAGCCGATGCTTCAACTAAGCCCCCAGATAGTTTTAGAACAAAAACAAACAGCTACCAGGGTCACCAATTTAATATGTTACCCTTAAATAAATTCTAAATATCTGTTAAATCATATTTATTGAGCAAAGCCGTGCCGAGCCGAGGAAAGAGAGTGGATGGCAATATTATTATATATTATTATTATATTATACTAGCTGTTACCGCGACTTCGTCTGCGTGGAATTTAACTTTATTTTTCTAAATTGAAAGTAGGCTATGTTACTCCTTATTACACCAGCTATCAGCCAATAAAAGTCTCGTCAAAATCGGTCCAGCCATTTCAGAGATTAGCCGGAACAAAGAGACAGACAGACAAAAGTTCTAAAAAATGTTATTTTGGTGTATGTACCGTATTTATATTCATATGCATGTAGTAAAAAACGGTTATTTCAATATTACAAACAAACAATCCAATTGTATTTATATGTATAGATTTAATATCTGACTCTAATAAATTAGAGCTAGTTGGTAGTTTGTATTCACACATATAAACTTAAAAATATAAAGTAACAATAAAATTATATAAAAGGGCAACACGCAAGTTTCTTTCTCGTTCTTCTTGTGATGAGACAGCTTTCCGAATGAGCGGTAGAATGTATTTTTATCATTTATTCAAATAAACTTAATTTAAACACTTTTGAATAGTCATAACAATGTTTTTTTTAATCTACCGCTCATTCGGAAAGCTGTCTCATCACAAGAAAAACGAGCAAGAAACTTGCGTGTTGCTCTTTTAAATAATCCTTGTAAGTTCGAAACGTGTGAATACAAACTAGTAATTAGCTCTAAAACAGATTGAAAAAAATGTGATGACTATTCAAAAGTGCTTCAATGTAAGTTTATTTGAATAACTTACTTTCTATTCTATTCTAAAAAAAACACAAGTACTTGTGTTTAGTTTACGCTAAAAGTTTGAAGCCTGGCAACCCTGGCAGCGTCCCACGCTCCCCTACCCTTCCGAACTTATTGGTTCGGGTTTCTAGAAAACTTATCCATTGTTTACTGACCCACTTATTTATAAAAAAATGAAGTTAACCTATTCTAGCTAAGGAACTGGCAGCCTAGGTTTTTCCGTCGTACTCGTAAACGGGTGCTGCTTGTGGGGACTGGTCTGTTCAGGTTACGAACACTGATTAGACTTTTTGCTTTTACATTAGCATATGCTGGTGAAAGATAGTACTAGATAAAACTAGTCTACCTGGGGTAGGTGTAGAAATTCGTGGGCGTACGTCTGTCTGCCGGCTGAAATAGGCGAGGCAATCACCTATTTCAGCCGGCAAACAGGTTGCTTTGTAAATCGTAGGGTGATATTACGTGAAATTACAGGGTAAGAGATATACCATCTATTACGAGGTGGCATCAAAGATACACAAAGTTTATTAACTTCTTACATTTCTCTCAAGTTACGAATACTGATTAGACTATTTGCTTCTGCAATAGCATATGCTGGTGGTCACTCTATTCTCCCAAATTTGAATATAAATTAATCTGTATTATTGTAAACATATATAACATTTATTTGAAAAGAATACGAGCTGAGTTTCTTGTCAGTTCTTCTCATATCGAAATCATTCCGAACTGACGGTAGATTTGACATATCATAAGAGTCTGTAATAGACCTACATGAATAAAGATGTTTTGAATTTTGAATTTGAATTTGACAATACTGTTTCGTGTCTGTATGTAATATTATATGCAAATAATTTGCATGCTGTAAGCGATTTTATGCCGACTACACATATGTATTCATAGACAATATTCACATTCATAGACCATACAATCTTATCTAGTCTATGAATGTTAATAAATCTGTTGACATACTAGTTGAACTCGCGACTTATTTTGTTTTTAAGTATGAAAGTGGTGCGAGTGTCGGAGAGGTTGAAGAGTAATCGTCTGTCGTGGTATGGGCATGTAATGCGTAGGAATGAAGATAATATTTTAAGGAAGGTGTTACATATGAATGTGGATGGTTATAAGAGCAGAGGAAAACCAAAAAAGAGATGGATGGACTGTGTGAAATGATATGATAAGAAAGGGGGTAAATAACGAGATAACTGCGTACAGGGATGAATGTAAGAGAAAAACGTGTTACTGCGACTAGAATAGTGCTTTCTCTCAACCCTCCGATTGATCCATCCAATTCAAACGGGAATCGAAATTGCGACGGCCTGAGGTTCGAACCTCAAGCGGTGCCCTCAGACTGAAATCGTATCCGTCAGGCGGGAGTTGTCCTTCAGCCGCTCCATAAGTCCTTCCTTTGGTATGGAGTGCCATCTGCACTCGTCCCCTATCGTCCGGTGAAGCTGTAAAGGCCAGCTGCGGCCAACAGCATTAGAATAGTCCGAAAAAACTCTCCAACACAAACTCAATAACTCAAACTGCTTGGTTAAAATAAAGTGAGACTGAGGTACCCATTCAGACTTTTCTTTTTACAAAAGATACCACAATAAATTATAATTTTATAATTAATCCGAATTCATCGAGAAATTCTCGTTTCTAAATAAGTAACTAAAGATATTAAGCAACATAAAATACGGCTATGAAAAATTCTTACAAGTTTTTCTTGCAATCTTACGGAGGCTGTATGTGTGAATTCCTTTGTCGACCGCCCACGCCGCAGGTTCGAGCCGACTAAAAAAATAACAAGATGAAAAATTCTTGTCTATGGAGAGCGAATTGGAGCGAAACGACCGGACAATGGCGGCCAGTAAATATTGTATACAAAAGCGTATCTTAGATTAAAGTACTACCAAAATATGTATCATATCATACTTTAATATTTGAATTACTATAATATTAACTTTAATATTTTATTTTTATGTTTTGCTATTATTTATATATTTATTTTTCTCTGTGTAATTTTAGTTTGTAGTTACTAACTACTTGCTACATAACAAAATGGGCAGAAAGCCTGTAATAAATAAATATTATATTGACGACCTCGGTGGTTTAGCGGTCTAGCATACCGCTTTACGTCCGATGGTCGCGGGTTCGATTCCTCGCACGGCACAAACATTTGTATTCATGAGTATGATTGTTTGTATCGGTCTGGGTGTTTTCTATGTATAATAAGTATGTATTTACGAAAAAAAATATCTATGTACTTGTATCAGTTATCTAGTACTCATAACACAAGCTTTAGCTAGCTTAACTTGGGTCTAGATGGCGCTGTGTGAATTGTCCTGAGATTATTATTATTATTCTTTATTATTATTAATATTATAATGCTAATAGTAAGGGTTTTTTATATGTATAATATGTATGTATTTCCGAAAAAAATATATATCTATGTATTTGTATCAGTTGTCTAGTACCCATAACACAAGCTTTAGCTTAACTTGGGTCTAGATGGCGCTGTGTGAATTGTCCTGAAATTATTATTAATATTCATAATAATTTCAGGACAATTCACTTTTCTGGACAATTCGCTTAAGAGACTGTTTGTAAGCACAAATCTCCGTACATAATTTTACCTAGGTAGATTTGTTATATAGTTGTCTAAGTGGGAAACTCTGCCTCATATATCAGGTAACTAACAGGGTATAATGGACTGTCAGATAGACACGGTGTTGTGGTTTAAACCGCAGTTTATATATAGTGAAATACAGAAGTAAAATATGTATATAACTAGCTTTTGCCCGCGACTTCGCTCGCGTTAATTTATCCCCTTAGGGGTGGAATTTATCAAAATCCTTTCTTAGAGGATGTCTACGTCATAGTAGCTTTGTGCATGCAAAGTCTCAGCCTGATCGGTTTAAAATTGACAAAGTGTCATACAAACTTTCATCCCCTATTTTATCCCCTTGGGGGCAGAATTAATCAAAATCCTTCTTAGCAGATGCCTACGTCATAACACCTACCTGCATGCCAAATTACAGCCCGATCCGTCCAGTGGTTTGGGCTGTGCGTTGATAGATCACTATGTCAGTCAGTCACCTTTGAGTTATATATATTTAGATTGGTAAAAGTAAAAGACTCTTAATAGGTCAATAGCAAAATTTATAAACAATAAAAGGCACTGAATACACTACCTTTCTAAATATAAAATTCGAATCACAATATCTTCTACCTGACCGGTTAAAAATTTAATAACAAAAGTTTCATTACACTGGTCACTCGCACTAGAGTTCAGGGGTGAAATTTGGGGCCTCGAGGACCCTTTGTCCCAGCAACAACCCTGGATATCTGGATTATAAGTCACTTATGGCGGGTTACTTAAAAACTTAAGCTAGGGACATTCTCCAGAATAGCAAGGCGTGAGACGTGTCACATGATAAGGTGATCCGTAATGCTGCTCATGTCTTGACAACCTCGGTGGTCTAGCGGTTTGGAACACCGCTTTACTCCTCATGGTCGCGAGTTCGGTTCCTCGGTGGAAATTTGTATTCATGGGTATGATTGTTTGTATCTGTCTGGGCGTATTCTATATATATTATGTATGCATTTACAAAAGAAAATCTAAGGACTTATATCAGTTGTCTAGTAACCATAACGCAAGATTTGCTCACCGTGAGACTAGATGGCGCTGTGTTAATTGTTCAGGGTTATTTATTTATGCTGTTTATATAGTCGACAGTTACCACTTACCGTCATGTTGAACGTTCGCTTGTTTTCTTTTTTAATAAAAAACCGTTTCTGAGACTAGATGGCGCCCTCTCCGATTCATCCCCCGTCCAATTCAAAGGGGATCGCAATTACGACGGCCTGAGCCGATGTTAGTACCCCTAGCGGTGCCCTATATAAATGAAATTGGAGTGTCTGTTAGTAATATTGAAATAACCATTTTTTACTACATGTATGAATATAAATAGGGTACATACATCAAAATTAGGTTTTTTTACAATTTTTGTCTGTCTGTCTGTCTGTCTGTCTATCTGTATGTTTGTTCCGACTAATCTCTGAAACGGCTAGACGGGTTTTGACTAGACTTTTATTGGCAGGAAGCTAATGTATAAGGAGTAACTTAGGCTACTTTTATTTTAGAAAAATAATATAAAATCCACGCGGCCCAAGTCACGAGTACAGCTATACTAAATACATGCCGTTATTAGCTATAATAATATGCCGTTTCTGAGATGCGTCGCTAAACTTTCACACAGATTTCATGAAAAACAAAACCCTGTAGAGAATGTAGTCACGTTCATTAAAACGAAAAGGTAGCGGTTCAAAGTTGTAAACAAATTACATTGTTCTCAGAACTTGTGTATATAGAACCGACACAAAGATAATACAAATATGAACTCTATATATATACCTTTATGTACAGTTCATTATTATAATGTTACTAAATAAACAGCCCTCAAGCAGTGACAGCTCCGAGAATTCGTGTCTATGGTCCGTAGATCAAATTTCAGCCAGGCAACAACATTTTCAAGGTTTTTAAAATTATAGTAAATTATTCTTTATCCAAATCAATTTCATTATCGTCAAGGTTATTTTTAAAAATGGAATAAAAATATTGTTTATTCAAATTAATTTAAATACAGATCATAAAAGGTTTTTTAAAAATGGAATAAAAATATTATTTGTTTAAATTTATTTAATTATATATCATAAAGGTTATTTAAAAATGGAATAAAAATATTGTTTATTCAACTTAATTTAATTACATATCATAAAGGTTTTTTTAAGAATAGAATAAAAAGATTGTTTATTCAAATTAAATTAATTAACTGTCCAGGGTTTTTTTTAATGGATTAAAAATATTATTTATACATATTAATATAATTTACTAAAGGTATTTTATTTACCTTATATTATAAATGCGAAATAATTACAAATGTTTGTACCTTGCGTGGAATCGAACCCACGACCATCGGATAGTAAAGCGGTGTGCTAAACCACTGGACCACCGAGGCTGTCAAAATTGATTCAGTAGTTTTTGCGTGAAAGAGTAACAAACATCCATCCATACTCACAAACTTTCGCGTTTATTACATTAATAAAATATTTTTTATATTAAATTTTGAATATATATAACATAGTGAATGTTTTAGTTTTATTTTTATATTTATATATAAAAATAAAACTTCGACTTTACGTTAATTGCTCTATGGTAAAGGTTTTTAAAAAAAGAATCCAATAAAATAGAAATATTGTTTATTCAAATTAAGTTAATTAAATTCAAATCTGAGATTGTTATTCTTTTTTATTAAAACTTATTTGACAGCGTCGTGAGCTAGTGGTTTCTTAAACCGACACTCACCAATATGTCAGGAGTTCGAATCTGACTATTATAAGACAAGGTTTTGTGTACTTTATATTGAAGTCTGATTGATCCAGTAAAGGCATCATCGATAATACCCTTACCATATAATATATTCGACGACCACGGTAGTCTAACGGTCTAGCACACCGCTTTACGTCCAATGGTCGCGGGTTTGATTCCTCGCACGGCACAAACATTTGTATTCACGAGTATGATTGTTTGTATCGGTCTGGGTGTTTTCTATGTATAATATGTATGTATTTACGAAAATAAAAATATCTATGTATTTGTATCAGTTATCGAGTACCTATAACATAAGCTTTAGCTAGCTTAACTTGGGGCTTGATAGCGCTGTGCTAATTGTCCAAGGTTTTTTATGATTATTTATTTGTTTCAGGTGTCTGCGTGGGTGACAGAGCTGGTGCTCTCGCAGACTTCCTCCGAGGATCGGAAGGCGGCTCTCGCCTGCATCCTTCGTATAGCACTCACCTGTTGGAACATTGGCAACTTCAACGGCGCTATGGAGATCGTGGCCGGCCTCAAGTGAGTCCATACATCCTTACTAATATTACAGATGCGAAAGTAACTCTGTCTGTCTGTTTGTCTCGCTTTCACGCCGCAACCACTGAACCGATTTAAATTATTCATTCAGAACCGACCAGCCAGAATCATTGGTAAT
The DNA here is from genome assembly GCF_030625045.1 of Achroia grisella. Lineage (NCBI taxonomy): Eukaryota > Metazoa > Arthropoda > Insecta > Lepidoptera > Pyralidae > Achroia > Achroia grisella. The sequence goes on from NW_026713015.1 coordinate 496,246, forward strand.
CAAGGTCTATGTGACAGACTCGACCCATTGGCTTTGCGGCGTGATATTACATCTTTGTGTATTTTCTACCGCATATATCACGGGGAGTTCTGAGGAATTGTTCGGATTAATACCAGCTGCTGAGTTTCACCACCGTACCACCCGCCAGAAACTGAAATACCATCCTGATCATCTGGATGAATGGCGGTCTTCCACAGTGCGGTTTTCTAGAAACTTTTTGCCTCGCACAACCACATTGTGGAATCACCTTCCAGCAATGGTATTTCCGAACTGATACGATATTGAAACCTTCAAGAAAAGAGCTTATTCCTTTTTAAAAGGCCGACAACGTACTTGCAAATTCCCTGGTGTTGCGGGTGCTCATGGGCGGCGGTAATCACTTACCATCAGGTGAACCGCATGCTCGTTTGTCCCCTATGTTATAAAAAAAAATTTAATTTGGTAAACTGAGAGTCTAGTTGCTGACAAAGGACATAACTACTTAATACGAAAAAGGGTTGTAAGGGGTTGAAAGGGGCGATGAAAGATTATATGGAAGTATCGTTATTTTACAGAGACGAAGTCAAGGACGCAGCTAGTAAATAATAATCTAATGAAACAATATATGAAAAGAATACGAGCTGAGTTTCTTGTCAGTTCTTCTCATCTCGAAATCATTCCGAACTGACGGTAGATTTGACATATCATAAGAGTCTGTAATAGACCTACATGAATAAAGATATTTATTTATATTGAATTGACTTCCCTGGTCATGGATTCAATTCCTCGCCCAATTCTCAAGAACGGCTGAACCGATTTCGTGAATTCTTTTTTTATAACATTCCTTGAAGTACAAGGATTTTTCGGAGAGAAAATTTAAAAAAATTGGCTGAATAAGTAATAATACTTAAAAGTAAATTTGAACTTTAATAAACAAGCCGAGAAATTCATAGATACAAAAATTCAAAAGACATATCATAAGAGTCTGTAATAGACCTACATGAATAAAGATATTTTGAATTTGAATTGAGTTCCCGATATTTCGGCAATGTTTCAACCGGGTTTCAAACGGGTAGACTGAATATCGGGAACTCAATAAAAATAAAACGTAAGATCTCGTGATTTACTAATTATACTCGTCTATAGACTGCGGTGACCGATTACCATCAAACAGATAAGATAATATTACATACAGATACCCAAAAAACTTTTGAATAGTCATAACAATTTTTTTTTATCTACCGCTCATTCGGAAAGCTGTCTCATCACAAGAAGAACGAACAAGAAACTTGTGTGTTGCTCTTTTAAATAATCCTTGTAAGTTCACATTTACACCAATACAAACAATTATAGACACGAAAAAAAATGTTTGCTCTGTGCGAGGAATCGAATCTGCATTCATTAATATATATGTACAATCGAACGAGATTACATGTTTGTTTTAGTTCCTAAGTGAGCCACTAGATGGCGTTGTTTAGTTTTATACTTTTTTCTACATCGCGCTATTTAGATTTTTTTTGGAACATATATAGTCTTTTAATAATTATTAATTACATAACATAACAACCACTGTGGAAAGATTTCCGTAGTTTAATTTATTTAACTACCCTGGTCAAAGTACACTCTTGAGGATCCGTGGATAAGATTATTCATTGTGGTCCTTCGAGCCGGATTCGGCAGGCATCCTAGTGGTGGTGCATTTTTTGGCACATGAGAACTACGGACAGTGGATTGCTGTTGCAAACGTAGTTACGAAGCAGAAGCATAATTTTTTATATGTATATGTATATGTAAATAAAAATGAATCTCTATTTCCCTCGGTCACGGCATCACGCATGAATGGCTGAACCGATTTTGCTAATTCTTTTTGTTGTGTTTGTTATTAGAAGGTTCTTATGTAAGAAACACTGAACAAAATTCCGCGGACATTTTAATGTTCTATTACGTATACCATTGGAAATTATATATGTATAGTTAAGACAAGACAATACGTCTGTTGCGTCAAATAGTGGTAAATAATTTAGTAAAGAAGAACAATATAGATACAGAAGAATATAAAAGAAGTTCAGAAGAGAGAAGAGAGAAGAATGTGTACACTCAGCAGGGGTTTCTTTCGGCCTTCAGCTGTTTTGGAGTCTGTAGGCCGGCGGAAACTACTTGCTGGGTCTGCATTAAATCAACCGGAAGACGGAAATGAAGAGAAATGAAAATATTTATTTGCGAAAATTGGTACAGTGGTAAGTTGGTACGTAAACGATTTATTGATAAGCAATATTTACGACAGGCATGCAAATTATACGAAAGCAATAATTAATTAAAGAAGGCATTAAAAAATTTCATTCAGCATTAAATAATTTTAAAAAGCATTAAGTATTTAAATAAAGCATTGATTAATGAGAAAGCTTTTGTATGTAGTTTGTATTCACACATTTCAAATTAAAAATGTAAAGTAACAATAAAATTATTAAAAGAGAAACACGCAAGTTTCATGCTCATTCTTCTTGTGATGATACAGTTTCCAAATGAGCGGTAGATTAAAAAAATAACTATGTGTTACTATTCAAAAGTTTTTAAATTAAGTTTATTTGAAAAAACGATTTTCTGTTCTATTCTATTAAAAAAAATTTACAGCATCGGCTGTCTAGCGGTTTAGCACACTGCTTTACTTCCGATGGTCTCGGGTTCGACTCCTCGCACGGTGCAAAGCATTTGTATTCATGTGTATGAATGTTTGTATCGGTCTGGGTGTTTTCTATATATATTATGTATGTTACAAAAGTTATCTAGTACCCATGATAGAAAATCTGCTTAGCTTGGAACTAGATGGCGCTGTGAGAATTGTCCTGGATATAGAGCTATTTTGCTTTGAGCTGGTAATTGTGCCTAGAGATGTGTTAACTCGAGTTGCGCATAATTCGAGTTAAATCGAGTTGAATTCTGCCAACTCGAGTTGGAAGTATTCAACTGGTAAATGAATGAATCAAGTGAAAGAGCGAGAGCATGATTCTGTGATCGAACTAACAATGACATGAAATTTTCCGATCATTTCATATCTTAGAATTTTCACTCGTCACAAATATTTCAGTATTGATTTGAGGTTGTTATCATTTTTTTTCGCACATTCGTCCTATTATGTTATCATTAAAATGATTATATGCGTTCTATAAGTCCTTCCGCGGCTTTAAAGTGCCATTTCTACTCGTACCCTATAGTTCAGTGAAGCTTTCAAGGCTAGTTGCGCCCAAAAACATTAGAATTGTTCGATATATTTTTTATTTTTTTTATTCTAGGTGACTCGAGTCAACTCGAGTTAACTCGAGTCATGTTTATTACGAGTTGGCACATCTCTAATTGTGCCGATATTATTTTATTTATTTATTTAATTAACACACACACATACACATCTAAACTTACAGCTAATTGCAAACACGTTTATATGTTAAAACTACAAAAACTTACATATTATGGAAGGCAAGGGTTCTGTGTATACGTTAGCATCTTGGACCTTACCTAAAAATGATTTTAATAGATGCAATGCTCTCATAGTGGGAGATTATTAGAGTGGCTTGTGAGAAAGATTTTTCCCGTTTAATATACATTATTTAAATTATTAACCGGGTCTTAACACGAATCATTTTATGGCAAATAAAGGTATTTACCTCTCTCGATGTTTCGACTAGGTTGCAATAACCGTGGTCACGAGCTGACAGATCGCTCTCGCTGGTAAGGTAAATTTATTTGCCATAAAATTATTCGTGTTAAGACCCGGTTAATAATTTAAATAATGATTTTTCCCGTCCAACCGGGTGCATCCAGGAACTACCGATCTAGCTATCATATCCGAGCTTAGTTTATTATTTTCATTCATTCAAAATTTAAGAGCTACGCTCTTGTCGGTGGAGCTCTTGCCACTTTCCGCGATCTTCCATCATCCTCTTTAATTCTTGATACGACACGACTCCCATTTTGTCCTCAGTTTGTTTGATGTAGCTATTCCTTTGTCTTCCCTCCCCTCTTTCCTTCTATTTTCCCCTCAATAATAATTTTCATGAAATCATCGTGCCGTATCAAGTGCCCTAACATTTTTCCTCGTCTATTTTCTATGGTGTTCAATATTTGTCTTTTTCTTTTACCCTGTGTAGTACTTCTTCGTTTCTTACTTTATCCTTCCAGCTAATTCTTTCCATCCTCCTCCAACACCACATTTCAGAAGCCTCCAGTTTGTCTCTTTCCTTTTGATTTAATGTCCACGTCTCACACGCATACAAGGCTATACTCCAGATATAGGTTTTAATAAATCGTTTCCGTGAGGTCTTTGATATTTTAGCGCGTAAAAGGTATTTTTTGTTGTTAAATGCTTTTTTTGCCATGGCTATTTGATGTATTTTTTAGCCACACTGCATTGATCGTAGGAAAAGGGAATTAAGGAACTCACCCAAATTGCACAAATTATAATATTGATGATCTGCGTCGGCGACTTGAAGCACTTGAAGTTTTCAGTTACAATACACCACACTCGCGACACAAATACAGTTTGTTATAATATTTAAGGAGCTCCTTGATTAATTAAAATTGATGCATGCGGTGGTTGTTTCACTTGTTAGATGGCGGCGAATAATGAATTGTCCATATTGTGCCGGGGAAAGCGCATTCAAACAAAAAAAGCAGTGTGGCAGCTTTATTATCAGTATAGATTATTATTATTATTTTCTTTTTTTTTTTATGGATTTAGAAGACGCGCGAACACTATTCTTGTTATAATATGTGTGTTTTTTTATCATAATCAAATTCAAAAATCATTTATTCAGGTAGGACATATTAGACGCTTATGAACTTATTGTGTTTTTTTATAATTTCATACATAGCTAGCTATGGCCGCGACTTCGCATTCTATTGCGAAGTAAGTATTAATTATTTTCCCTGTTTCTGAAACATTTTTCACTGATGCTTCGCTTCTATTGGTCATAGCGTAATGTTATATAGCTTGAAGCCTTCCTCGAGAAATGGACTATCCAACACAAAAAGAATTTTTCAATTCGAACCAGTTCCAGTTCCTGAGAATAGCGCATTCAAACAAACAAACTCTTCAGCTTTATAATATCAGTATAGATTATGTATGTAACTGTATTTTCTGTGAGAGGAACAATAAAGAGTTTCATTCATTTATTCATTCATTCAGATCCATTGTGTACAAGCCTTTATTCAGGGCTTTCTGTGAGAGGGACAATAAAGAGTTTCATTCATTCATTCATTCATTCATTCAGATCCATTGTGTACAAGCCCTTATTCAGGGCTCGACAACATTCAGCCGGCGAAAAAATTATTATGATAATTGACAAAGTGGCGGCTACTCGGTAGTATCAAGTTAATCTATGTCGGCCGTCGCCAACATTTGTACGTTCCGAAAAATCGGCTTTCGTCCCACGTCGACCCGTCTCAAACAATCCGTCATAATTTGCGCGTCTCTGATCCAGTGGTGACAGCCCTATACATTAGCGTAGGGTTGGCAGTTCACAAATAAATAATGATTAATAAAAAATGAATAATCCTTGTAAAACAGCTGTTTAAATTATAAGAATACTAGCTACTCGCCCCGGATTCGTTCGGGTGTACATGTATTATGCTACGTTTACATTCAGCCGCTTCCCCTGCCACTCGCGCTGCCGGAAATATTGCCGGGCGACAACTGAGCGAGAGGGAATGAATGAAAAAATTCAAATAAACTTAATTTGCCACTTTCGCGCTGCCAGTTTTTTGACTCGCGCACGAAAAACCGACAATCGAAAAAGCGCCGGGCAAGCGTGTGTGGCAGCTTTTAAATGGCATGGGAAGTGTTTCCACTCGTGTTTACACTCTCGCGCTGCTCACTTCCCTGCCCATTCGGGCTGAGTGTAAATTGGGCATTATATATATATATATATATATATATATATATATATATATACCTTCCTCTAGAATCACTCTATCTATTAACAAACCGCTTCATAGTCCGTTGCCTTGTGTAAAGATTTAAGCATACATACGGACAGACAGCGACAGCGACTTTGTTTTATACTATGTAATGATGATATATTTATTACCGTCGAAAATGGAGTACATCTCTGTCTGCCCCATCACTGGTTATAGTCGTAATGATATGTTTGTGTTTGATAATCTGAATAATGATGCTCCATCAAAAGTTAGGCCACAAACAGTGAATTACAGTCAAATCATTTATTCAAATAAACTTAATTTAATCACTTTTGAATAGTCATAATAATTTTTTTTTATCTACCGCTCATTCGGAAAGCTGTCTCATCAGAAAAAGAACGAGCAAGAAACTTGTGTGTTGCTCTTTTAAATAGTCCTTGTAAGTTCACATTTATAAGTCCAAACGTGTGAATACAAACTACCATCCAGCACAAATTTACCGTCGACAATGGAGTACGTCTCTGTCTGTCCCATAACTGGTTATAGTCGTAATGATATGTTTGTGTTTGATAATCTGAATAATGAATCTCCATCAAAAGTTAGGCCACAAGCAGTGAATTACAGTCTGTTTCATACAACCACAGACAACAGAGTGCAATAGCATAATGAAAAGAGGGATTCCAAGGGATTTGGCATTATGAGGGTATTATTTAATTAATATTTAGATAGGATCCCAGTCGCCATAGTTACCGCGTACAGTTGGCAAATAAATTTAATGCAGATATATTTTATTCCTGAGAGAGCGTGAGACAATTCACACAGCGCCATCTAGTCACAAGTTAAGCTAGCTAAAGCTTGTGTTATGGGTACTAGACGACTGATACAAATACATAGATACATTTTTTTTCGTGAACACATATATTATATATAGGAAATACCCAGAGCGATACAAACAATCATAATCAGGAATACAGATGTTTGAGCCGTGCGAGGAATCGAACCCGCGACCATCGGAAGTAAAGCGGTGTGCTACATCGATAGACCAACGCGGTCGTAATTCATACATATAAATAAGATTTGAGTGTCTGTTTGTAATATTGAAATAACCGTTTTTTACTACAAGTTTTTTACTACACCGTTTTAAGTTTAATTATATGTACATTTAATTTGCTCTTTTTTTTTCGTTTGTTGATAAAATATTTTTCTTTCTTTCTTTCTTTCTACATGCATAAGTATGTAAATACGATACATACACCAAAATAACATTTTTTACAATTTTCATCTGTCTGTCTGTCTGTTCGTTCCGGCTAATCTCTGAAATGGCTGGACCGATTTTGACGGTACTTTTTTAAGAAAAATAGCTAGTTATAAATAAAATAATAATTATTATTATTATATCTAAATAGCTATTCCCGCGACTTCGTCCGCGTGGAATTTAACTTTATTTGTCTAAAATTAAAGATTTTTCTAAAATAAAAGTATCCTAAGTTACTCCCTATTACATCAGCTACCAGCGAAAAAAAGTACCGTCAAAATCGGTCCAGCCATTTCAGAGATTAGCCGGAACAAACAGACCGACAGATAGACAGACAAAATTTTTATAAAAGTGACTTTTTGGTGTATGTACCGTATTTATATTCATATGCATGTAGTAAAAAACGCTTATTTCAATATTACAAACAGACACTCCAATTTTATTTATATGTATAGATTATTGTGCTGACTGTACTCGGGTTCATTAAATTAATAAAGAATTCGTGGATTGTTCCGCGCCGCAACCGAGTATACCTCTATTATGATATCATACGAAACTTGAGTACTAACGCTGGTAATTACTGAATAAATAAAATAAATAATAATAATAATAATAATAAGCTTGTGAGCCTCACGTCGACAAACATAAATCGAACGAATGGCTAAGGAGAGGTGAACTATTTCCTGAGACTGAAGGTTTCATGCTTGCAATACAAGATGAAGTAATACCAACCCGTAATTACAGAAAACATATTATACGAGACCCTAATCAATCTAATGACACATGCAGACAATGCAACAGTGCAACTGAAACTATTCAACGTATAACCGGGTCTTGCAAAAATATTGCACAAACTGATTATAAACAGCCTTACTATAAATACAGACCCGAAACCGTTCTAGAAAATCACAATTGTAAACTATACTGGGATAGGACCATTCTCACAGACAAGACAGTACACTTCAATAGGCCAGATATCACATTACATGACAAAAACTCTAACACAGTATATCTTATAGATATAGCTGTACCTAACACACACAACATACAATCTACCATTTCAGATAAAGTCTCAAAATATCAGGATCTTGCAATAGAGGTAAGAACACAATGGCGAGCTGATACTGTACACACTGTACCCATTGTACTTTCCTCTACCGGTATTGTACCCAAAACACTTCAAAATAGTCTGCAAACATTAAACATTCATCCATCCAAAACATATCTCCTACAGAAAGCCACAATATTAAATACCTGTCGCATAACCCGAAAATTCTTATCCTCCTCAACAATATCTTCACCCAGCACAACCTCTCCCACACTTGGCTAAGGCCCGTGTAGGTGAGTATTACCTTCTTTTAAATCCATAAAAGAAGAGAAAAAAAGGGAAAAAAGAATAATAATAATATCTAGCAATAGAATTAAAAAAACAATGGAAAGCACACACCATCCACATAGTACCCATAGTTTTGTCATCCACAGGAATTATACAAACAAGTCTGAACAAACACCTAGACACGTTGCATATCCCCTCCTCTACAATAGACCTATTACAAAAGCCGTCATACTAAACACATGCCGAATAGTCAGAAAATTTCTATCTTCATCACATAACTCATCCATGCTTGGCGAAGGCCCGCGTGTTTGAATATATTACCCCCGTAAAAAGGGGAGATATATATATATATATATATATATATATATATATATATATATATATATATAATAATAATAATAATGTTTCACTTGTTGACAATTGATCTAAGCCAGATGACCATATGTAAGAGTTTGCTCAGAGCTTGTGTTTTGAGCTAGACAACTGATATAAATAATGGATACATTTATTTTGTAAATAAATACATATTATACATAGAAAACACCCAGACCGATACAAACAACGGGCCAACTCATGAATACAAATGTTTGCCGCGGGAGGAACGTTCGAACCCACGACCATCGGATAGTAGCGGTGTGCTAAAACTAACCACCGTCTGTCATATATAAATATATTATATATACTTCTAGTATAAATTTTATTAACATTATAAATGTGAATCTTTTCTTTTGTAACACGTTACTGAGCGAATATGGCGGATTCCAGAACCAGCCAGAACACTAGATTATAATTAAACATTGTTACTTAAAACATAACAGTTAAAGTACTTTTAAAAGCAAAATAGGTATTTTCAAAATGCTATTTTCTTATTTTTGTCCAAACCTCAGATATTTTATTTATTTTAGGTATATCAATACATAGTATCGCTGTCGCTGTCTGTCCTGTCTGTTTGTTACGCTTAAATCTCTGAAATAGCTGGACCGATTTTAACGGGACTTTTTTTAGCAAGTAGCTGATGTAATAAGGAGTAACTTACGCTACTGTTATTTTAGAAAAATAAAATAAAATTTCACCGGACGAAGTCCTATGTACGTCTTAATATCTTTAATGTTTAACTGCTATTATGTTATTGATTTTGAATGTTTTTAATATGAATATATATAAGGTACATTCAAATACTATTTTTATAATTTTAGTCTGTCGTCTGTCGGTCTGTTTGTTCCGCTAATCTCTGAAATGGCTGGACTTAAATCTTTAAAATTTTTTACGTAACTGATTTTGAAACTTGTTTTTATTTTAGAAAAATAAAGTTGATTCAAAGGAAGGTTTTTAATAAAAACATCTTTTTTGTGGTACTTGAGAATGTTGAAGCCTGTTGTTTGTAATATTGAAATAACCGTTTTTTACTACTTGCATATGAATATAAATGTATAAATAACATATTTTACAATTTTTGTCTGTCTGTCTGTTTTTCACGCAAAATCTACTAAACCTGCAATTTTGACACATTTTTTGGAGATATTCGAATAAATATAGGATATATATTAAAAACCAAAAAAACAAGTGTATAATATATTAGAGATACCTATATTGAAAAAAAATTAAAAAGTAAAATATCAACGTTTTGCTACTTCAGCACACTGCATCAAGCATCTCGTAATGCAAACATATGTATTCATGAGTATGATTGTTTGTAACGGTCTGGGTGTTTTCTATGTATATAATATATATGTATTTACGAAAAAATCTTTGTATTTATATCAGTACCCATAACATAATCTTCAGCTAGCTTAACTTGGGTCTAGACAGCTGTGTCTTGCCTGAGATACTATTATTCTATAATAAATCTTTTCAAATCAGCCGATGTTTATTTTGCCATAATACGTGCTGTTAGAAATATATAATATTACTACGTACATTAAACTATTAACTTATTATTAAATTATTAACTATTTATACTGTTTTAAATGTGATCTCTCATTATTTATATTTCCTTTGAATTAAAGACAAATGTATATATATATATATATTTATATACACTTGCACATAGTTGATCCAGCCACGATCCGTAGATATTGCTGATCCACTGTCTCTCTCTTTCTATCACTATCTTTGTATTCTAATATGCGATGTTGCCGTTCCGGCCGAGACCATGCGTTGTTGCCAAATGTATTCGTCGATAGTAGTAGATACTTATAGTCGATATATATTTTTTCAACAATTTCCTGCAATAGTGAATCCGTATCGGCATTTTTTTTAAATGCACAAAGATTTTTTGGCTCTGAATATATTTAAAAATCATTTACTTGTGTGTTGATGAATTTATATACTAGTACATGAAGACCTAATACTTGTTTTGATTTGAAAGAGCGATATTATGAATTTATTATACGTAATCTAAAGATTTTGACGAAATAAAAGTAATTAGTTATCTGTTAACCTTGATCATGCTGGCACCAGTATTATCAGATGATAACATACTCTTCGAAAACTTACAGCAGAAATATCGTGTTTGGACTCATTATATATCTCGATGAATAGTTTAAAAAACTTAAAATAAATGGTAAATTAGAAATAATGTATAAAAACCCCTTACGTAAAATTAAACCACTTTAAACTTAATAATAATAATAATTAGGAAAAAGAGATTATACATGATACTGAAAGTAATTGATGCCTTCCACACAATATTTTCAGTATTAAACAACTCTGTTTGTTTAGTAAAAGTGTAAATACACTGGTAACCTTTAATCATATTTTATATACATTACATATACAAATAAGTTTTATAGAATAGCCAGTAGTTTTAAATAAGTCTTTGAAATTGTACGTGTAACTTATATATATACCTACTAGTTTTTTCACCATAACAAACAACACCAATATTAGTTAGTAGTTTACCTGTGTACCAATTAATAATAATAGTAATCTCAGGACAATTCATACAGCTTCATCTAGACCGTAGTTTCTCTTATGAACTGATATAAATATTTTTTTCGTAAATACATATATATTATCTATATTAAAAACACAGACCGTTACAAACAATTTAATAATAAGTTAATAGTTTAATAAGTACGTACGTAATATTATCACATGGTAACAGCACGTATTATGGCAAAAATAAACATCGGCTGATTTGAAAAGATTTATTATAGTAATAATAGTAATCTCAGGACAATTCACACAGCTTCATCTAGACCCAAGTTAAGCTAGCTGAAGATTATGTTATGGGTACTGATAAAATACAAAGATTTTTTTTCGTAAATACATATATATTATCTATACATAGAAAACACCCAGACCGATGAAAACAATCGATGACCGATGAGTACAAATGTTTGCATCGTGCGAGGAATCGAAGTTTTACCATCGGATGTAAAGCGGTGTGACCACCGAAGTCGAAATATATAAATAATCTTATGAATTTAATAAATTTGTTTATGTGCGCGGGGTGCAACAAACTCCCCTGTCTCCACCGTTGCTGGAGCTTGCATGTTGGAGCATTGCGAATATAAAATATCTAGATTAGTAAATTCATAATTGATAGACCGTTTCTATATATATTGATTAAAATAAGTATCGCAGTAAGGACCAGTATATAAAGTGATCAACACAATTAACTGATTTTTGAAATATATATACAGAAAAAGTTTTGTGTATTCAAAAAATATCTAATTTGTTTGTGTGCGCTGACAATGTTACGGTGCAGAGGGGGGACCCTGCCTCCACCGTTGCTGGAGCTTGCATGTATGGAGCATTGCGAATATAAAATATCTACATTAGTAAATTAATAAATTCATAATTGATAGACCGTTACGGTATCTATATATATTCGGATGAATTTAAACGAGTATATAAAGTGATCACACATAATTAATTGATTTTTGGAATATATTCAGAGCCAAAAAGTCTTTTGTGTATACCAAAAATTTAGCGGTTCGGAGACATTCAGTCACGAATTATTAGTAAAAAAAGTGTCGAGTATATCGTACTATCGACGAATATATATGGCCGCATCGCAAAATAGAATGCGACGTTGCCATACCGCCAGAGATATACGCGATAGGTCAAGTTATTTGCAAAAGGTGGAATAAGTGTGTAGGTTGTGGCGTGATCAACAAAGTGCCCAAAGAGGTGTTTATATATATATATATATATATATATATATGTAATAATAATAATAATAATAATGTCCCAGGACAATTGACACAGCGCCATCTAGTTCCAAGCTAAGCAGAACTTGTGTTATGGGTACTAGACAACTGATATAAATACATAGATACATTTTTTTTTGTAAATAAATACATATTATACATAGAAAACACCAAGACCGATACAAACAATTATACTCATGAATACAAATGTTTGTACCGTGCGAGGAATCGAACCCACGACCATCGGATAGTAAAGCGGTGTGCTAAACCACTAGACCACCGAGGCTGTCATATATAAATATATATACTTCCAGTATATGTTCCTTATTAACATTATGAATGTGGACTTATTCCAGAATCAGGCCAGAACACTGAATTTTTATATTTTCTTATCTTACTTCACTACATAGTATAAAACAGTCGCTGTCGCTGTCGCTGTCTGTCCGTCCCTATGTACGCTTAAATCTTTAAAACTACGCAACGGATTTTGAAGCTGTTTTTAATAGATAGAGTGATTCAAATAGTATAAAACAGTCGCTGTCGCTGTCTGTCCGTCCCTATGTACGCTTAAATCTTTAAAACTACGCAACGGATTTTGAAGCTGTTTTTAATAGATAGAGTGATTCAAGAGGAAGGTTTATATATATAATACATGTACACCTGTGCGAAGCCGGGATGAGTAGCTAGTTAATATTATAAATGTATAAGTGACGATGTTTCTTTCATTACTCTATCACGCAAAAACTACTAAACCTGCAATTTTGTACACATATACAGTACAGATATTCGAATAAATATAGGATATTTATTAAAAAAACAAATATTTTTCATAAAAAAAATTAAAAAGTAAAATATCAACATTTTGCTACTTCAGCACCATCAAGCTTACAGTAATGAAGTTATACGAGCGAAGCTGCGGGTAAAAGATAGTACTAGATAAAACTAGTCTACCTGAGGTAGGTGTAGAAATTCGTGTGCGTACATCTGTCTTGCCTCATCTATTTCAGCCGGCAAACAGGTTGCTTTGTAAATCGTAGGGTGATATTACGTGAAATTACAGGGTAAGAAATATACCATCTACTACGAGGTGGCATCAAAGATACATAAAGATTATTAACTTCTTACATTTCTCTCAAGTTACGAACACTGATTAGACTATTTGCTTCTGCAATAGCATATGCTGGTGGTCACTCTATTCTCCCAAATTTGAATTTAAATGAATCTGTATTATTGTAAACATGTACAACATTTAATTGAAAAGAATACAAGCTGAGTTTCTTGTCAGTTCTTCTCATCTCGAAATCATTCCCAACTGACGGTAGATTTGACATATCATAAGTCTGTAATAGACCTACATGAATAAAGATATTTTGATTTGATTTGATAGGAACACAATGTACGGTCACCCATCAGGACCATATCACACTGCTTAACGTCATTGATCGATAGCACAGTGCTGTGAGCTTATATATTGTGACATATTGACGAAAAGACAGATGTAGTTAGGGCAGCTACTGCCTGACAATGTTGATTATATATAATTTTCCTTAATATACATTTTATCATTTGCTGAGGGTCTATTTTATTTACATTATAATTACTACCGACCCCACATTGGTGACCTACCGACCGGAACAAATACAACATAATGGAACAACAAATCGGGTATGTACCAAACGATACTAACAATTCCGGAGCCGACACATTTCGAATTGGCGTGAAAGTACCACCTTTCTGGCCCGAAGAGCCAGCCGTATGGTTCGCTCAGATCGAAGGACAATTCACATTGTCAAACATTATAGCCGATACCACAAAATTTTATTTTGGTCAGTCAATCGATCACCAGTACGCAGCCGAGGTGAAAGATATAATTGTTTCGCCGCCACCTACGGATAAGTACGAAAAACTATAATTCGAACTTATAAAACGACTTACCACGTCAAAGGAGCGTAGAATTAAGCAATTATTGATGCACGAAGATCGGAGACAGGAAGCCTTAACATTCTTGGTCACCTGAAAAGTCTCGCTGGACAAGCAGTAAGTGAAGATCTTTTGCGTACTATCTGGTCCAGTCGCTTACCCGCTAACCTTCAGGCTATCGTCGCTTTGCAAAAGGATAGCACACTTGAAGCCACCGCCGACTTGGTTGATCATGTACACGATATCGCACCACCTACCATCGCATATATATGTTCAACACCATGTGCCAGCGAGTAGAGGAGTTAACTAGCCAAGTACAAGCCTTAGTACTAAAGCAACAAGATCAGTCTCGTTCCAGATCGAGAGGCAGACCTTACTATGGTGGACGTACTAATTCAAGATTCCCGATCTAAATCACAAACCAACGATGTATGCTGGTATCATAGAACCTTCGGATATATATGTACTACTCCCTGCACATACAAGTCGGAAAACTGCACAGGCAGCCAGTAGTGGCGGCAAATGACTGCCTAGTATGCAACGGCCGCCTCTTCGTCACTGACAGGAAAACCAAGGTCCAGTTCCTAGTAGACACAGGCTCTGACTTATGCGTATTCCCAAAATCAGCGATACCCAAAATACCGACCCCACACCTTAGCTGCTCGCATAAGGAAAGATGATGCAAAACGGTTAGTTCGAGCAGCTGGGATGTCAATAGTGTAGGGGTGGAGCCGCTCTCAACGTCTTGTTGTACGTTGATGGAACGGTGCTGGAAGAATGAGGTTTCTTTATAAATACATTTTAAATATTTGATACTTTGTTCCTTTTCTATTATTTGTCACATTTGAAAAATATATGTCTTTACCTTCAGCGACCGTAGTTTCTCTTAGAACTAAACTTAAAATATATTAAAAATACAGCCCTTAAGTAACCTCAGTCATTAAAAAGGGCACTGTCAGTAATGTGGACTAGTAACCCCATTGTTAGCAATGTACCGATGTGGTAAATTGCCATTTGCTTCTCAATACATCTACGAAAATATTATGTATGCCAGGAAAAATATTAACAGATTTAAAAAAGTAGGTGATTACACTGATAAAAGCTTACGTAATGTCAACTAACTAATTTTACCTAAGTGCCGTTTGACGAAAGTCAGTAATTCGTTTTATGGAAATTGCGTAAGGGTTTACAACAAACTCCAGAGTCGGTACTCAATTTGCCAGAAAAAAAAATTCAAATGTGTCATAAAATATTTTCTTTGTAAAAAAGCTTATTATAAAATTGAAGAATTTATAAATGATAATAATGTTTTTGTAGAAAATATCTAACTTAAATTTCATAGCGCTGACAATGTTATCAGATTAAACAGAGATTAAGTGCGTAGCGGTTTCTATGTTGATTGTCGCATGCCTAATCCTTGTTGTTAATTAAATATAAGTAAATCAATATTTATTTAAAGGAGCAACACACAAGTTTCTTGCTCGTTCTTCTTGTGATCAGCATTCCGAATGAGCGGTAGAATAAAAAACTTGACTATTCAAAAGTGCTTATATTAAGTTTATTTGAATAAAGATTATTTCTATTTCTATTTCTATTTTGAATATACCATAATTATTTAACGGCACGTAAATAAATAACGAAATGTAGTTAAAATATTATACTACCGAATGAGTTAAATTTACATGAATCTGCGATGAATTTTCAAAGTAATATATAACTAACTCTAAGAACAATAGTTATGAACTTACGTACCTACACAACTTAGTTAGCAACTTATTAAACTTGTAAGTTAGCTAAGGAGATGGCCAAGTTAACGCAAGATTACATTTCATAAACAACTTAGTCACGGGAGTTATTTTTTTTATACTAGACAACTTTTATATACACATTAGCTAAACATTTTATAAACAGCAAACGTTTGCCATATAAATAAATGTTGCTATTAAAAAATAAAAGGGTGACAACTTAAGACTGTATGTATTTTTCAATGTCACATATTTAAAAAATTAAAAATAAAAAAAATTGTCGATATAAATTAAAGAAAATTTTTTTGGAGTGAGCTAACCTTGACACTTGTAGCACTTGTAAGCAGTTATAAACCTATTCTATGACCTGCTGAATACATATAAAATTTCATCAAAATCGGGCAAGCTGTTTCGAAGAAGTATTAACACGAAACCTGTGATACGAGAATTTTATATATTAAATACATTATATATATAGAAAACACCCAGACGGATACAAATAATCATACTCATGAATACAAATGTTTGTACCGTGCGGTGGTCTACCGGTTTGGCACACCGCCTTACTTCGCAGGTTCGATTCCTCGCACGGTACATGCATCGAGGCCGTCAGTCTGTTTACCAACATCGTAGTATAGAAAAAGTGAATCCAAAAAAAATACAATTACATAGGGTTTCAGGCGTCCGTAGGCTACGGTAATCACCATCAGGTGAGCCGTATGCTTGTTTGCTACCGTCGTAGTATAAAAAAAGGCGTAAGCTCTACCAATCCAATTATAAAAGAATATATCAGTGAATATATGTAGCGTATATATATATATATATATATATATATATACTAGCTGTACCCGCGACTTCGTCCCGTGGAATACCCCAAGTTACTCCTTATCACATCAGCTATCTGCCAATAAAAATCCCGTCAAAATCGATCCAGCCATTTCAGAGATTAGCCGGAACAAACAGACAGACTGACAAAAATCGTAAACAATGTTATTTTGGTGTATGTACCGTATTTATATTCATATGCATGTAGTAGAAAACGGTTATTTCAATATTACAAACAGACACTCCAATTTTATTTATATGTATATATATGTTAACAGTCGATTGGAGATCATGTACGGAATTTTAATGAGTTCAGCGAGAGGCGAAGAGAAATATGTATATGTATATAGTATTAAACATGTTGGTTCATCGGAGATTCTTGAATGAATGAACATCATATATATGTTCATAGAGTAGCGGACTAGCGGTCTAGCACACCGCTTTACCTCTGATGGTCGCGGGTTCGATTCCTCGCACGGCACAAACATTTGTATTCACGAGTATGATTGTTTGTATCGGTCTGGGTATTTTCTATATATATTATGTATGTATTTACGAAAAAAAAATATCTATGTACTTGTATCAGTTATCTAGTACCCGTAACACAAGCTTTAGCTAGCTTAACTTGGGTCTAGATGGCGCTGTGTGAATTGTCCTGAGATTATTATTATTATTTAAAATTAATATCAGTTCAGTAGTTTTTGCGTGAAAGAGTAACAAATATCCATCCTTACTCATAATCGGTAGGGAAAAAATTAAAATTATAATGTAAAAAATTTTATGTTTATAAGCGGCTAATATGTCCTACATGAATAAACCCCCTCCGATCGATCCCCCGTCCAATTCAAACGGGGATCGAAATTACGACGGCCTGAGCCGAGGTTTGAACCCCTAGTGGTGCCCTCAGACTAAAGTCGTATCCGTCAGGCGGGAGTTGGCCTTCAGCCGATCCATAAGTCCTTCCTTTGGTTTGGAGTGCCATCTGCACTCGCCCGCTAACGTCCGGTGAAGCTGTAAAGGCCAGCTGCGGCCAACAGCATTAGAGTAGTCCGGAAAAAAAAATGAATTAACGATTTTTGAATTTGAATTTGAAATTGAATCTTTCGGGATTATAATACTAGCTGAACCATGCAGCTTCGTGCATCACACTTACTTCACATTTATCACTATATATCGGCCAATTTACATAATATCATTTTAAATTATAGTTATATGTTATTCTGATATATAAGTTATATTACTGTAAAGTTTCATAAAAATCAGTTCAGTAGTTTTTGCGTGACAGCGTAACAAACATCCCAACTTCCACACTTATAATATTAGCACATATAACATAATATATTAGTAAGGTTTAAGAAGATTTCGCTCATCTTTTTAATTTATAATCTATGTGTTATAAGTAGAAATAGAAATAATAGAAATAATCTTTATTCAAATAAACTCATTACAAGCACTTTTGAATAGTCATATTTTGATTCTACCACTCATTCGGAATGCAGATTCATCACAAGAAGAATGAGCAAGAAACTTGTGTGTTGCTATTTTTAAGAGATGTTTTTTTTATATAAATAATTACAGTGTAACAAGTAAGAGGCATGCGATAATCAACATAGAAATCGCTACGCACTCATTATTAGTGTAATCAGATAATATTGTCAGTGCTATGTATTTAAAAATTTTCTACAAAAACATTATTATCGTTAACGAATTCTTCAATTTTATAGTAAGCTTTGTAAGTCTGATGTATAAGCTAAATTGTTGTAGAGTTACATCAAAATCCGTTCAGTAGTTTTTGCGTGAAAGAGTAACAAACTTCAGTTCCTATAATATTAGTAAAAATAACTATTTTAGAGGCAAAGAATCTTACTAGTATTAGTCCAACACTAAAATAAAATTATTTAAAAGAGCAACACGCAAGTTTCTTGCTCGATCTTCTTGTGATGACAGCATTCCGAATGAGCTGTAGATTGAAAAATGTGATGACTATTAAAAAGTGCTTCAATGTAAGTTTATTTGAATTAATTATTTTCTACTAGCTGACCAGCGCAACGTCGTGGCGACACACTAACTTGACATTTATCATCCCCATTTACCAATATCTTTTTAAATTATACCCCTAGCTACCCACCCCGGCTGGGGGGGAAGGGGATTGTTAGTAATGTGGACTCATGACCATTACTAGCAATGTACTATATCAGGTTGACCTCCACGCGGTTCCCCCTGGAAACCATCGTGATAAATTCTTGGTGAGTTGGTCACGATGGGCTAATTGACCTGACCTCATGCTCATCTTGTCATCCTCCACTGGTGCCCCATCAGCGTAAACCGATAGCGCAGGCGGGTGCACCATTCCACTATTATTCACAAAAAAAAACCCACCCAGCGTCGCACGGCTGTACATGTATTATTTATCTCTATTTATTAAAAAAACCGCTTTATAATCCGTTGCGTAGTTTTAAAGATTTAAGCATACATAGGGACAAACAGCGACCGCGACTTTGTTTTATGCTATAACTAGTTAATCGCCCCAGCTTCGCACGGGTGTACATGTATTATATATATAAACCTTCCTCTTGAAACACTCTATGTATTAAAAAAACCGCTTTATAATCCGTCGTGTAGTTTTAAAGATTTAAGCATACATAGGGACGGACAGACAGCGACCGCGACTTTGTTTTATACCATACTAGCTATTCGCCGCAGCTTCGCACGGATGTACATGTATTATATATATAAACCAAATTGTTATGACTATTCAAAAGTGCTTAAATTAAGTTTATTTGAATAAATGAATTTGTATTCTATTCTTAAACCTTACTATGAAACACTCTATCTATTAAAAAAAAACCGGTTCAAAATCCGTTGCGTAATTTTAAAGATTTATTCTTATTCTTTATTGTACACACACAGGAAAAAAAATAGCAGTAATAAAATAAAAGTAATGTACAAGAGCGAGCTTATCTTTAAAAAGAAATTTAAACATACATAGAGACAGATAGACAACGACTTTGTTTTATACTATGTAATGATTCTAGTTTTTTTATACACGGAACCCAAAAACTCCCACTATGCCATTCATCACAGTTGACCTCTAATCTGCTGACCTTTGGCAGCTTTTTTAATATCACGCTCTTATGACCGTGTTCAGAATATTATTTATTGTTTGCAATAAAGAGTGAACGTTCTGAATTCGGGTTAGCATTTGTTCGGATTTTTGCGGACATATCCGGATTTCACACTAGTTCACGAGTGCTGCTTGTTTTGTTTTTATGGATGATAATGGAATGGAGCACCCGCCTGCGATAACGGTTTACGCTGACGGGGCACCAGTGGAGGATGACAAGATGAGTCAGGTCAGTTAGCACATCGTGATAAATTCACCAAGAATTTGTCAGGATGATTTCCAGGGGGAACCGCGTGGAGGTCAACCTGACATGGTACATTGCTAGTAATGGGGTCATGAGTCCACATTGCTGACAATCCCCTTTCCCCCCACTGCTGCGTGTTGCTGTGTTGTTGTTCTGGTCTGCTCTAATCACTACGACTGGTTTACTCTTAGTGTGTTTTTTTATTGGGTTGTGTGGGCTACTGCCAGGTGCTCGGGCTTGTAGCACTGCGACTGCACTGATATATAAGGCGCAGATCCGGCCGCATATGGAATACTGTTCTCATCTCTGGGCGGGAGCACCACAATACCAGCTACTTCCATTTGACCGCATTCAGAACCGAGCAGCCAGAATCATTGGTAATCAACGTCTATGTGACAGACTCGACCCATTGGCTTTGCGGCGAGATATTGCATCTCTGTGCATTTTATACCGCATATATCACGGGGAGTGTTCTGAGGAATTGTTCGGATTAATACCAGCTGCTGAGTTTCAACACCGTACCACCCGCCAGAAACTGAAATACCATCCTGATCATCTGGATGAATGGCGGTCTTCCACAGTGCGGTTTTCTAGAAACTTTTTGCCCCGCACAACCACATTGTGGAATCACCTTCCAGCAATGGTATTTCCGAACCGATACAATATTGAAACCTTCAAGAAAAGAGCTTATTCCTTTTTAAAAGGCCGACAACGTACTTGCAATTCCCCTGGTGTTGCGGGTGCTCATGGGCGGCAGTAATCACTTACCATCAGGTGAGCCGCATGCTCGTTTGTCCCCTGTGTTATAAAAAAAAAAACCTACATAGATCTATTGTGCTCGCCCTTTTCAGAGTTCGCTACCTAGACCCGTCAGGGACAAGAATTGAAGGATATTCTTAGGAGCGATGGTTTTTATCTCCTCAGGATAGAGTGTATACTTTCCAAAGGAGATATTACGTTTATGCATGAGTGGGCTATATTAACATAGGATGTGTAGTGGCGTTTCCTTCAGGCTTTATATTTAATATTTTGATTGTAATGAATTAGTTTGTATTCACACATTTCAACTTAAAAATGTAAAAAAACTGTTGAATTACGAATCCTTCTAAGATTATTTCTATTTCTATATTTCACTTTTCAATAGTCAAGTTTTTTTATTCTACCACTCATTCGGAATGCAGATTCTTCACAAGAAGAATGAGGCAGAAACTTGTGTGTTGCTCTTTTAAATAAATATTGATTTACTTATATTTAATTAACAACAAGGATTAGGCATGCGACAATCAACATTGAAACCGCTACATAACATTGTCAGCGCTATGAATTTTAAGTTAGATATTTTCTACAAAAACATTATTGTCATTTATAAATTCTTCATATTTATAATAAGCTTTTTACAAAGAAAATATTTTATAACACATTTGAATTTTTTTCTGGCAAATTGAGTAAGAGAAACCACGGTCGCAGAAGGTAAAGACATATATTTTTCAAATGTGACAAATAATAGAAAAGGAACAAAGTATCAAATATTTAAAATGTATTTATAAAGAAATATAATTATTATATAAAAAGGTGCGTTATGCACACCCCTTCTT
Source organism: Achroia grisella (assembly GCF_030625045.1). Taxonomy (NCBI): domain Eukaryota; kingdom Metazoa; phylum Arthropoda; class Insecta; order Lepidoptera; family Pyralidae; genus Achroia; species Achroia grisella. The sequence continues at coordinate 518,336 of NW_026713015.1, forward strand.
CCCTAACCGTATGGTCACCCTATCCATAATCAACATTGTCAGGCAGTAGCTGCCCTAACTACATCTGTCTTTTCGTCAATATGTCACAATATATAAGCTCACAGCACTGTGCTATCGATCAATGACGTTAAGCAATGTGACATGTTCCTGATGGGTGACCGCACATTGTGCTCCTATCAAATCAAATCAAAATATCTCTATTCATGTAAGTCTATTCAGACTCTTATGATATGTCAAATCTACCGTCAGTTGGGAAAGATTTCTTGGAGTTTTAGAATTTTTTTTTTAAGTCAGTTTATTTACAACTAGCTTTTGCCCTCGGCTTCGCTCGCGTTAACTTATCACCTTAGGGGTGGAATTTATCAAAATCCTTTCTTAGGGGATGCCTACGTCATAGTAGCTTTATGCATGCAAAGTCTCAGCCCGATCGATTTAAAATTGACAAAGTTTCATACAAACTTTCATCCCCTATTTTATCCCCTTGTGGGTAGAATTAATCAAAATTCTTTCTTAGCGGATGCCTACGTTATAACATCTACCTGCATGCCAAATTTCAGCCCGATCTGTCCAGTGGTTTGGGCTGTGCGTTGATAGATCACTATGTCAGTCACCTATAAGTTACATACATTTAGATGTTTATATAGGTGTCTGTCTAATATTATTTGTGATATTTTTATTACTTTTGAACGTCAAGTTTGCGACGCAGGTTTTTTTATGGGTGATGACGAAATGATGCACCCGCCTGCGCTAACAGTTTACTCTGGCGAGCCGCCAGTGGAGGATGATAAGATGAACACGAGGTCAAGTCAGTTAGTTCGTGTCAAATTCACCATGATTTCCAGGGGGAACCGCGTGGAGGTCAACCTGCATGGTACATTGCTAGCAACAAAATCATTAGCAACGGCGGATCCAGGGGGGGTCATGAGGGTCATGACCCCCCTTGAGCCCAGGACTTAAGTGGACCACTAATTGAACACAATGATTTTATTTATATATTTTGTCACCATACAGATTTTATTAATATTTTTAAGTCCAGTACTTACGTACAATAATAAAATACTTGTATCAAAATTAAATTATAACTTCCTGACTTGACCACGACCAGGTGACCCCCTCCTGGCGCCAAAGCTGGATGCGCCCTTGATCATCAGTCCACATTACTACCAATCTCTCCCGAAGTTGCACGGTATACCTAGTAACACTATGTATATATGTGTGACATACAAGCTCAGGATTATCGATCTCCCACCCACTTGACAAACAGCGGACATATGTTGCTAGCATTAATTTGCCATTTCATACATACTAGAGACATGCTCTGACTTCGTCCGGAACCCTATATAAATAGTATTAAAACCACAAGGTCTTAAGGTTACTATGAAACAAATATTGAAGAAGATTGAAGCTGTAAAATCCAGCTGCGGCCAACAGCATTAGAGTAGTCCGAAAAAAACAAACAATTTTGTATCTATGTTTGAAACTGTTGTAGTGATAAGAAAAAAGACTAGGTAAACGGAGAAAATTTATTACTATAACGAGGGTAGTTCCTCTACTTGGGATACCTCGTCATCAGAACCAATGTTGGGCATGGTGTAGGCAAGAAATAATAGTCTGGATTTAAAGTATAATTGTCTATTAACTCACTCCCGATAACAAAATAATAAATTTAACAACGATTAGCCAGATGCAAACGGATTAGTCAGGGAAACGCGGCAAGTTCGGTACAGAGTGAAGAACAACCTCTCGCGCTCGTCCCCAATTCAAAAGTGCCGTTTCGTAATTGCCGTTAAAACTGCTTTACCCTGTACCGACCTCACCCAAGCAAACCGCTTGACGTTTCCAACAACGATAATAGATGGCGCTATTCTAGTAGAAACTAATCAATTGAGCCTCTTTGCTGATTCTGCGACAACTATATATACTGACAATTAGGAATAGAAAGAAGGAATTGAAGTATCAAAAACAAGAATGTAATATAAAAGAACTATAAATTTAAACACAAATTTAGAATATAAAACATTTCTTCATTAGCCAGTTACAACAGAAACCAACCAATAAACCTTATATACACGAGGGTAGTGTTTTGAAATGAATTTAATTGAATATTTATTGCTTACTTTTTTTTTTTGACAATTCACACAGCGCCATCTAGTCCCAAGTTAAGTTAGTGTTACGGCCACTAGACAACTGATATAAATACATAGATATTTTTTTCGTAAATACATACATATTATACATAGAAAACATCTAGACAGATGCAATCAATCATACTCATAAATACAAATGTTTGTGCCGTGCGAGGAATCGAACCCGCGTTCATCGGACGTGAAGCGGTGTGCTAGACCGCTAGACCGTCTAGACCGCGTCGTCGAAGCATATCTTAAAAGTGTTCGCGGTAAGCGAAATGAATTCTTATATTAACATTACGTAGCGTACATTATGTAAATTTACACTCGAAGCGTGTTATTACGTTTTATTTATGTAGTTAATATATTCAGGGAATACATTGTAATTTGCGGTTATGGTTTTATTTTGTGGAAAAACATCCACGTTCGAGGTAGTTTTAAGGTGACACCCATACAGGAGAAGATTTTAGAGAGCCGCCTAAGGTGGTACGGTCATGTCATGCGACCATCAGACCACATAAGAAAGAAAGAAAGAAAAATATTTTATTCAGTGCAATGTAAAATTACAATATAAACAACAAAAGAAAAAAAAGAGCAAATAAAATGTATGTTGGAGCTTCAGCAGCTCCAATAATACAAATTTTGATATGATGAATAGTTTAATTGCTGATTCTTTACAAGATTATAAAATAAGGTGTAACTTTGCCGCCGTACTATGCACAAGTGGCGGTCGGCTCCGTTCGGGTATTGTCGGTGTCCTCCGGACGGACCCCGCTGGTCGCGCTGCTGGTTGATCAGAGTGCCGTGTAATGAACAATGTACATATAATTAATCTTAAACTTAAAACCGTGTAGATAAGTAAAAATAAACATAAAATAATAATTCTTTATTTCGCACAGACAAACAAAGAACAATAAAAAAATATGATAAAAAGACAATCTATTATTGACAGATATTATTTACATAGAGAAGGTAGAAGGCGCACAGTAGACAACATATTTATAATACACATATAGATATACATACATTTTATAAGTATAAATAAATAAACTTACACACTAATACATATTATACATATACATACATAAACTACATATGAGATGAGAACAAAAGGAAAATTTAGTTATAGTTTAGTTACAGAGAGAGAGATAATGAGATTTTAGTGAATTTTGAAATATAGTAAGTGATTGTGCTGATCGAATGGGAAATGGCAAGGAGTTCCAGAGCTAGTAAAATAATCATTTTTTACATCCAAAAGTGCACTGAAATGGCTCTACTCAGCTTTAATGTCAAGAAGACACACATGACAAGAACAGTGCTTGACATAAGTACCCAGCCCAGAAGACGCGGCAGACCCCGTCTCACATGAGAAGGATATAAAAAGCGCCAAAATAACCTCACAGACGACCCAGGACAGAACGTCCTGGCGAAGACTGACCAGACGGGCTGACCCCAAATAAATGGGAGCAAGGCCAGGCAAAAGAAAAAGGTATTATTTTGTGGAATTGACCTGGTGTTATCTTTAACGGAGAGTGAGTCGGAAATATATCATCATCTGCTTCTTCCTTATCACATTTATTTGTGGTCGGCGTAGTATGTTTTTCTGGGGGGATTGTTAGTAATGTGGACTCTTGACCACATTACTAACAATGTACCATGTCAGGTTGACCTTCACGCGGTTCCCCCTGGATACCATCGTGATAAATTCCTGGTGAATTTGTCACAATGTGCTAACTAACTTGACCTCATGCTCATCTTATCATCCTCCACTGGTGCCCCGCCAGCGTAAACCGTTAGCGCAGGCGGGTGCACCATTCCATTATCATCCATAAAAAAATAATATGTTTTTCTCTTCCATTCATCTCTATTCGCAGTCATCGCGTTATTTACTTCTTTTCTTTCCATATCATCTTTCACACAGTCCATCCATCTCTTTTTCGGCCTTCCTCTGCCCTTATAACCATCCACATTCATATGTAACACCTTTCTTAAAATATTCTCTTCATTCCTACGCATTACATGTCCATACCACGATAGACGATTACTCTTCAACCTCTCCGACACCGGCGCCACTTTCATACTTCCTATCTTTTCTTTCCTTTTACGTCCGATGATCGCGGGTTCGATTCCTCTAACGGCACAAACGTTTGTATTCATGAGTATGATTGTTTGTATCGGTCTGGGTATTTTCTAGGTACATTACGTATGTATTTACTCTGCTTACCGTGGGACTAGATGAAGCTGTGTTAATTGTCTAAGGTTCTTTATTTATATACTAGCTGACCCCGCGACCTCCGTTCCGCCTCAGTATCAGTATACATATCAGTTTTTTTAAGTTTAGTTACACAATAAGTTTATGAACGCACCCTGCTTGACAGGTACGTACAGTTTGTAATGTTTTTGTATAATACAATTTCCTCGCAATTTTTCTATATTTTGTCACCATTTACTTACTTACACCCTGGACTTTTTCGAATATTTCAAGACTAAAAATAGCCAAATCGGTTTAGCCGTTCTCGAGTTTTAGCGAGACTAACGAACAGCAATTCATTTTTATATATATAGAAAGATAGATTATGATGTAAGAAAATAAATAGTAATTGATATAATTGTCCACAGATCCAATAAGCTGAAAGCCTTCTGGTTCAGCATATCAGATGAACCTCTGCCAGCTCTCGACTTCCTCTCAGCGGCTCTACTCTCAGCGGAGTATGAGCGCGCACTGGGCCGGGCGCTGGCTATGCCTGAATGTAGACTAATACCCTTCTTTGGAGCCTTTTTAAGGGAACTCAGGTGAGTTATTGAATAGAACTAGTAGATTACCGCGACTGCGGGTGGGGGGCGGGATGAGGAGTGGGGGAGGAGGAAATTGTTAGCTTAGGTGAGTTACTGAATAGAACTAGTAGATTACCGCGACTGCGGGTGGGGAGAGGGGGGGAAGAGGGGAAGGGGGGGAGATTGTTAGTAGAATAGAATAGAAAATCATTTATTTAAATAAACATAATTTAAACACTTTTGAATAGTCCATTGAAATAAAACGGTTCTGGCTTGACCGTTTCCTTCTTGGACGCATGGCCGACCGAATAACTGACTAATATCCTTTGGAGCGTTCTTAAGGGAACTCAGCTGAGTTACTAAATAGAACTAGTACATTACCGCGACCGCGGGGAAAGGGGGAGGAGATTATTAGCAGAATAGAATAGAATAGAAAATCATTTATTCAAATAAACTTCATTTAAACACTTTTCAATAGTCCATTGAAATAAAACGGTTCTGGCTTGACCGTTTCCTTCTTGGATGCATGGCCGACCGAATAACTGTATAATATCCTTTGGTCGACTTCGATAAAGCCGGTAGTCATTTATGAGAGGTTACGCGATATTTTCCGTGTTTCTGATCTAATTTTAGTGGTTACTAAATACTTCTAATGGAAATCATACTATTTGGTTTGGATTGGTTGTATAAGAATTTTTTCAAAAACAATCCATTGTCTATGGGAACTCAAGTGACTTACTAAATAAACTAGTAGATTACCGCGACTGCGAGTGGGGGGATAGATGAGGAAGGGGGGGGTAGATTGTTAGCAGAATAGAATAGAATAGAAAACGAATTGTTCAAATAAACTACATTTAAACACTTTTGAATAGTCCGTTACAAAAATTACTATTCAAAAGTGTTTATATGACACATATTATAAAAAAACGATTCTGACTTGACCATTTCCTTCTTGGATGCATGGCCGACCGAATAACATACTAAAAATGCTCTTCTTTAAAACTCAAAATACAATAAAAACAGCAAGTCGTACCGCGGCGTAAATCCCCAATTCGCGTATGAAATCACGACTTCTCTAGTATAAAATGAAAACAAACATAAATTGTAAAATAACAAACCCGAAAATAAAGATATATATATCGAGTCGTTTATACCACTCTATATAAATCTTTACTGTTGCGTATAATGTATATATACATGTAAACCATCCTCTTGGATCACTCTATCTATTGCTTTAAAATCCGTTGCGTAATTTAAAAGATCTAAACGAACAGATAGCGAAAGCGACTTCGTTTTATACTATGTAAAGTCGGTAAATAAAAACAAACATAAATTGTAAAATAACAAACCCAAAAATAAAGATATATATATAGAGTGGTTTATACCTGATACATATATAGAGTCATTTTTACCACTCTATATAAATCTTCACTGTTGCGGATAATGTAATTATTACAAAGTCCAATACGGAGAATACATTGAAAAATGGCGAGCGGAAATTGATAATGTCACGTACAAAATGGGATGCAACGTGAGTCGAAGATTACAAGAATATAATATTATATCTGCACTGAGCTGTTAATACCTTCCGATACCGAGGTGAACTTTGTATAAAGTCGTTTGCGTGGATAGGATGGCATGGCTATTTCGATCGAATTACTTTGTTAGCTGTATTTCAGTCACAGGATAAGTTATGATTTTTTTTATACTGCGATGGTGGCAAATGACCATACGGCCTATCTGATGGTAAACGGTTACCGTAGCCTATGGACGCCTGAAACACCAGGAGTCTCACGTGCGCGTTGCAGACCCTTAAGAAACCTTAATATACCCTTCTTGAAAAACCCCATGCTGTAGTCTCATGAGGAAACCTCGGCAGGTAGTTCTTTCCACAAACTAAGTGTACGCGGGAGGAAGCTCCTCTGAAACCGCACTGTCCGAGACCACTTAGGTTCCAGTGTGTGGGGATGAATTCCCTGTCGATGGCGAGCGGTGTGAAGATATCTTAGTCTTTAGGAATAGCAATGCATGTGTGGTATTACGGCCGTCATGTGATAACGTGATATCCGTGATACTGTTCATGTATATATGTGACGGTTACCACATACCGTCAGGTTAGCCGTCAGTTATTTGATATTCTCATTCATTCATTCATAATTTAAGAGCCACGCTCTTGTTGGTGGAGCTCTTGCCACTTTCCACGACCTTCCATCATGCTCTTTACAAGTTGATAGGACATGACTCCAATTTTTTCTTTCATTATTATAAAAAATTATATCACATCTTACTAATATTAACGTGTATGTATATGTATATATGTATATATTAATTTATTCAATACATATCTTACATATTCATATATGTATATAGTAATTTTGTTTACTGTATATTTATCTAAATATATATAACTCAAACGTGACTGACATAGTGATCTATCAACGCACAGCCCAAACCACTGGACGACTGGACAGAAATTTGGTATGCAGGTAGATGTTATGACGTAGGCATCCGCTAAGAAAGGATTTTGATTAATTCTACCCCCAAGGGGATAAAATAGGGGATGAAAGTTTGCATGAAACTTTGTCAATTTTAAACCGATCGGGCTGAGACTTTGCATGTATAAAGCTACTATGACGTAGGTATCCCCTCAGAAAAGATTTTGATAAATTCCACCCCTAAGGGGATAAATTAACGCGAGCGAAGCCGCGGATAAAAGCTAGTATATTATATATATATATCAAAGGGTGGATCCAGCTTTGGCACCTGGTCGTGGTCATGTCATGAACTTATAATTTAATTTTGATAGCAATACATACAAGTAAAAAGTAGGTATTTTATTAATGTACATAAGTGCTGTACTTAAAAATATTTATTCTTTATTGTACACTTGAAAAACTTTACACTTAATAACTTGTACATATCGCTATCTTCTCTTGAAGACATCAAGAGAAGCACTATTTAAATATGATTAATTAAATATTGAAGGTATGTAGTTACATAAAATCTGTATGGTGACAAAATCTATATTAATAATTTCGTCTAGGGGTACGGTAGACTCGAACGAATACATAATGTGAATAACAAAAATAAAAAAATATTGATTTCGAGTCGACAACATATATCCGCAAAATTCGGATTATGGTAAATTTCGTTAAATTCTAATGACACTGACAAATAAACTGCAGTCGCCATCTTTTCAATTTACTAGCTAACAACCAATCAATATATCGCGTGCGTTTGCGCCAAAATAGTATCCATCACAAAGATCTGTGACTCGTGTGTAAAACTAAACGTCTTGCTAAAAACAATGAGTTCATCATCATCAGCCCACTGCAGTCCACTGCTGGACATAAGCCTCTCCCAAGGCACGCCACTGGGCACGATCTTCAGCCCTTCTCATCCAGTTACTACCCGCAACCCTACGTAAGTCGTCGCTCCACCTAGCTGCGGGGCGTCCTACACTACGTTTGCCAATTCGCGGTCTCCACTCTAGAACACGCCTACTCCAGCGAGCGAGTGAGTGAACCATAACAAAATTAAATACTTTTCTTCAGTCGTTGACGTTTCGAGAAAATATTGTTTTTGACACTTTTTTATGATAAAAGAGTATATAGTTATGTGTTTTTTCTTTAAATTGTCCGATTGCGAGACATGTTTGTCAATTGTTTTTATTAATATATTACCCATATTTCACCCGGGTTTTCATCTAGTATATAAATAAAATCACTGTGTTCAATTAGTGGTCCACCTAAGTCCTGGGCTCAGGGGGGGTCATGACCCCCATATCCCCCCCTGGATTCGCCGTTGTATATATCTTGTACAGTTATTTATATGTATTAGTAAATTTAAAACAGTTCTCGCTAATACCCCACAACGCTTTCTGTTTTTAATCTAAGGTTAGATGAGAGGGAATGTCATACAGCATTAAGCTCGCCTTACAACAGGCGGACAAAAAGTTGTTTACTCAATAAAGATTAAATAAATAAATAATAATCTCAGGACAATTCACACAGCGCCATCTAGACCCAAGTTAAGCTAGCTAAAGCTTGTGTTATGGGTCCTAGACTGATACAAATACATAGATAATTTATATATATAGAAAAAAAAAATTATCGGTCTGGGTATTTTCTATGTATAATATGTATATATTATACATAGAAAATACCCAGACCGATACAAACAATCATATTTATGAATACAAATGTTTGTGCCGTGCGAGGAATCGAACCCGCGACCATCGGTCGTAAAGCGTTGTGCTAGACCGCTAGACCACCGAGGTCGTCAAAATAAATATTATAAACGCGAAAGTTTGTGAGTATGGATGGATGTTTGTTACTCTTTCACGCAAAAACTACTGAACGGATTTTGATGAAAGTTTACAGTAATATAGTTTATATATCAGAATAACACATAGACTATAATTTAAAAGGTTATTAATTAAATTTAGCGAAATGTAATGATAAATGTCATGTAAGTGTGATGCATACGAAGTCGCGAAGGACAGCTCGAATAATTCACTCTTCAACTGAAACTGACTGAAACTGAAACTGACGTGGTCGTGTGGAATGAGTAGTCATGCTCACTAAAATGTCCAGACATGTGGCGGCGTGGTGGGCCGGGTCATTGGGCTCCCTAAAATATGGTCGAGCGCAGTGATGGTTGGCTCATCCGTCATACACGTGAACGAGTGCTGCTTGTAGGGACTGGTCTGCTCTTATCACTACGACTGATTTAATCTAGACGACTTTTTACAAAGTCTAAGTCTAAGTTGAAATTGTTCTATTATTTTTTATTATTTAAATGTTTCTATTATACCCACACAGATGACTTTTTACAAAGCCTGCCTCGGACACTTTGGTGAAATTAAGTTTAAAAAACTTTTCTGTTATATCTAATTAACAACTCTATATATATATTAATCATTTCTCTCTCCACTCGACCACTCCCGACTTGTTATTTTTTAATTACAGCCACCCCTTTTGTTTGTAGTTCGCATGTAAATTAACACGTCCATTTGGGGCCGATGAGACCCGAGCGGGCCCCCCGGGTCCCATACGTCCGCGTCTACACAACAAACTAATCAAATTGCGCGACTTTGAACCTTATTTCATACTTAGATATGACTGCTTCTTAATTTATAAGTTTTAATGGGGTTATAACGGGCTCATATAAGTTTTCTATTAAAGCTGTTGTCTTAATAGAAAACATTGATTTCGTGTTTAATATTCATAACAATATTAAACTTATATTATAGAGAGGAAATATATTTTATTTTATACTAGTATGGTGACAAACAGGCATACGGCCCAGCTGTGTTTCAGTCACAGGATAAGTTATGATTTTTTTTATACTGCGATGGTGGCAAACGAGCATACGGCCTATCTGATGGTAAATGGTTACCGTAGCCTATGGACGCCTGAAACACCAGGGGTGTTACGTGCACGTTGCCGACTCTTAAGAAACCTTAATATTCCCTTCCTGAAAAACCCCATGCTCTAGTCTCGTGAGAAAACCTCGGCAGGAAGTTCATTCCACAACCTAAGTGTACGCGGGAGGCAGCTCTTCTGAAACCGCACTGTTCGAGACCACTTAGGTTCCAGCGTGTGGGAATAAATTTCCTATCGATGACGAGCAGTTTGATGGTAGAAGGTGGCCGTAGGCATCATGTCGAACAATTCCTCAGAACACAGTCCGTTGTATAATCGGTAGAACACACAAAGCGAAGCGAAGTCACGCCTCAAACTAAGTGGTTCGATACCGCCAGAGAGATTAAGATCATCGACAATTCTCATAGCACGTCTCTGGATCTGTCAAAAGGACCGAGCTGGTATCCAGGTGCTCCTGCCTAAAGATGAGAGCAATACTCCATGTACGGCCAAACTTGAAAGTTATATAAGAGAAGTCTCTGGTCCGCAGAGAAGTACCGCTTCGCTTTATTAAGCAAACCGAGTTTTTTGGACGCCAGCTTGATCTTTTCTTCGAGGTGACTACGGAACTCAACTGTGCTAGAGATGTCGATACCGAGAATCCCAATACTCTTAAAGATGGTAATGGACGTGTTCTGGAATTTCGGAGCCACAGCAAAAGGGGTTACTTAGCGGTGAACGCGCAGGTTTGTGTTTTGGTAGGGTTGAATTGAACTAAGCTCAGTCGCCCCTAATCGGAAACTCTGGTAAGAGTACTCTCGATTTCTGAAACAAGCTGTTCTCCATTTTTCTCCACAACGGAAAGAGGGATATTATGACGTCCCCAGTACTGTCATCCGCATAACAATGAATGTTAACTGTAGTTAATAAATCATTAATATGCAGCAGAAACAGTGTCGGGGAGAGAACAGAGCCTTGCGGGACGCCAGCGTTAATGTCCATGCTATCGGAGCAACTACCGTCGACCACAATTTAGATGCATCTGCCAGACAAAAAACTAGCGACCCATTTGCATAATCCCTCTGGTATTCCGTACGAGGGCAATTTCGATCGAAGACCTTTGATGTCAAACCCGATCGAATGCCTTCGCCATGTCAAGGCTGACTGCCAATGCCTCACCTTTACTCTCGATGGCAAGAGCCCAACGGTGTGTGAGATACACTAAAAGATCACTAGTTGAGCGATTATGGTGAAAGCCATATTGAAGATCGCTCAATAGATCATGATCCTCCAGGTATCCAAGGAGCTGTGTATTAATTACACGCTCCATCACCTCAGGCTAACATATGAAATAATATAAAATTGACTGACGGCGGCAATCTGCCACGGTAGCCCCGATACAGTCAGGTTACTCTTGGTACGGATATAATCGACAATGTTCTGTTCCTTAGTGGCGTAATGTAGACGATGATTATGAATCTCAACTCACTAAACGATTACTTGAATGACGAGCGTGCATGGCAATAATTGTTCATGCACAGGATTTTCATTTAATGTTAGACATAGACACCTATATAAATATACATTGTAAAAAAAGTAGTTTAGTTAAGTTTCTTGCCAGTTCTTCTCAATTGGATCCATATACTAAATTGGACGGTAGGAAAAAAATTAAAATTATATTGTAAAAAATTTGACGTTCCTAAGCTGCTAAAATGACCTACATGGATAAATGATTTTTTATTTATTTCAATAATGCCTTTTTTTTAAAGACCTCCTTCGGAGAGGACCTTCCATGAATTCCCTTTTTTAGTAACACTATCATTTTGTTTAAAGGGAGATCCTGGCTGCATCACCAGCTCTGACCAGCCATTCTGTAGCAGGCACCCCCACCAGGAGAGATTTTAAACGGGAATCCACAAAAGAGGATAGGTATGTACCTAATATATATTCTTATTATAAATACGAAAGTATGTGTAAAAGGCTGAACGAATTAATGAAATTAATATGTTACCGACTTACTTTCGATGGTCGCAGGTTCGACTCCTCGCACGGCACAATTATTTGTATTTATGAGTATGATTGTTTGTATCGGTCAAGGGTGAACGAATTAATGAAATTAATATGTTACCGACTTACTTTTGATGGTCGCAGGTTCGACTCCTCGCACAGCACAAACTTTTGTATTCATGAGTATGATTGTTTGTATCGGTATGAGTGTTTTCTATGTATAATATGTATGTATTTACGGAAAAGAAAATATATCTATGTATTTGTATCAGTTATCTAGTGCCCATAACACAAACTGTAGTGAGCTTAACTTGGACAATAATCTCAGGACAATTTACACAGCGCCATCTAAACCCAAGTTAAGCTAGCTAAAGCTTATGTTATGGGTACTACACAACTGATACAAGTACACAGATATATATCTGTTTTTTTCGTAAACACATACAAACACCAATACCGATACAAATAACCGTACTAATGAATACAAATGTTTGTGCCGTGCGACGAATCGAACCTGCGACGGTCGGTAAAGCGGTGTATTAAACCGCTAGACCACCGAGGTAATTTAATAAGTTAGTTACGTCTTTCCTTTACTGTATATTGCAAATAACGTATATTCTATATCTCTATCTGTTCTATTATTTTCAGAGGGTCTCTAAAGAAGGATGCGAGGAGAGAGAGCGGGAAGAGAGTGGACCAGGGCACCACAACGAGTCCACTGCGGGACGCGTGCAAGCGAGAAGCAAGAGTCAACGAGCCTAGTAGACAAGTGGTGAGAACAATGAGAATATTTATTATATTGAGAATATTAACAATAATTATCAATATTCTCAATCATCATTGCTTTGTCTTTATTCCGTTATTTGGAGTCGGCACATGTCCTTTTCTTTCACTGATCCCTACCTGTCGTTATATCTGAGCTTACTCTCCGTTTATAGATATCATCTCTCACACAATCCATCCATTTTTCTTTTGGTCGTCTTCTCCCTTTCCATCTATCCACGTTCATGTTAAGAGATGAGGTTCGCTCTTGGTGTTACTTCGCAACTTGTCTACATCAGGAGATTATTGAGAAAGTTGGTAATGTTGAGAATGTTGGTAATGTTGACAATATTGAGAATGTTGAGAGTATGATAATGTTGAGGATATTGAGAATGTTGAAAGTATGATAATGTTGAGGATATCGAGAAAGTTGAGAGTAGGATAATGTTGAGGATATCGAGAATGTTGAGAGTATGATAATGTTGAGGATATTGAGAATGTTGAGAGTACGATAATGTTGAGGATATCGAGAATGTTCTCAACATATATTGAAAATAATGAGAATATTGTGAAAGTTTGGAATATTTAATGGATAATTCCAATATATAGAAACATGGCAGTGAAATGACAAGGTTTAGAGGAACAATACTTAAGTACATGGCAATGCATAGGATTCTACGTCCGATGATAATGTGATGTTGTGGTGCTGTTCATGTATAAAGGTGACATTTACCACTTACCATCTAGTGTTTGTTTGCCATTCCAAGTACCTAAAAAGTCGTAGTTTTTTTTACCAATTAAAATCTTGTAATTATAGCTCAGATTTTATATGGTATGGTTAACCTTCCTGCGCTGAGGGCTTACGCTGGCGGGGCACCAGTGAGGAATGATGTGAGGCCGTCGTAGTAAATTCACCAGGAATTTCACCACGTTGGTTTCCAGGGGGAACTGCGTAAGGTCAATCTGATATGGTACATTATTAACAATAGGATACTAACAATTACCTTCCTCTCTAAACCTAATAATGATCAATTTGATCGCAGTACATAGCATCGTTTGACGAGGAAGGCGAGTCGGCTCCTGGCTGGAGGCGGGTGGGACCTGAAGGTCTGCTGAACTTGGAGAAGGTGTACCGGACCCAGGCGGTGATGGACCATATAGCCAGCTTTCATCAGCACCACTACGCGCTTGCCAGAAACAATGCACCAGTTTTTGGTGATTATTTAAGGTGATACGATTAGATAATAGTAATTATTTTCCCGGGAAATTCACACAGCGCCATCTAGTCGCAAACAGTGTTTCTTTGCAATAATATAATATGTAGAATGTATATTATGGATGTATATATGACACTAAGCAAAGCTTGTACTTATAGATACTAAATAACAGATACTTGACACTTAAATACCTTTTTTGTATATACCTACATAATCTACGTAGAAAAAATCCAGACCAATATAGAAGTGTAATAAATACAAATTATTCTACCATCCGAGGAATCTAATCCGTAACCAGGAAGTAAGGAGGTACTAAACCATTAGACCACCGAGGTTGTCTGACTGTATTCTTCTAAAGTTGAAAGTTGTCCCTTCATAAGATGTTTTAGGAAGGTTGAGATAAAGCACAAGATGTAGAGGCATGACATCTTAAATCTCCGTTATGACAACGTATGAATAGCATCATTGGTATGTTAGCTTCAATACATGAAGAACACTCAGTTGACTAATAATAATAATAAAAGTGCAACTGAAACTATTCAACATATAACCGGGACTTGCAAAAATATTGCTCAAACTGATTATAAACACAGGCATGACCAAATAGCTTCCATAATGATATGATACATGACTTAATCTAATTGAATGGCAACACATGAGTCACCTGATATTGCCCCTCGCTCTCTTTATCTACATTTACAGGTACAATTCTTAAAAGAGCCTAAGTAAGTAAGTAAGTCTTTTATTTCCATTACAGACAGATATGTAGATAACAATGAAGCCACTTACTTACTTACTTACAAGTAAATATAGTTAATAACCACCAATATTCTTCACAGAGCAGCAATGTCGGCATGCGAGGAGCCTGTGTTCACGCAATCCTCGCAGAAGACATCCGGCTGTGACTTTGAAAATGAGGCCTTATATGAACTAGAGGGGGGTGGATATTGCCCTGTACAACCCTTACCACATGACCACGGCGTCACCATGTTCCCGTTGGCACCGCAAAATGGCGACAGAATTGATAGGCATGTGTTACAAGTAAGTATCGAGCACAATAATTTCAAAGGTAATGTTGAAGTCAATGTCAGAGTTAAAGTCAAAGTCAGACTCAAATTCGGAGTCAAAGTCAAAGTCAGTGTTAATTTCGGAGTCAAAGTCAAAGTCAGAGTCAAATTAGGAGTCAAAGTCAAAGTCGGAGTGAAAGTCAAAGTCAGATTCAAATTCGGAGTCAAAGTCAAAGTCAGAGTCAGAGTTAAATTCAGAGTCAAAGTCAGAGTCAAATTCAAAGTCAAAGTCAAATTTAAGGTAAAGATCAAATTCAATCACAATAGAATATCATGTCATAGTTATTTTATTTTAATCTACCGCTCATTCAACGACAAGACACTTGTGTGTTGCTCTTTTAAATAATGATTGTAAGTTTGGTAACTTTACATTTTTAAGTTGTAACGTGTGAATACCAACTACCAAAAGGCACCAATTTATTAGGGTCAAAAGTAAAGATTTTTTATATATCACACTCTTAAAACTACAAGAGATTTTTTTATATTAAAAAGTCAAAGTAAAGGTCAAGATAACGTTCAAAGTGAATAAAATAGAATACAAAATTATTTATTCAAATAAACTGTATTTAAGCACTTTTGAATAGTCATAGTTATTTAATTTGAATCTACCGCACATTCGGAGAGCTGTCTCATCACAAGAAGAACGAGCAAGAAACTTGCGTGTTGCTCTGTTCCCCTCCCTTATCTACAGTACTGAACTGACCATACAGCGGCCATGACGCGCGCGCGCATTGTGTTGTGAATTAAAATAAATTAGAACTGTGTTAAACCTACTGTGAAACTGGAAAGCTAGCGAAGATACCTTCGAGACCCTGAAGCCCAAGAAATCCGCAGAACCATACAGGTACGTGACAGACGTTTCCACACATATTTTTCCCTATATATATACATAGTACTTTCCCTAACATTTGGGTAGCAGAGAGTAAATTCCCTAACAGATATTATAAAACAAAGTCCCTCACTGCTGTCTGTATGTTCATGATAAACTTAAAAAACTACTGGAGGGATATTCATGCAGTTTTGGTCCGTCAATACAGTGATTTCTGAGATAGCTTTAAGTGTATAGTCAATCATTAATAAACGATATGCGATAAATTCTGAACTGATTTTTATTATTCTTTCTTTAACCTAGAACATTTATTCTGAGACGGAAGTCTGTTTTTTTTAATTACCCGTGCACAGTTGATCTGAATCAAATTGTGAACCGGTTTTTATTGTGCTTTCTTTAATCTACAAGAGTAATCTTAACATGTATCTATAATTATATATGTTATCTCTTCATCTTAATACTTTGACTTTACAGATAATGCATCACGGCACCGCTTGTATAGTAGGAGAATCAGAATGGGGAGGCACTCTTGCGCAGCTTCGATTAGAACGCGCATGCGCTTTACTTACATGGTGTAGAACTGCGCATAGACCCCATACTCAACATGGTGAGTACAGCTTTCTTTGTATTAGACCCTTCCATTAGTACCTCTGCAGATAACATAGATTTAAGTGTAAAGTCAGTCATATAAGGCTATAATGGTGAGAAGTAGTGGTCTTGGAGTGTAGGATGTCTTACTTCCGATGGCCGTGGGTTCGATTCCTCGCAAGATGCAAACATTTGTATTAATGAGTGTGATTGTTTGTATCAGTCTGTTTTCTGTATATATTTACTTACAAAAAAATATTACTATTGTCAAGACAATTCTCACAACGAATAGGCAAATTTGTGTGTCGTTCGCACAATTGTGCGACAACACACGACACAATCTTGTTCCAAGTTAAGCAGAACTTATGTTATGGGTACTAGACAACTGATACAAATACGTAAATATATATTTTATGTAAATATATCATCATCATCATCATCATCACAGCCCGGAAGACGACCACTGCTAGACATAGCCTCCCCTAAAGACCTCCACGACGATCGGTCCTGCGCTGCTCGCATCCAATGCCTTCCAGCGATCTTGACCAGATCGTCGGTCCACCTTGCTGGAGGCCTTCCCACGCTGCGTCTTCCGGTCCGTGATTGCCACTCGAGGACTTTATTGCCCCAACGGCCATCTGTACTACGAGCTATGTGCCCTGCCCATTGTCAGTTCAGTGTCGCAATTCTTTGGGCTCGTGTAAATACATACATAATATAAATAGCAAACACCAATAAAAATAATCATACTCATGAATATAAATCGAACCCGCGACCATAAGAAGTAAGAGGATGTGCTAAACCACTAGACCATCGATGCTGTCACTGTACCTATACCTCTGAAGTAAGTTATATAGGTTTTTTTTATTTTACAGGTGAAACTCCCTCGGAGAACATGCAACAACCTGAAGTGAGCCTCTCCTACAACCCTGAGGAAGTAATACCCCTGAAATACACAGCTAACCTGCACGAAAATGAAGCTGGAATTGTAGGAGAAGAAGGGTAAATATAATATCCGCCTTATATTTTCTTCACGAAATCTAATTTAGAAATCTATTACTAATTATATGAATATGAAACTGGATCTGTTTGTTTGTTACCTTTTTAAGGCGGGAATAGGGTTGATTCGTGTGAAAAAAAGCACATTTTTGTGATTTATTTTTATGAAACAAAAGTACTCTATTTATTAAAATGAATGGTATATTATAGTATGGCATTTGAAGAATATTGTGTAATTTTTGAAAAAACACAGCAATTATTCTGGAACTTCTGAAGAAGAAGTAGAATTGCGGTGACACTCAGACCTCGGTGCTGGATCATCTGAAATAAAAAAGTCAAAATTATATTCTTAGATAATCGCTTTACCTAGGTATTTTTTATTGGGTTGTTTGTAGCACCTGTAGCAATGCGACCTACATAGATCTATTGTGCTCGCCCTTTTTCAAAGTGCCTAGGCCCGTCAGGGACAAGAATTGAAGGATATGCTTAGGAGCGATGGTTTTTATCTCCTCGGGAAATAGTGTAAACTTCCCAAAGGAGATATTTCGTTTATGCATGAGTGGGCTACAACCACATAGGATGTGTAGCGGCGTTTCCTCTTCAGTTTGGCAGAATCTGGAGATTTTTGTCGTGCATAGGCCTAGTTTAGCCATATGTTTGTTTAATTTGCAGTGACCTGTGAGGGCCCTAGTCATCATGCATATATTGTTTTTACTCAATAGCAGTAGTCTATTGGAGTATTCGTTCGAGTAGCCCGATATTAGGGCTTTTGAATGTGGCATCAAATGGCCTGGCATTTCTTGCCAGTGATTCAGTGCTTCTCCAATTACCCAGGTCACACTGGGGGGTTTTTCGAAATTTCAATTTTACACTTTTTGGGAACACTTTAATTTAAATGAAAAAGATTTTTGCAAAAAAAGAAATAATAATAGCAATTCTTTATTGCGCATAAATAAACAAATAACAAGCTAATTACGTTCTGATGGTCGGTGATGGGTTTTTTAAAACAAAGAAAGTTCATTTAATTAATTATTTAATTCTATACAATTTAGCGATTGATTCGTCTTATAATACAATTAACCTATTCGCGTTCGCAACTAAAACTAGAGTGACCGTCCACCTGCCTTCCTTTGTTCTCGTACTTCTTGGATGCCGCTCATTTGAGTCAGCAACTGTCGGAAATTATAAAAGTATTGGGACAAACTTTCCTAGAACAATCGCTATATCCATGCTGATTGAGTAACTACAGGTAGATAGTTATATGGATTTACTATGCTTGTTTGTACTCGTAACAAGCTACATGATTAAAGATAATAATAATAATAATAATAATAATAATAATAATTTATTTGCTTAAAAAACACAGTATAAAAGATGGTAATTAAAACTTAGTATCATGTGTTTTGCCATAGTAATGGCATGCAAAATAGTATTGTTTAAAATTATGCATAATTAACTATACAGAAAGAAATAATAATAATAATTATAATAATAGTTAAATAGGTTCTCTCTAGTCGGTATTTATACATTGTCAAAAAAATTGTTTAAACTGTAAAATTCCTTATTTTTTAACCATTCTCGTAATGTCTTCTTAAATAATATTTTCTTATTCGTCTTTAATGTCTCAGGAATGCAATTATAAATTCTTATACACATATTTTCACAGTTTTTTGTGTACTGTGTCATTGTATGGGTTTTAGCAAGTACCAATCTATTAGGATTTCTGGTATTTCTTGGATAAATGTCCTTTGCTTTCGTAAATGAATTTAAATTTTGTTTTACAAAAACAGCTACCTCATATATATAAAGCGATGGAAGTGTCAGTAGTCCAAGTTCTCTGAAACGTGTTCGACATGACTCGTACGGTGCAAGACCACACAATGCTCTAATACACTTTTTTTGAGCAATGAATGCCCTATTAATATTTGTACCATTTCCCCATATTAATAGTCCATAACGCAGTACAGATTCCACGTATGCATGATATGCAGTAAGTGCAGTCTTTCTGTTCGTTATGTTTTTAACACGCTTCATTGCATATATAAACTTATTAATTTTGTTACTAATATTTTCGATTTGTTTTGTCCAATTAAGTTGTTGATCTATCATTATACCCAAAAATTTTGTTTCATTAACTGATTCAATTTGTATATTTCTGTAGTTAACATTAAGATGACAGATTTCATTTTTCAATTTATTAAAATTAATATAATTAGTTTTATTTACATTTATTGTCAAATTATTCATGTTAAGCCATTTAATTATTAGGGTTATAGTTTCATTTATATCAATTTCGTGGTCTTTCAATGTTTTATATTTTTTATCAGTAGTTACTATAATAGAAATGTCATCTGCAAAGACAATGCATTTATTTGTAGTTATTTCAATTAAATCATTAATATACAGTAAGAATAGTATGGGCCCCAATATACTTCCTTGTGGAACTCCATATTTATTTGATCTGTATCCAGAAGAATAAGGTTTTTTGTCTTTAGTATTTACTGTATTATTTGTTTTGTTTCTTAATGTTACGTTAGACTGGTCGATTGAGAATGTATTTTTACTAATTTTCTGTTTTTGTGTACATAATAGACACTTCCAATTTTTTCGCTTCTCATATTCCATTATAAAGAATCGCTTTTCTGAGACACCTGCGCAGTTATATTCGTATCTATTTTTACAAGAAGAACATACTATAGTCTCTTTTATATCAATTTGCGATTTACATTTGTAGCATGTTGCTACTGACATCTTGCGGCCGCTTTTGGAAACTTTATCGGATTTCGTATCCATTGTCTCAACACCAATGTGTACTGTGCACGTATGAATTTAAATATTTTTGTCTTTTTATTCACACCCTTTAGTTTACACTGTTTCTAAATATTATTCAATAACAAAAAGATTTTGATCTTGCAATCAATTTTCGACCAGTATACTAAAAATTGTAAGTATAGCCACTAGGCCAATTTCGTATTCATACAAAGCTTTGAAATTAGCGATGTATAGTTTCACTGGATTCTTAAAGTTCGTTATGCGTTTTGAATTATTTTGTTTACACCCTCACCAAACAAAAAAGATGCACATACCAAATTTTATTGTTATTGAACCAATTTATTGATTGTCCTTTACTTGTAATTAACACGAATACAAGTTTTTTGTACACTGACAATTATTTATATTGAAATTCTGTCTCGTAATTGTTATATATCCCATATCATAGTCAATTCACTTTATCACTTTTTATTATTATTTGACACTTTTTCTTCTGTATAACATATATATCCTAATAGTCACAATGATATTTATATATTGAATTAATTATCGACAGGATTTACACACTTTTTAAATTTTTTAAAACCAATAGTTCGGAGAGCTAATGTTTACGTGCCGGTGGCGTCCTCACACTCCTATTATATTATTAAATGATATTAATAAATATATTTTGATAAGTATTTTTTTTTATTGGATTGTTTGGGCTATTGTCAGATGTGTAGCACCTGTAGCACTGCGACCTACATAGATCTATTGTGCTCGCCCTTTTCAGAGTTCGCTACTTAGACCCGTCAGGGACAAGAATTGAAGGATATTCTTAGGAGCGATCGTTTTTATCTCCTCGGGAAAGAGTGTAAACTTTCCAAAGGAGATATTTCGTTTATGCATGAGTGCTACCACATAGGATGTGAAGCGCGCTTCAATTTGGCAGAATCTGCATATACTTGTCGTGCATAGGCCTAATAATAATTTAATAAGTAAATACAGTAATTTATTTATCGTTATGTCTTATGGTACGTTTACATTCAGCCGCTTCCCCTGCCATGAGCGAAAGGGCTGAATATAAACATACGCTGCCACTCGCGCTGCCAGTCCTTTAACTCGCGCGCGAAACCGACAATCGAGGGAGTGCCGGGCAGCGCAAGTGGCAGCGCCAATAGCATGGGAAGTATCGTGTTTACACTCTCGCGCTGCTCACTTCCCTGCCCACTCGGGCGGAGTGTAAACGTAGCATTAAAATTACAGCTTCATAGACCTGCAGTGTGTGAAAGATATGCGTCTCGGAGGGAAGTTGTTAGAACCGAGAGATATCTCGGATCTGATGGGCTGCGCTAAGCGACACGGCCTCGAGAGTTGTTCACATGGACCACATATCATTACGCTGGTGTACGGAAGGAGTTTGAGCGACAATAGGACTGTACATTTAGTTCTGCCTTCTTACTCATATAGGTAAGTATTAGATAAATGTTTAATCACATATCTAAATATATATATAACTCAAAGATGACTGACGTAGTGATATATCAACGCACAGCCCAAACCACTAGACGGATCGGACTGAAATTTGGCATGGAGGTAGATGTTATGACGTAGGCATCCGCTAAGAAAGAATTTTGATTAATTCTACCCCCATTGGGATAAAATACAGGATGAAAGTTTGTATGAAACTTTGTCAATTTTAAATCGATCGGGCTGAGACTTTGCATGCATACAGCTACTATGACGTAGGCATCCTCTAAGAAAAGATTTTGATAAATTCCACCCCTAAGGGGATAAAATAGGGGATGATAGTTTGTATGAAACTTTGTCAATTTTAAACCGATTGGGCTGAGATTTTGCGTGCATAAAGCTACTATGACGTAGGCATCCCCTAAGAAAGGATTTTGATAAATTACATCCCTAAGGGGATAAATTAACGCGAGCGAAGCCGCGGACAAAAGCTAGTTAAACTTATACAGGGTTACTGGTTATGTTGAACTATTCCCCTTAATTTGTATATCTGAAATATCTGAACTACGTAACTTGTTAGTTCAGATATCCATAGAGCAACACACAAGTTTCTTGCTCATTCTTCTTGTGATGAATCTGCATTCCGAATGAGTGGTAGAATCAAAATATGACTATTCAAAAGTGCTTGTAATGAGTTTATTTGAATAAAGATTATTTCTATTTCTATTTCTAACATTATAAATTAAAATCTATTTATAATGTTAGAAATAGAAATAGATTTGTCTATCTATAATAGTAATACAATGCCACAAACATTTGCAACACTTCAGCTCTGTTCCAGGGTATGGGTGGTGGGTCTCCACTCCGTGATACGAGCCCTGATGAGTCAGGCAAAGCTAGCAGACAGGAGTTTAGCGTGGCTGAAGAATAAGTACACAGCACTATACTACGAGGACGGATGCTGCTGTGAACCGCTCGTGTCTGATGCCATCAGGGTGGGTATTCTCATGTGGAAATCAATTACTTGTTACCTATATTTATTTATTTCAGGGTCGATATTCTCATGTCAATCAATAACTTGTTACCTATATTTATTTAATATTTTATTGCACTTATAAAACAAATTCAATTGTATGATTGAAATTCTAATTAAAAAATATTCTTTATTTAAGTAACGCAGTCTGTAAGTTCTATATAGTTGCTAAAATATTATTTTAGGCATATAGATGCCTATGCCAAAAGGCTCTTACGTGTTTATTGTTTCTGTAAAATTCTAATTCAATAATATTTATTTGGTAACACAGTTATTACTACGTTCTATATAATTATTTTTTATTCTACTCCCAGGAGGATTTTTAGACCTCCACCCATCCATATAAGAAATTTTGAACTATGTGTAACCTTTTATCATTACATAGTAAAACAAAGTCTCTGTCGCTATCTGTCCGTCGCTATGTATGCTTAAATCTTTAAAACTACGCAACGGATTTTGAAGCGGATTTTTTAATACATAGAGTGATTCTAGAGGAAGATTTATATATATAATACACACCGCTGTCTGTTCGCTTAGATCTTTTGAACCACACAACGGATTTTAATGTAATTTTTAGCAATAGATAGAGTGATATGTGTAGTGAATGTTATAATGGCGCAAGTTTGTGTTTGTAAATGTATTTATTTATTTATTTATTTCGGATTACAAATTTAATTCGGATTACATCCATATTGTGTTAGTAAAAACTTATAAAACTATTATTGATGGATGTTTGTTACTCTTTCACGCAAAAACTACTAAACAGATTTTAAAGAAACGTTACAGTAATATAGCTTTACATCAGAGTAATATGTGGATGAAACCGCGGATGCAACTAGCTTATAATATGTATTACTATATGTCTCGTCAAATGATGTGTTGCCATATTGGCATGGCAATGGCAGGCACAGAATACCAGCGTGACAGTTAACTGTCACGGCATATGCTGAGCGTCAGCCATGTTGCCAACCATATGTAGAAATAATATATGATGAATTATTGTAATTGTTCTAAGTGTGTATGTATGTATATGAGTGTGTTGTGCATATGTGTATGTATATATATATGAGTAAATGTACATTTGTCAAATGTGTAAATGTAATAATGGTTGTCAATAAATGTTTTTTTTCTTTCTTTCTTTCATATTAATTACCTTATTAAGAAATATGGATACAAGGATGAAAATTAAGGGATGTATCTATTATTTATGCCAAATAAAAAACAAAACATGTCGTAAAATACAAAACAAAACCTCATTACCCACCCCACCCTTATGACTAAATATATATATAGCAGTATGAAAATTAGTTTAGGTACGTCCTATTCTCAGATCTACTAAATATATTCACTAAATTTCATAAGAATCTGTCAAAACGTATCGAAGGAGCGTTGTTACAAACACTAATGAGAATTTTGTTTAAAAACTTATTTTTAATTTCAAGGTATTTGGAGGCAGAGAGAGCACATGTGGCAGCTCATCCCACTCAACTCCCGTTAAAGGCGCTTACACTGACTCACATTCCGACTCAATTAAAAGTGGAGGCATTAAGTTTAAGGTAATTATAATAATATGACCCGTAACTTGAACTTATAATACAGTAGAATTGAAGCAAAAAATATATAATGTTAGATGTGAATATTACATTTATTTCTGTTTCATTAATATTGTTTTGTTTTTTTACTATTTCAAAATAAACAAACGAACGTTTCGTTAGTTCATTTTGAAATATTTATTGTTATTTATTTATTTGTTTTTACACTTTTTTGCACCAGTTACAGATAATATTAATTTATATAAAAATATGTATAACAATGATGAGTACAAAGGGCGGCCTTATCACTAAGCAATCTCTTACAGGCAACCTTTAGGTA
This sequence comes from Achroia grisella, assembly GCF_030625045.1. Lineage (NCBI taxonomy): Eukaryota > Metazoa > Arthropoda > Insecta > Lepidoptera > Pyralidae > Achroia > Achroia grisella. The sequence continues at coordinate 543,198 of NW_026713015.1, forward strand.
GACGGTGAAGATATAAGAAAAAGAGTAGATGGTACAAATGACAACACAACTAATATAGGTATAAATAATACATGCAGATATACATAAATATATATAGACACTAGGTGTGCCGGCAAACGTTGATTTGCCTTAAAATAAAAAATAAAATTTAGGGGTGAACTACCCCTAACATTTAGGGGGATGAAAAATAGATGTTGGCCGATCCTCAGATCTACTCGATACGCTCACAAAATTTCATGAGAGTCGGTCAAGCCGTTTCGGAGGAGTATGAGAACGAAAACTGTGACACGAGAATTTTATATATAAGATACATATGTACATACCTACATAAACATACATAAACTTAATAATAATAATCCATGGAAAGTTTGAAGGAAAGAAAGGGCGTAGAAGAAAAGTTAAAATAGAACTAAAGGTAAAGGAAATAAGTTTTTAGTGATGCTTTAAAGCTAACTAAGCGAAATAGTAAAGAAACAAAATTAATACAAATCAATATAAATTATAAATAATGATTGATCAATAACTTTATTCCAATTAGTAGTATTTTGGTTGGAGCTTATATATGTTTAGTGGTAAAGTAAACAAGCAGAAAGCCCGTAGTAATTTTCGTGATTCTGAAAAACTCATCCAAAAAAATGAAGTGGAAAATTTAAAATAATTTGTAAACACTTCATATAAATTGTATATAGATTTAGTAAGAAAAGTTCAGAAATGATTTTCAAATTTCCGTTTTGTTTCTGGGTTTCTGGGTTCAGTTTTATGAGTATTCTGATTCAGTTCAGTTTGGTTCAGTTCCTTTTACGGATAACTGTGTATATATGAAGCCATTATAACATGACCTTGACCTATTTCACATGAGTGGAGATTGGTACGTAATTAGCCTAATTACGTACTATTTTAGGACTGTATACCTACATACATAAAGTATATTGTGCTCTGGCGATATATATTTTTGTTTTGACATGTTATTTGGGATGAAATAACGAAATATTTTGGACCTTAATAATGTCTACAATTGAGTTTAATTTAGAATGCTAATTTATATATGTGTCAGATTTTATCCATACATATATGTAATTTGGGTTCTCAACTGCGTCAATTTATATTTTTATTTGACAGTTCATATTTGGATGAAGTAGAAATATTTTGGACCTTAATGATGTCTACGATTGAGTTTAATTTAGAATGCTAATTTATATAGCATTTGTGTGAAATTTTATACATACATACATGATGTATATTGTTCTCTCAACTGCGTCAATTTATATTTTTTGTTGACAGTTCATATTTGGAGAAAGTAACCTAAATATTTTGTACCTTAATAATGCCTACAATTGAGTTTAATTTTGAATGCCAGTATCTGCAATCTATGCGAGAGATCAAATAATTTCAAAAATGTGAATTTAGTGGTTCCATATTTTGATCACATTTCATGTGATTGGATGATGTTTGAACTCCTTATTTTGTTCTAGAAGAACAAATCCACATCAGAATTGAAGACAAGCTCACCTAAAAGCTACTGTTCCACTCATACATCGGGCACGAGAAGTGAAGATGAAGTGGTGCTGACTCACTCACCGAGACATAGGTGAGTTGCAACACACTCACTAATTGGTTGACTCATCAATGCATTATACTTTTTATGCAAATGGTATGATAAATAACGGCCTTCTGATTGTAAGTGGTAACCGTCATGAACAGCACGACGGTTATTACGTCATCAAGTGACTATTGTGATAGTATCAGTCATCAGTCATCAGTGCTTTACCATTCCAGTGCAGTGCTTTAGTTTACCCATCAACCGAAACAAATATTACAACAACACAAAGTACACAATAAAAAAATTACCTCTTCGTATAAACACGTCAACCTTACTGTATATAGTAAGGTTGACATAAAAAAAATAGTCTAAGAAAATTTTGTCAGTCAGTCTGTTTGTTCTTGCTAATTTCTGGCTGGACTGGACTGGACTTTCAATCGCAGATGGATAATATTATAAAGAATAACTCATGCTACTTTTACTTTAGAAATTTTATTTATTTTCATAGAAAGATAAGTTAAATTCCACACGGCGAAATCTCGAGAATTTAGATTCATAGGAGAACTGAAAACTATGTAAATCGGAGATCTATGTCTTAGGAATCATGAATCAGTAGATTTTAATAAATTAACTTCTATATATTCATATATTTGTGTATGTTTGACTTATTATTATATATATAATTTTAACGTCTACTTTTCCTTTTTTTTCTTTTCTCGTACACGTATGTATGGCTAATCTAGTGACCACATTATCCTATAATATTTTTAGGTTTGCTGGAAAAAATCTCTTCTTAGAGATAAGCTCGCTCTTTTACATTACTTATAACTGATATATTTCCCTATGTGTGTGTACAATAAATAATAGAGTAACTTATGCTACTTTTATTTATTTTCATAAACAGAAAAGTTAAATTCCACACGGCGATATCTCGAGAAGTTAAATTTATATGAGATTGAACTGAAAACTATCTAGATCGGAGATCTGTCGTAGCAAATTATAATGTATGAAAATTATTTTTAAAAAGTAATATTAATTAATTGTGCTTACTCACATCGGAAACTCATCACTCGGCAGTTCGTACTCAGCCACGATGAGTCAGCACCATCCGTGTGCTCCACGACACAGCAGCCTGACCGCGGCCGCCACCAGCATCATGGCCGGCTCACCAAACAGGAGTAGGTGAGAAAGAGTCTTAAATAAAACATTTAAACCTGTGCTTAACCAAGATTTGCAGATTTTGCCAAACTGAAGAGGAAACACCACTACACATCCTATATTATTGTAACCCACTCATACATAAACGAAATATCTCCTTTGGAAAGTTTACGCTCTATCCTGAGGAGATTAAAACCATCGCTCTTAAGAATATCCTTCAATTCTTGTCCCTAAAATATGGTTGAGCGCAGTGATTGCTGGCTCATCCGTCATACTCGTGGTGCTGCTTGTAGGGACTGATCTGGTCTAATCACTATGACTGATTTCCTCTTATTAATTGTTTAACCAGTTGGTTGTATATTCAATATTTTTTTTATTGATTATTTAATTGAATTAGTGCTAATTGATAGTTTGTATTCACATTTAAACTTAAAAATGGAAAGTAACAATAAAATTATTTAAAAGAGCAGCACGCAAGTTTCTAGCTCATTCTTCTTGTGATAAGAAAACTTTCCGAATAAGCGGTAGATTAAAAAAAATGTGATGACTGTTCAAATGTGCTTTATTTGAATGAATGATTTTCTATTGAATTCTATTTCTGATGAAATTGGTATTAAACTCTAAAAAAAGGGCGAGCACAATACATTGTACGCATTTTTTTTTCTAAGTAAATTGTGTCCTTTTATTTATAATATTATTGTACAATAAAGTATTACAAACAAACAAACTTTATATAATAAATTATTGTGCTGAATTTATATAATAAACAATACTAAATATCCAGAGAACGAATATCGGAAGTAAGACGGTGAGATAAACCGATAGATCACCAAGGCCGGCGTCGTGTTAAATGTTGGTTAAGCAATTTCGCTTTGGAAATGCATATAAGAATGTAAATTGTATTTGCAGCTTGAAACGACTGGAGACCAGCGAACGGTTTTGGGAGAACCTGAAACATTTAAGGACTGGATCAGTCGGTTACGATACACAATTAGATTTTATGGACTTTGTTGCCTTATTCAGAAGTTTTAGGTAAGAAAAACACATTAGTACCAATAAAAATACAATAAGATTTTACTTTATGTATAAATTTAAGTATTCATTATTTAGGGAAACTACTCTCTGCTACCAAAATGTTAGGGAAAATACTATGTATATATATAGGGAAAAATATTTGGAAACATCTGTCTAATACCTGTATGGTTCTGCGGATTTCTTGGGCTTCAGGGTCTCGAAGATATCTTCGGTAGCTTTCCAGTTTCACAGTAGATTTCATAGTAGGTTTAACACAGTTCTAATTTATTTTAATTCACAACACAATGTGCGCGCGCGTCAAGGCCGCTGTACGCTCAGTTCAGTACTAGGTAAGGGAGGGGAACAGAAACCGCGGGAACACAAACTAACGGACTCTAATATAATAATCTGTGCTTACGATGGTACAGGGTAGATTTTGAACACACTTATTTCCTAAAGATAAGTTTAAGATTTATAAATTATCAATAACTCTATAATTGTCTTTGCTCTATAGTCAGGTGTACGCCATTTTGCAATGATAATTACTACAAAATGGCGCTAAATCACTGTGTAGTACGCGGGATTGCGCTCACTGATGTCTACATTTACATGAACACTTATTAATGAGGTGAAGTTATCTTACTATCACCGATACTACAGTAAAAGTACCAGGAGAACATGACTCGTAAGTAGGCTACAGCCTACCGCAGTCTATTGAAGTAATGTTTTCTTTATTCAAATATACCGAGCGAAATGTGGACATGTCAAGTGTTGCGTTCACAACATCGACAGTTGACAATGACTCTGACTACCCCATCAAAGATAACAGCCGTGAAGTTATCTTGCTATCATTACATAGTATAAAACAAAGTCGAGGTCGCTGTCTGTCCGTTCCTATGTATGTTTAAATCTTTAAAACTACGCAACCTATTTTGAAGCGTTTTTTTTAATAGATAGAGTGATTCTAGAGGAAGGTTTATATGTACACTATTTATATGTATAATACATGTACACCCAGGCGAAGCCGGGGCGAGTAGCTAGGATGTAATATTATGTTATCTGTGCTATTACTAATACTACAGTGATAGTACCAGGAGAACATGACTCGCTAGTAGGCTAGAGCTTATTAGCTAAGACAAAAGCAACCTAAATTCGACTCTATCTAGTCTATATTAAAATAAATAATCGTTTGCAGTTTAGTGATGCGTTCGGAGTTACGAGACGTGTTTGAACAACTCGCCGTGCCTAGAAACAGATCGCCCCTACTCGGAGCTGAGAAGAGTAGGAGCTCCCCAGAACTGTTTAGAGGAAGAGCTGCTTTTAGAACTGGTGAGTTATTGGTGCTTCTTTTCAACCGACTTCATAAGAGTTGTTAATCTGACTACATATTATGATTTTTATGGCCTCACAACTTGTTCTACTGACACCGATTTTGATATATATTTTTTATTTGAACCCTAAAGCTGATATAATTCCGTTTGGTCACATATGTACTGCCGTGTTGATCTAATGTTTTACATCCGATGGTCGCATGTTCAATTCCGGTACAAGCATTAGTATTCATGAATATGATTATTTGTATTGGTCTGGATTTTATCTGTTTGGTAGTTTTTATTCACACAAAAGCATTATCATCTGCTTCTTCCTTATCTCATTTATTTGTGGTCAACGTAATATATTTTTCTCTTCCATTCATCCCTGTTCGCAGTCATCTCGTTATTCACTCCCTTTCTTATCATATCATCATTCACATAGTCCATCCATCTCTTTTTCGGCCTTCCTCCATCCATTTAAGGAAGGTGTTACCTTCCTTAAAATATTATCTATAATCACGAAAAAGTATAATTTAAAAAGCAAAACACCCTGAAATGACGGTTGATTTGTTGACATATAAAAATCTGTAATAGACCTACATGAATAAAGATATTTGAAATGCTGGTCTCCATAAATTCTAGTAACCGCTCGCTATCCGGCGGGACGTATGCTTGAAATCTTAAGTTTTAATACAACACCTCTTTTCAGGCCTACTTACTAGAAATGGATCCTTAGATATAGAAGCTCCAAGCGATAAAGCTGGGCGGAAGAAAGCTTTCGATCTTTTAGCTGCCGCCGCTCTACCTGGTAAGTCTTCATCATCATAAACTCTTTAGACGCGGTTCATTTATCTCGTGATGTTTTTTTTTAACATTTTTAATCATCTGTCTGTCGCAAACTGGACTCTAAATGAGCGATCTGAAGGACAAAAATTGCGTAAATCTAATCTTGGGGTGGCGTAAGTCGTCATAATGCCCACAGCTACCTATTACCATCACACCGCTCGCCATCGACAGGGAATTCATAACTTCACACTGGAACCTATTATAATTAGTCTCGGACAGTGTGGTTTCAGAGGAGCTTCCTCCCGCGTTCACTTAGATTGTGTAATGAACTACCTGCCGAGGTTTTCTCACGAGACTACAGCATGGGGTTTTTCAAGAAGGGTATATTAGTATTTCATAAGAGTCTTGGACGTAAAAGTCCTGGTATTCGAAGCATTCATAATATAATATAGTCATTGGTAATCAACGTCTATGTGACAGACTCGACCCATTGGCTTTGCGGCGTGATATTGCATCTCTGTGCATTTTCTACCGCCTATATCACGGGGACACTCCCCGTGATATAGGCGGTAGGAATTGTTCGGATTAATACCAGCTGCTGAGCTTCACCACCGTACCACCCGCCAGAAACTGAAATACCATCCTGATCATCTGGATGAATGGCGGTCTTCCACAGTGCGGTTTTCTAGAAACTTTTTGCCTCGCACAACCACATTATGGAATCACCTTCCAGCAATGGTATTTCCGAACCGATACGATATTGAAACCTTCAAGAAAAGAGCTTATTCCTTTTTAAAAGGCCGACAACGTACTTGCAATTCCCCTGGTGTTGCGGGTGCTCATGGGCGGCGGTAATCACTTACCATCAGGTGAGCCGCATGATCGTTTGTCCCCTGTTATAAAAAAAAAAATACGGTCACAATCTCGTCTATACAGAATAGCAGAGAGGATGGACTCACTGCCACCACTGCATTCTAGACCGTTCTGTCTCCTTCATTATTTTTAAATTTTATTATTGTATGGGCAGCAATTGTGTTAGCGTTTATTAGAGACATATAAAGATGATTATTATTATTATTATATACCATCAGATAGGCCGTATGCTTGTTTGCCATTCCCATTAAAAAAATGGAGTAATTAATGTCACCAGCTGATTGGTAGCTGAAATAGGTCAACATACATGTCATACGTTGCCATCCTGGAGGAGTTTTTTTTATTGGAGAGTTTTGGCTATATTCAGGTGCTTGGACCTGTAGCACTGCGACCTACATAGATCTATTGTGCTCGCCTTTTTCAGAGTTCGCTACCTAGACCCGTCAGGGACGAGAATTGAAGGATATTCTTAGGAGCGATGGTTTTTATCTCCGCAGGATAGAGTGTAAACTTTCTAAAGGAGATCTTACGTTTCTGCTAGAGGACTAAGATATTATATCTCTCATTCTATAAAAAAATAATAGAAATAAGGCGGGGCATTAGTGTATTTACTGCTTTAACTAGATTTATATTTGCAGGCGCCTGTCCGGACGTGAGTGGACGGGTCTTATCGATGCCTACGTTAGGCAAATTCTGTGAAACTAGACAAAATGAGCCAAAGACTGATGATCAACTCAGGGACATCATTCAGGTGAACATTTATAATATAGAATTCAAACTTGTGGCCGCGTGGTGGGCCGGGTCAATGAACTCTAATATGGTTGAGTGCAATGATGGCTGGCTCATCCGACATACTCGTGAACGGGTGCTGCTTGTGGGGACTGGTCTGTTCTTGTTACGAACACTGATTAGACTTTTTGCTTTTGCAATCGTGAGAAATTCACCAGGAATTTATCACGATGGTTTCCAGGGGTAACCGCGTGGAGAGTAACCTGATATAGTACATTGTTAGCAATGGAGTTATTACTCCACATTACTAACAATCCCCATTGATTAAAAACAATGTATGACTATTCAAAAGGGCTTAAATTTAAGTTTAATTGGATATAAATTAATTCCTATTCTATTCTATTAAGGTTGAATTTGACCTTGATCTTCGACTCTGACTCTGACTTTGACCCTGACTCTAACTTTGACTCTGATTCTCACTTTGACTCAATATGACTTTGACTCTGAATGACTCTGACTCTGATTTTGACTCTGATTCTCAATATGACTTTGACTCTGACTGACTTTGACTCTGACCTTGACCCTGACTCTGTCTTTGACTCTGAATATGACTGTGACTCTGACTGAATCTGGCTCTGAATTTGACCCTGACTCTAACTTTGACTCTAATTCTCACTTTGACTCAATATGACTGTGACTCTGACTGACTCTGACTTTGACCCTGACTCAGACTCTCACTTTGACTAGAATTTGAGTTTGACTCTGACAGACTGACTTTGCATCTGAATCTGACTCTGACTTTGTAAAACTGTGTAGACTAATTATTACTCTATCTTCCAGAGACACGAACCAGATTCGACTCTGAGATCCGAGCACTGCCTGTCCTTTGAGGGTTTCGTTAGGTTCCTCACCGACAAAGACAACTACGCCTTCGTGCCTGAGCAGAGACGAGCAAACAATTTTATTAGGTAATATTTTATCTACGGTTTTCTTTTAAAAAAATATGTAAATATCGAGTCGCTTTTCCCCGATAACGTAGTTGTCCTGATTTGAAAATTATTTATATATTATGTTTTTTATTGGGATTAATAAGATAACATCTTATTTCTCCTCATGTGCTGCCTACTTCATTTTTATAATACTCTCTTTCCTAAGGTTGTTTGGAAGAGATTGCGTTAGGGATAAGACTGTCTTATCACTACGATTGATTTTAATATTATTGTGTATTTATATTTGACCCTAATACCCAATTTACACTCAGCCCGAGTGGGAAGGGAAGTGCAGGGAAGGGCACTTCCGTGCGTGCAGCGCGAGAGTGTAAACACGAGTGGAAACACTTCCCATGCCATTGGCGCTGCCACTCGCGCTGCCCAGCGCTCCCTCGATTGTCGGTTTTTCGTGCGCGAGTCAAAGGACTGGCAGCGCGAGTGGCAGCGTGTTTTTACATTCAGCCCTCTCGCTCAGTTGTCGCCCGGCTATATTTCCGGCAGCGTGAGTGGCAGCGGAAGCGGCTGAATGTAAACGTAGCGTAATAAATTAGTGCTGGTTGGTAGTATATATTCACATGTTTCAACATGTAAAATGTGAACTTACAAGGATTATTTTAAAGAGCAACAGACAAGTTTCTTGCTCGTTCTTGTGATGAGACAACTTTCCGAATGAGCGGTAGATTAAAAAAAATGACTATTCAAAAGTGCTTAAATTAAATTTAGTTGAATAAATGATTTTCCATTTATATTTATAATATTATTAAGGACTAGCTTTTGCCTGCGGCTTCGCTCGCGTTTATTTATCCCCTTAGGGGTGGAATTTATCAAAATCCTTTCTTAAGGGATGCCTACATCAGAGTAGCTTTATGCATGCAGAGTCTCAGCCCGATCGGTTTAAAATTGACAAAGTTTCATACAAACTTTCATCCCTATTTTATCCCCTTGGGGGTAGAATTAATCAAAATCCTTTCTTAGCGGATGCCTACGTCATAACATCTACCTGCATGCCAAATTTCAGCCCGATCCGTCCAGTGGTTTGGGCTGTGCGTTGATAGATCACTACGTCAGTCACCTATGAGTTATATATATATAGATTTGTTATGTCTTATCATTTCAAATTAATATTTTTTTAAGTAAAACTAGGATTGCACCTTAATCCATCGACTTACAACTCACTTTCCCCCAGCAAGCCCCCCAAAACCGAAGAGGAGGAGTTGATCAAGGATATCACGAAGGATATGGGTGGTCCCTTGAGCCAGTACTACATAGCCAGCAGCCATAACACTTACCTCACCGGCCACCAGCTCAAGGGGGAGTCTTCTGTAGAACTCTATAGCCAGGTAAGTGATTAAATTCATTTAATGACCTCGGTGGTGTAGTGGTAGCCCACAGCCTTCCTACCGATGGTCGCGGGTACATAGCCAGCAGTCATAACACTTACCTCACCGCCCACAAGCTTCTGTAGAACTCTATAGCCAGGTAAGTGGACTCAATTTATTTAACTTGACGACCTCGGTGGTTCAGTGGATTAACACTATTTTACTTCCGATATTCGCAGGTTGGATTCCTAGCGCGCAACAAATATTTGTATTCATAATTGTTTGTATCGGCCTGGGTATGTTATATGTATAATTATGAACTGAACGTCCTATACTAGGAATTTAAAAAAATATAAAAACAAAATTTTGTAAATCTATATGTACATAGTTGTATTTTAAATTCATCACAACACTTATTGATATTTGACGCCCTCGATGGTTTAGTGGATTAACACTACTTTATTTCCGATGATCACGGGTTCGATTCCTCGCACGGTGCAAATATTTGTATTCATGAGTAATTGTCTGTATCAGTGTGGGTGTTTTTTTTATTCTGGTTGAAGCTTATTGAAGTTTATTCTGGTTGGCGAGACCCTTAGCCCCGGCTAAGTGATAAAATTATTGACTCCGATTGTGATGAGTCTGCGTACCGAATGAGCGGTAAAAAAAATATGCTTCTATGACAATTCAGAAGTGCTTATATTATATTTATTTGATGAAAGATAATTTCTACATTATAGAAATACCTATATCCAACATAATAACGGCGTCCTCGGTGGTATAGTGGATTGACACTACTTTACTTCCCATGGTCGCGGGTTCGATTTGCACAACAAACATTTGTACTCATAATTGTTTGTATCAATCTGGGTATTTTCTATATATAATATGTATTTACAAAAAAATATATCTATGTATATGTATCAGTTATCTAGTACCCATAACACAAGCTTCAGCTAGTCTAACTTGGGTCTAGATGGCGCTGTGTGAATTGTCCTGAGATTATTATTATTCTTATAAGGTAGCAGGTTCCAAGCCGTACAATATTAAAACACAATATTAATTATGTACATCAAGATATTAATTTATTTTCTAATTTCAACTTAACGAACTCTATACTTAGTAACTAAAATCAATTGAACCTGAAATTATACATTATTGTACAAAGGTAATGTATGTAGTGTAATATAGGTAGAAATAAAGAAAATTTTGAATATATATTTTTAAAAAACACACACACACAGACACACGTACTCACATACGCACGCACGCACGCACGCAAGCACACACGTACCCACGCAGACAAACAATGTTTAATTGTATTTATAACTAGGTGCACCCGCGACTTCGTCCGCGTGGAATTTAACTTTATTTCTCTAAAATAAAAGTATCCTAAGTTACTCCTTATTATATCAGCTACCTGCCAAGAGAAGTCCCGTCAAAATCGGTCCAGCCGTTTCAGAGATTAGCCGGAACAAACAGACCGACAGACAAAAATTGTAAAAAATGTTATTTTGGTGTATGTACCGTATTTATATTCATATGCATGTAGTAAAAAAGTTATTTTAAACAAACAGACACTCCAATTTTATTTATATGTTACGCGAAAGTTTAAATATAAGTAGATTAGATATTATAAAAAAGTACAGATCTCTACATTAATAGTAATAAGGCGCAGTCGGGGCGCGTGGCTAGTGTATATACAAAAACGTGTCACGTTGTTTATCCGCGATGGACTCCTAAACTTCTGAACCGATTGCAAATTTGATTTGCACATTGTGTGCAATCTGATCCAACTTGAAAGATAGGATAGCTTACATCTCAATTTATAGTCGCAATATTATTTTATTCAAAAACCTCAGCCACAGCATCGCGTGGCCGAGTCTGCTAGTATCAAATAAAGGTAATCAACGTGCTTAAAAATACGTATATTTTACTTTAAAAAATTAGAGATCTCTACATTGACAGCAATCGCGCGCAGCCGCGGCGCGTGGCTAGTATATTTAGTGTGTGTTCCGTCTGTACCAAAACCTTGCTCGGTAATCGTCGCTGCAGGTCAGGAACGCCGGCGCGGTGTCAGAGTGTACTATATACCTGAAAAAACAACGTAATTATATTACTAGCTGTCCCGGCAAACGTAGAACGCAAGAGTTCGTTGGCCACAAGTTTGTCAGCAGCTTTTGCCGTGCGTAAGATTAGACAGTACACTGATACTGATACTGCTAGATTAGTCTATTTCAGTTATTTTCATAGTTTACTCTCTTATGGAATATTACTATGGGGAAAAGCGGCAGATATTAAAAATATATTCATATTACAAAAACGTGCCGTTCGAGCGATCTACTGTATGAAGAGTCGTGACTCATTAAGAGAGAAATTCAAAGAGGCAAATATTCTCACCGTTGCTTCTCAATTTATATATTCAAATATACTATATGTTCATAAAAATCTTGACTTATTTCCAAAAAACAGCAATATTCATAATATTAATACTAGATTTAAAGACAAACTTGCTGTCCCCAAGTATCGTTTAGAAAAAGTTAATAGGTCTTTTATGGGAATAGGTATAAAAATTTACAATAAGATACCAAAGGATATGTTGGAATTACCCTTAAATAAATTCAAAACATCTGTTAAATCATATTTACTGAGCAAGGCCTATTACTCACTAAACGATTACTTGAATGACGAGTGTGCATGGCAATATGACACCTATATAAAAATACATTGTAAATAAACTGGCTTTAAAAAAAAAAGTAATTCAATTGAGTTTCTTGCCAGTTCTTCTCAATTGGATCTATATACCGAACTGGACGGTAGGGAAAAAATAAAATTAGAATGTAAAAATTTGACCTTCATAAGCGGCTAAAATGTCCTACATGTATAAATGATTTTTGAATTTTGAATTTGTATTTGTCACACAAGGCTGGAACTTCGACTAGCACGGCTTATGCCACGCTGAGCAATTACGATATTAAATACAATAATTATAATAGGTGCACATCGATCGCGCTTACACTGAGACGATGCACCAGTTACAGAAATATTAATTAATATAAAAATATGTATAACAATGATGAGTACAAGTTCAAAATAACTGAAAATTATGTCACCTAACTTAAATTTTTTTCACCCTATCTTAGGAGAATACATCAAAAATAATTTAAACTGATTTCCCCAAATTTACGCGGGTCGGGGAGGGGGGGGGGGGCTCAAAATAACTGAAATTTATGATTCCTTTCACTCCCCTATCTTAGGAGAATATCAAAAATAATTTAAATGATGTCCCCCAATTTACGGACGCGGGTGGAGGGGGGTGGGGGGGACGGGGGGGATCAAAGTAACTGAAATGTATGTCACCTAACTTAAATTATTTTTAATCTTAGGAGAATACATCAAAAATAATAAGTTAGGTGACATACATTTCATACGAATATGGGAATGTATGAATGAAACATAAATTTTATTTATGGGGGGGGGGGGGGGAAGGGATTTATGTCACCTAACTTATGAAAAATTAATAAAATTAATGAAAGGGGAGGGTATGTTACAAATAAATGAATCTGATATCCCCCAATCTGGACTCCTGGACTCGCATACCTGACGGCGCCGTTGTGTCCGAGCGACATCAGCTGGCACCTGCTGGCGCTCCGCGAGTGCCACGTGCACAGCGAGGTGGTTGCCTCGTCCGGGAACATAACGTAGTCCTCCGTGTGGTTGAACACGGCCTGCGCCAGGTGCTCCTGTTTACCTGACAGACAGACATAGACACCAAATTAAAAAATTATATATTTATAACTGACAATAATGACTCCTGATTACCTGACAAACATAATAAATAGATGAAAAATTTTAGTGTTTAGAATAGAATAGAATAGAAAATCATTTATTCAAAAAGCTTTTTGTATTGATTGCCGCATGCATTCTTATGTAAAATGAATACTATAACTATCAGATGGCAATTGTAAGTAGCTATGACGTGGTCTAGTGTTTTGAGTAGTCATGCTCACTAAAATGTCCAGACTTGTGGCTGCGTGGTGGGCCGGGTCATTGGGCTCCCTAAAATATGGTCGAGCGCAGTGATGGCTGGCTCATCCGTCATACTCGTGAACAGGTGCTGCTTGTAGGGACTGGTCTGCTCTAATCACTACGACTGATTTCCTCTTATTAATTGTTTAACCAGTTGGTTATATATTCAATATTTTTTCTATTTAAGTATTTAATTGAATTAGTGCTAATTGGTGGTTTGTATTCACACACTTAAACTTAAAAATGTAAAGTAATAATAAAATTATTTAAAAGAGCAACACGCAAGTTTCTTGCTCGTTCTTCTTGTGATGAGACAGCTTTCCGAATTAGCGGTAGATTAATAAATGTAATAACTATTCAAAAGTGCTTCAATGTAAGTTTATTTGAATAAATGATTTTCTATTCTATTCTATTCTGTACTATTTATTTTAATTAATATTATTTCTATTTCTATAATATTTATACCTGTGGTACCAGCTCCCGTGTACTGTATGAGACACCTACTGCTTGCCAGCTCCCACAACTTTATTGACGAGTCCAGACCAGACGTGAGCAGGTACTGCAACCATTTACTTGTATTTAATATAAATATAATAATAATAATCTATACATATAAATAAAATTAGAGTGTCTGTTTCTAATATTGAAATAACCGTTTTTTACTACATGCATATGAGTATAAATATGGTACATACACCAAAATAACATTTTTTACAATTTTTGTCTGTCTGTCTATCTGTTTGGTCCGGCTAATCTCTGAAACGGCTAGACCGATTTTGACGGGACTTTTATTGGCAGGTAGCTGATGTAATAAGGAGTAACTTAGGCTACTTTTATTTTAGAGAATTAAAGTTAAATTCCACGCGGACATTTCAGAGATTAGCAGGAACGTTTGTTCCTGCTAATCTCTGAAATGGCTGGACCGATTTTGATGAGACTTTTTTTGGCAGGTAGCTGATGGAATAGAGAGTAACATAGACTACTTTTATTTTAGAAAAATACAGTTGAATTCCTCACGGACGAAGTCACAGGTCCAGGTAGTGAAAAATAAGATGAGATTATTTCTATTACCTTGCTATTCCTAGTGAACGCTACAGAGCAGACCTCAGCACCGTCGTGTGCATTTATGAAGGTATTGAAGCACCGGTTCGAAACCGTGTCCCATAGCTTCACGGAGCCATCAGCGCTGCCGCTGGCGAAGTACTTGCCATTCGGAGAAAACCTGGAAACGAAAGAAATGAGGAAATATTTACATATCACAGCTTCGGTAGTTTAGCGGTACCGCCTCACTTCGGTTCAATTCCTCGCACGGTACAAACATGAGTATGATTGTTTGTATCGGTCTGGGTGGTTTCTATGTATAATATGTACGTATTTGTATCAGTTATCTAGTACCCATAACACAAGCTTTAGCTAGCTTAACTTGGGTCTAGATGGCGCTGTGTGATTTGTCCTGAGATTATTATTATTATTATATAGATCCAATTGAGAAGAACTGGCAAAACTCAATTGAATTACTTTTTTTAAAAGCCAGTTTATTTACAATGTATATTTATATAGGTGTCTATGTCTAACATTAAATGAAAATCCCGTACATGAACAACTATTGCCATGCACACTCGTCAATTCGTCATTCAAGTAATCGTTTAGTGAGTAATAGGTTTTGCTCAGTAAATATGATTTAACAGTTTTTGAATTTATTTAAGAGTAATTCTAGTATATCCTTTGGTATCTTATTGTAAATTTTTATACCTATTGAATTTTTCAAAACGATTCTTGGAGACAGCAAGTTTGTCATTAAGTCTAGTATTAATAATATGAATATTGCTGTGATAATACTCACTTGATGGAATGGACCTGCTTCTTATGATGATGAGAGGATATAGGACACACAAAGCACTGGCTGGTTGTGACGTCATACAGCCGGATAACCGGATGTGTGGTGGATGCTATGATATGGTCACCCAGTGGATGAAACGCCACACATAGAACCGGCTCTGCGTCCTGTAATAGTCATATATATAAAATTCTCGTGTCACAATGTTAGGTACCATACTCCTCCCAAACGGCTTGATCGATTTTTATGAAATTTTATATGCATATTCAGTAGTAGGTCGGAGAATCGGCTACTTTTCAGAACCCTAAGTTAGTCATTAGTAACCCTAGGATTGTCCACCCCTAACATTTATTTATTTTTAAGCAATTTTTTTATTTATATTTTTTTATTCTTCTTCACCCTTCTATCACCAACCCCTATTTTTTTATAGTGTTATTAATTTATAAGGCAAAACAACGTTTGCCGGGACGGCTAGTAATCGTATAAAATTAATTATTTTCTTTCGTTTAAATCAATTCAAATCAAATAAATTAATAAAAACACTGAATACCTGTCGCATTACTAGAAAATTTCTTGTATGTAACCTCAATGGTTTCTAATATGACGTAGATCATCACTTTACTTTTTGTTTTACAATTTTAATCTACCAAATACATAAAAAAATACTCTTGTATGTCCATTTAATTCTCCATAATCCTTATTTCATTACAAACAGCCAGTTTCAAACAACGCCATCTAGTCCCAAGATAAGCAGAGCTTGTGTTATGGATATAGATAAGTCCCCTCTGATGGAACCCCCATCCAATTCAAACGAGGTTCGATATTACGACGGCCTGAGCCGAGGTACGAACCCCTAGCGGTGCCTTCAATATCCGTCGGAAGGGAGTTCAGAAGCCACTTCATAAGTTTTTTCCTTTAGTTTGGAGTGCCATCTGCACTCGCCCCCTATCGTCCGGTGAAGCTGTAAAGGCCAGCTGCAGCCAACAGCATTAGAGTAGTCCGAGAAAAAAAGACAACTGATAGCCAAACCGATACAAACAATCATATTAATGAATACAAATGTTTGCACCGTGCGAGTAATCGAACCCGCGACCACCGTTAAGCTATGTGCTGAACCGTTAGACTATCAACTCCATGAAACAAAACAAGGTGCTTGGAGGCTGAAATAGGTGGGACTGAGATACACACGTAGTCTAATTTATACAAAAATCCTCCGGTAAGATTACTGTCTTATCATCATCATCATCACTCATCGTCGTCATCACTCATCATCATCACTTATCACCACCACCACTCATCATCACCAAAAAGTCATCATCATCATCAAGATGCTACGAACCGTAATAGACTTATATGCTTTCTTAGCTGATGCCTTGGTGATATCAAACAGCTTGATGCAGCAGTCTCTGGACGCAGACACGAGGATCTGTTCTCGCGGATGGAAGTCCAGGGCTGTTATCTCGTCTGTGTGATCGTATCTAGTGAACAAAATATTTACTCATTAATAATTATCGACCAGAAGTCTATACCCACATTTTATTTTTAATTATCTACTTGTTTATAATATTAATAAGAACTAAGATTTTTTATAATATGAGCCTATGTGTTATTCTGATGTATAAGCTATATTACTGTAAAGTATCTACAAAATCCATAGTACTTTTATTGTAGTTTTGCTTCTTTACTTTTCTTTTGTAATTGTAATAACAAACAAGCTGACATTCCACCTGATGGTAAGTGGCAATCGTCGCCTATATACATGATCATCACTACGGATATCACGTTATCATGTGATGCACGTGACCACTCATGTGTTACAATTCCAGAGCACAAAGATGCCTAATCTACATTCTACATACACTATATATAATACTAGCTGTGCCCGCGGTTTGAGGCACGTGAAATTTATAGCCTATATGTTATTCTGATGTATAAGCTATATTACTGTAAAGTTTCATCAAAATCCATTCAGTAGTTTTTGCGTGAAAGACTAACAAACATCCATCCAAACTCACAAACTTTCGCGTTTATAATATTAGTAAGATGTATTGAAGTAATACATACAGAGCCCTGATTACAGGGTGGCCCTGCTGCTCCCTCCCAGGGTCCACCTCCTCAGGTGCTGACTTGGCCAACATACGCTCCACGTCCAGAATCTGAAATCAATGGAGGAAGGGATTGTCAGTAATAGGGAAATGTGTTTATTGCTAGCAGTAACCTCAACAGCAGGAACTGTAAGCTATTGACGTAAATTCCTGATGAATTTGCCACGATATGCTAACTGAGCTGACATTCATCCTCATCATCCACTCCACATAGAAAACACCCAAACCGATACAAAAACCATACTCATGAATACAAATATTTGTGTCGTGCGAGGAATCGAACCCGCGACTATCGGCACAGCACCGCCAGACCACCGAGGTCGTCGGACAATTTGCTAAATCAAAAAATCTAATACTAACCAAACAAAAGTAACAAAATAGTGAGTGAGGTGACGTGTGTACGTGTGAATGTAGGGTGAATGAATTTATGGACAGTCCAGCAGTGGGACATCAGTCTTGACTCACCTTGATACTGGCGTCCACACTGCCCGTAGCCACGAGCTGGCCGCACGAGCTGAACGCGCCGGCGCGGCACGCCATCTTGTGTGACGTCACGTACGCCGTCTCGTACGTCGCCGGCTCCGGCGCTAGTGATGACGCATCCATTTCGAACTCCAAATCTGCGATGGGGACATGTATCGATATATCGGACTCTTATAAATATATGTGTCCCGTACGTCACCAGTTCCGGTGTTAGTGACGACGTGTCTTTTCGCATTCCATGTCTGTGATGAAACGGGGATTAGTATCGATATATCGGATTCTTATAAATATATATGTCACGTACGTCGCCATTTCCGGCGTTAGCGAGGACGCCCATTTCGAACTCCAAATCTGGGGTGGGAACATGTATCGATATATAGTACTCTCATAAATACATAGGTCACGTATATTGCCAGCTCCGGCGCTAGTGACGACGCGTTCATTTCGAACTCCAAATCTATGATAGGGACATGTATCGATATATCGGATTCTTATAAATATATAAGTTACATACGAAGCCAGTTCCGTCGATTTTTTATTTATTAATTCCTAACAATAAATATTGTGTCGATTTTAAAATACAAAATTATAATCTAATATCATCGACGTATCTTTTCGAACTCCAAATCTATGATGCACGGAATGGGGACATGTATCGACATATCGGAATATCGATGAATCATCATGATGATAATAATAATAATATAACGATGAATCATCATGTACTAATGATAATAATAATAATAATGACATAGCATCATCTAGTCCCAAGTTAAGCAGCGCTTGTGTTATGGATAGTAGACAACTCACAGATATACTTACATACTTTTTTTTGGTAAATACATACATAATACATATGTATTTAAATATTATGTTTTAAACATGTATCTAATTATATCTAACAGTTATCTAGTACCCATAACACAAGATCTACTAGGCTTGGGACTAGATGGCGCTGTGCAATTGTCCAAAGATGTTATATCATTTAATTAGTGAAACTACTCACCAAACCCAGTGGTGCCGAGTAGATGTTCAGCACCGCTGGACGCTGCCAGGCGATCCTTACGATCTGGTTCATGTTGGAGACCAACCATCATGAGGTTCAATAACCTGAGGATTAATAGACAATATTATATTTTTTTATATCTTATCGATTAGGTGTTCTTTTATCGGATGTCTATTTCACTACTTAATAGATTTTTATTTTGTTTATTTCTGTTAATATTGATTGATCTACAAGTTTTTAGAAATAAAACAAACATAACAAGGTGTTCACTGTAATATAGTTTACTATATCATACACAATCAAGCACATACACAATCTTAATTAAGTAAAATAATAACTTTACATGTAAATTAAAACTGCAATTCTTATGTTTTTGTGAAGGAACTGACTCCTGGTATAAAGCTAGTGTGGGAGTCAGGATTAACCATCTTAGTGCCATACATTTTTTCGCAATATATGTGAAAAATGATTCGAGTAAGAGAAAATATTGTGTAACTTTTGTAAAAATGCTTCAATATTTGGAATAGCAGCCGGACTAAAAAACACTGACATGTGAGTCGCTACTGCGCATCTGGCATTTTTTGATAAAACGCGCAGCATGACATTAAGATTGTTAAACTATACACTTTGACGGTTTCTCTGGTCTAGCACACTGCCTTACATCTGATGGTTGTGGGTTCAATTCCTCACATGATGCAAACATTTGTATTCATGAGTATGATTGTTGTATCGGACTGGTTGTTTTCTATATACAATATGTATGTATTTATGAAAAAAATATCTATGTATTTGTATCAGTTGTCTAGTACCCATAACACAAGCTTTAGCTAGCTTAATTTGGGTCTAGATAGCGCTGTGTGAAATATCCTGGGAAGATTTAAATAAATAAAGGAATTGTTACATAGTACAAAATGAAGTGGCACCCGCTGTTTGTTTGCTAAATTAAACTATGCAATAGATTTTAATGCAGTTTTTAGTCATAGATAGTGTGATTCAAGAGGAAGGTTTATATGTATAATAACATATACACCCATATGAAGCTGCGTAGTAAGTAAGATATAAAATAGTAAATTGAATATAGTTTGTACCTGTCACTGGGGGGACAAGGCGGGTCTGCATGCACGGCTGCCGCCAGCGTAGCGGCTATAGGTTGGAATCCATCGTAAAACAGTTGGCTATAAAATAAAAAACAATAAATAAGTCATAATAACATATATAAGCATTTAATGCTATATTTATTATTAACTTGTACATATATATATTTTTATGTTCTATTATTATTATATTTAAAAGAAAAAGAAAGAAAGATCAGTAAAGTGGATATTCAAAATTATTAATTACATAAAATTTAACATTTGTTTCGCAATTGCATACTTCGGTATGTCTCAATATTTACCTTATAATCATACGGTATAACAACTCGCGGTTCTTTACAACATTCCTGTTATCGACCTCTGTGCTTGTTTCTTTCATTGTTATAAAATATTATAAGACAATAAACGAATAAACTGAATTTAAAGCCGGTAAAATGCAACAAACTACGCTGAATGAAAGTTAGGTTATATTTTGTTTCTCCAACTGTCAGTTTGGCACTTTGATTGACAGTAATTGACGTTTCGCGGTTATTATGTATTGTCTGTGGTTTTTGTGTTGTCCATATAAAAATATCGACTATTGATTATATTAAAATCGCCGAATTATATTAAAATTTCTGACCGAGTATTAATTCTGCTCTAAAATAAAGACCAAATCAATAAACACGCCAATGCGTATAGCTGTATAAACTACTACTAAAATCAATACCTACGAGACTACGGGCATGCGCAATGATGTTGTCGCGCAATATTAGCAACAAAATTCAAACAAGTTTTGCAACGAATAAACATTAAATTATTAATAACTAGGTACTAGCCCCGGATTTGCCCGGGTGTACATGTATTATATATAATATAAACCTTCCTCTTGAATCTCTCTACATATCTATTAAAAATCCGTTGCGTAGTTTTAAAGATTTCAGCATATATAGGGACGGACAGACAGCGATAGCGACTTTGTTTTATACTATGTAATGATAATGATGGGAACTTGTAACGTTACAATGCCTAGTCGATTTCCAAGCGGTCTCTGACCCCTCATGTCTAGTTTATGGTAATTCGTTACGATGTACTAAGTTACCTGACTTCATGTTTATCTTATTATGGTACTCTTATTGATGCTGGTGCAGAAGAAATGGATGACCATTAGTGCTGCACTATCGTATACAGTTATCTAAGACTGATGGTAGACACCGTTCTTTTATTATCCATGAAAGAAATTCTTGAACATTCGATACAAGATATGTAAGCTTAATTCGGATAAAGTTTTGATAAGTAAAGATCTATTACGAAAAGAACTATATAGCAAAGTTGAACAAAATTGTGCCGCACCATAAAGTTCTGTTCAATATTTTTAATTAGAAACTTAAGGAACAAATAACAACAAATAATTATCACAAAACAATAATACATAAACGATATTTATACGGGTGTTTTTTTTAACGTATCACTATGCACATATTTCTAGAAAGTGTTTGTTTTTATAAATATAAATAATTATATTCTAATTCGATAATTTTATTGAAGAAAATTCATTTACTCTTTTGAATCAAACGATTAACTTCTTGTTATTGTTATTTCTTCATTATTAAACAAAGAATACTACTATATATAACAAATTTCTACGACAAATGTGCTTAAACATCGACCATTGACGGCCTCGGTGGTCTAGCGGTTACTTCCGATGATCGCGGGTTCGATTCATCGCACGGTGCAAACATTTGTACGTATGACTGATTGTTTGTATCGGTCTAGATGTTTTCTATATATATAATGTATGTATTTACAAATAAAAAGTAAGTATTTATATCAGTCTAGTACCCCTAACACAAGCTCTGCTTACCATGGGACTAGATGACGCTGTGTTAATTGTACAGGGAATAAAATATACGAAAACGATTACGCGCCATCTTTATTACACCGACAAACGACAACGAACTCTTTACTTTTTTAAAAATTGTTTTAAACGACAAGTTACTTTTTAAAATTATGTTTTATGGCTCTGGATACAAATATTATTTATATCGCGACATTGTTTTGACATTGTTTGTTTTATGAAATCTTCATACAATTAAAAACTTAATATAAACCCTTGTTTTTTATTCTAGCGTTCATTCGGAACACAGACTAATCACAATAAGAATGAGCGAGAGACTTGCGTATTTTGAAGTCTACATTCAGACTTCGTATAGGTAAATTTTATGTATTAATTATACCCATTTATTTCTCAGGTGCTACTAACGGGATGCAGATGCGTAGAGCTGGACTGCTGGGACGGAGATGACGGCAGTCCGGTCATCTACCATGGACACACGTTTACCACCAAAATACCGTTCCGGAGAGTCGTAGAAACAATTGCAAGGTATGCTCCTATAGAATAGAATAGAATAGAAAATAATTTATTCAAATAAACTTTTTTTTAATCTCCCGCTCATTCGGAAGAATAAGCAAGATGGTAGGGCAGGCCCCATCTCGGTGATAGGGCGACCTATTTCGCCCTACTCCGTTGTGAAATGGCGAGGCCATTTAGTAAACCGTCTAAACAAGGAGAACGAACTTATTTTCGCCATTTTGGGTTAGTTATTGAATATTTTTTCTTTTTGGTCAAGGTCACTATAACACGCAGACGAAGTTGCGGGCACAGCTGGTATATAAATAAGAGTCATAACGCCACTTATGTTACGGCGGGCTATATTTGCCTTTTAAAAATATATTTTATTTAATTAAAACAATGAAATTATTAAAGTATAAAATGTATAATTATGTCTAATGATCGAACAAGACTACTGTAAAAATATAACAATTAATAATTGGTGTTAGGTGCCGATTCGTGGTAATTTGCTGTTCCTGGTAGCGGTGTCAGCTTATTGTGCCACACACAGCAATTTACCAGGCGTTACGCCATGGTAACTCGCCTCTTGTCGAATTTTTTTTTTAACTTTTTCATAACCCTGAATTTGTTGAATTTTATTACATATCAATATAATTTATAATTAATCTATATATATATATATAACTCAAAGGTGACTGACATAGTGATCTATCAATGCACAGCCCAAACCACTCGACGGATCGGGCTGAAATTTGGCATGCAGGTAGATGTTATGACGTAGGCATCCGCTAAGAAAGGATTTTAATTAATTCTACCCCCAAGGGGATAAAATAGGGGCTGAAAGTTTGTATGAAACTTTGTCAATTTCCAACTATCGGGCTGGGACTTTGCATGCAAAAAGCTACTATGACCTAGGCATCCCCTAAGAAAGGATTTTGACGAATTCCACCCCTAAGTGGATAAATTAACGCGAGCGAAGCCGCAGGCCAAAGCTAGTTAGTTATATGTCTGAAATGAATGCATGTTAAATAACGTGAATGTCCATTTGATGATAATAATTTACAATGTCATGTTCATTACATTTATTTTATAAATCATTAATTGTATAATATCATTTTTTTAATAAAGAAAAATCGTTAAATTGTTATTTATATTATTAACCGCGTCTTAACACGAATAACTTTATAGTATGCTAGCTGACCCCACGAACTCTGTTCAGCCTCAGAATTAAATATGTCAAAGGTTTTTAGGAAGTTTAGTTACGCAATGAATTTCTGAACGCACCCTATCTGACAGGTATCAGCAGTTTGTATGGGAAAATAAAATTGTTGTTTTTACTATTTTACATGCAATTTCTTCATATTTTATCACCGTTTTAACCTTCCCTGGACTTCCACGAATATTTCAAGAATAAAATTAGCCAAATCGATTCAGCCGTTCTTGAGCTTTAGCGAGACTAACGAACAGCAATTTATTTATGGTAAATAAAGGTATTTACCTCTCTCGACGTTTCGACTAGGTTGCACTAGCCGTGGACACGAGCTGACTGGAGTAACAGCGATGTCAATGAAGATAGGTAAACACCTTTATTTACCATAACAGTAAAACACAAACAAAACTAAAACACGAAAGTTAAAAATAATCCCATATTGTGTGTTTAAATTAGTCGTTAATTCGTTTAAGTTTAACTGTGAAGTGGTCGTTGACAGGAGTGCGTTTGTTGCATCCCCGTACCCCCTCATCTTGAGCATCGAGAACCACTGCAGCCTCCCTCAGCAGCAGGTCATGGCCAGCACATTTGAGGTCAGTTATTACCGCTACAATACATTTACCGATGTTTTCTGCAGTAGTCTACAGCATGGGAAATAGAATAATATTTATTTCAATAAACTTAATATAATAATAATAATAATCTCAAATAACAATTCACACAGCGCCATCTAGACCCAAGTTAATCTAGCTAAAGCTTGTGTTATGGGTACCAGATTTGTGATACAAATACATAGATTTTTTTTCATACCGAAAATACCGAGATCGATACCAACAATCATACTCATGAATACAAATGTTTGTTCCGTGCGAGGAATCGAACCCGCGACCATTGGAAGTAAGACGGTGTGCTATACCGTCATAC
Source organism: Achroia grisella (assembly GCF_030625045.1). NCBI lineage: Eukaryota > Metazoa > Arthropoda > Insecta > Lepidoptera > Pyralidae > Achroia > Achroia grisella. The sequence goes on from NW_026713015.1 coordinate 567,939, forward strand.
ATTGTAATTCCGCACCGAGCATTATATATCAACTATTCTACTACGGCGTAATTTTTATACGCTTCAAAAATGATTATGAATGTTACGTTCTTCTGTTAAATAATAATGATAACCAAACTTCCGCCTCTAAAACTTACGGGTCTAAAGCCTAGGTTCCGTAGGCCCTAGTCCGCTCCTAAAAAATGAAAAGGGGTTTGCTAAAAATGGTCTAGGCAGAGGTGGACCAGCGTCGTCGGGGTTATGGAATATCCCTCCGCGTTCCCGTAACCCTGACAGAAGATGAATCCCAAGCCTAGGTAGCGTATGCTCTAAGGACGGTCTGCTGTAGAGCTGACCCTTAAAAAATGAAAAGGGATCTGCTAAACATGGTCTAAGCAGAGGTGGACATACGTGGTCGGGGTTATGGAAGATTACTCGCGCGTTCCCATATCCCTGACAAAAGGTGAATCCCAAGCCTAGGTAGCGTATGCCCTAATCCGCCCCTAAAAAATGAAAAGGGGTCTGCTAAAAGTGGTCTAGGCAGAGGCGGACCAACGTTGTCGGGGATATGAAAGATTACTCGCGCGTTCCCATATCCCTGACAAAAGGTGAATCCCAAGCCTAGGTAGCGTATGCCCTAATCCGCCCCTAAAAAATGAAAAGGGGTCTGCTAAAAGTGGTCTAGGCAGATGCGAACCAACGTCGTCCGGGTTATGGAAGATTACTCGCGCGTTCCCATATCGCTGACAAAAGGTGAATCCCAAGCCTAGGTAGCGTATGCCCTAATCCGCCCCTAAAAAATGAAAAGGGGTCTGCTAAAAGTGGTCTAGGCAGATGCGAACCAACGTCGTCCGGGTTATGGAAGATTACTCGCGCGTTCCCGTAACCCTGACAGTAGGTGAATCCTAAGCCTAGGTTGCGTATACCCTAGTCCGCCCCTGAAAAATGAAAAGAGATCTGCTTAAAATGGTCTAGGCAGATGCGGACCAACGTGGTTATGGAAGATTACTCGCGCGTTCCCATATCGCTGACAAAAGGTGAATCCCAAGCCTAGGTAGCGTATGCCCTAATCCGCCCCTAAAAAATGAAAAGGGGTCTGCTTAAAATGGTCTAGGCAGATGCGGACCAACGTCGTTATGGAAGACTGCTCGCGCATACCCGTAACCCTGACAAAAGGTGAAGAGAAGGAACACCTTGAGATTTTAGCCAGTAAGAGTCTAGCAGTTTATCTCCCTCAAAGCGGGTTCCATTAGAATTCCCCCCAAAAAAGGTCCTTGTCCGGAGCGATTTTTTTTTATACCACGTAGGTAGCAAACAAGCATACGACCCATCTGGTAGTAAACGGTTACCGTAGCCTATGGACGCCTGAGACATCAGAGGTGTCACGTGCACGTTGTCAACCCTTAAGAAGTCTTAATATACCCTTCTTGAAAAATCCCACTTGTTATTAATGTACTAGTACTGTACTGGTTGCGTCTTCATCCAGGCAGTGTTTGGAGACAAGCTGGTTACATCATTTCTGTTCGAAATTGACTACACCGACGACCCTCGGCTGCCCAGTCCAGACCAACTCAAGTACAAGGTAAATTATTATTATTCTTTACTAGCTTTTGTCCGCAGCTTCGCTTGCATAACTTCATTACTGACGATGAGACAACGGTAATAATAATAATAAACATTTATTTAGCAAACATTCCTAACATTAGCATGCAGTAAATTTAGCTGGTAGCATATATATATATACACAGCCACTACAACATACAAAATAATTAGAAACCAATATAGTAAGTAAGTAAGAAATTTGCTAAAAAGGACTCTGCTCAACATATTGCTGCAGCCGAAGCTACAGCGCTAAATTTCAGCTGAAGCCTACATATAAACCTTCCTCTTAAATCACTCTATCTATTGCTAAAAACGGCATTAAAATCGGTTGCGTAGTTTAGAAAATATAAGCGGACAGTCAGCGAAAGTGACTTCATGTTATACTATGTAAAGATAAATTCCAGGTGCTCATAAAGAACAAGAAACTACCGCCTATTGAATCAAGTCCAACGGTGGGACTCACTGGAGCCAGTTCAGCAGGACATGGAGGAGTACTCGCTACTGCTTTCAGGTGATTACTATACTGTGGAGATCTTTGGGGGAGGCTTATGTCCAGCAGTGGACGTCTTCCGGGCTGAGATGATGTTGATGATGACAAGTGAACGAAAGCTGCTTGTACACTTGGGACTGGTGTGCTCTAATCACTACGACTGATTTACTCCTATTTAGTTACTCAACCAGTTGGTTGTATATTTAATATTTTCTCTATTTGAGTATTTAATTGAATTAGTGCTAGTTGGTAGTATGTATTCACACGCTTCAACTTAAAAATGTAAAGTAACTACCAAAATTATTTAAAAGAGCAACACGCAAGTTTTTTGCTTGTTCTTCTTGTGATGAAACATCTTTCCGAATCTACTGGATTGAAAAAAATATATTTTCGATTCTATAAATTAAATAAAACTCCGTCCAATTCAAACGGAGATCGAAATTACAACGATCTGAGTCGAGGTTCGAAACCCTAGCGGTGCCCTCACACTAAAGTCGTATCCGTCAGGCGGGAGTTGGCCTTTAGCCGCTCCATAAGTCCTTCTTTTGGTTTGGAGTGCCATCTGCACTTACACCCTATCGTCCGGTGAAGCTGTAAAGATCAGCTGCAGCCAACAGCATTAGAGTAGTCCGAAAAAAGTCACCTGCACTCGCCCCCTATCATCCAGTGAAGCTGTAAAGGCCAGCTGCAACAGCATTAGAGTAGTCCCAAAAAGGAAACAATAAATTAGCGATACCCATAGACTAAAGTCGATTCTGTCAGGCGGGAGTTGGCCTTCAGCCGCTCCATAAGTCCTTCCTTTGGTTTGGAGTGCCATCTGTACTCGCCCCCTACCGTCTGGTGAAGCTGTAAAGGCCAGCTGCGACCAACTGCATTAGAGTAGTCCGGAATATCGGATTGTTATAATAATTATCCGTGTTACTTACTTCCTTTGGTTTGGAGTGCCATCTGCACTCGCCCCCTATCGTCTGGTGAAGTTGTAAAGGCCAGCTGCGGCCAACTGCATTAGAGTAGTCCGGAATATCGGATTGTTATAATAATTATCCGTGTTACTTACTTTCTTTGGTTTGGAGTGCCATCTGCACTCACCCCCTATCGTCTGGTGAAGCTGTAAAGGCCAGCTGCGACCAACTGCATTAGAGTAGTCCGGAATAACGGATTGTTATAATAATTATCCGTATTACTTACTTTCTTTGGTTTGGAGTGCCATCTGTACTCGCCCCCTACCGTCTGGTGAAGCTGTAAAGGCCAGCTGCGACCAACTGCATTAGAGTAGTCCGGAATATCGGATTGTTATAATAATTATCCGTGTTACTTACTTCCTTTGGTTTAGAGTGCCATCTGCACTCGCCCCCTATCGTCTGGTGAAGCTGTAAAGGCCAGCTGCGGACAACTGCATTAGAGTGGTCCGGAATATCGGATTGTTATAATAATTATCCGTGTTACTTACTTTCTTTGGTTTGGAGTGCCATCTGCACTCGCCCCCTATCGTCTGGTGAAGCTGTAAAGATCAGCTGCAACAGCATTAGAGTAGTCCGAAAAGACTACTACATGAAAAATGTTTTTTTTAAGGTCGAATGGCATACGGCATACAAGCACCTCGCTTCAGGAGCAGAGCAACCGCACCAGCTCTATAATGTCCAACCAGTCGGCTGGCAGTTCCCTCACTGAATACTTCTCCGACGAGGACTACGATGAAGATGATGAGGAACTTGATGGTCAGCTTCTTCTTCAGATTACTAGCTGACCCGGCAAACGTTGTTTTGCCATATAAATTAATATCGCTATTAAAAAATAGGGGTTGGGGATAGTTTTGGATTGTATGTATTTTTAATGCAATGTAAAAAATAAGTCATATAAATGAAAAAAACTTTTTTGTCTGAGTATATTTCATATGTATGTACATAAAAAAACGTATTTAAGTATTTATATCAGTTGTCTAGTACCCATATCTAATCACTTCTCTCCATCCTAAGGTTGCCTGGAAGAGATCGCTTTTTAGCTATAAGGCCGCCCATTGTTACCTCTCTGTCTTGTTTATTGTATTTTTTTTTATCATTTTATACATAATTGTATATGTAATTGTATTTTCTGTGAGAGGGACAATAAAAAGTTTCATTCATTCATATCACAAGCTCTGCTTAGTTTGGGACTAGATGGCGCTGTGTGATTGTCCAGGGTTATTATTATTACACTTATGATATTTGCACTGTACGAGGAATTGAACCCGCGACCATTGAAAGTGAACGGCGTGCTAAATCACTAAACCATCGAGGCTATCAATTATTAATCAGATATTAATAAGTAACACACAATTTCAGAGAAAGAACTGCACAAAATTCTAAAATCCATGGAGGATAAGTGCGGTCGGACTTCCCTCTCCCTCTACCAAAGTTTCCGAAGGAGTGAGGGAGACGGCGAAACCACTACGGGAAGCGTAAAACATACCACCACGAGAAAACGAAGCAACCAGATCGCTAAAGAACTGAGCGATATGGTCACATATGTTCAGGTAGGATATGGTTTCTATTTTATTTTATTTATGGGCATAGGCATGGTGGGGCAGGATAGGGCGCCCCAACCTGGCTCCGCTCTGAAAGATACTTATGTAACACAGTTGCCTATATACATCAAAATAATAATAGCATTTAATAATGTCTAGTAAGACAAATCCAATATTGTCTACTAAGCACTGCCGTATCGAAACTGTGTCACCCCACCTTACATTTTCCTATTGTTATTTAGTATATGCCCACGGCTACTTTTTACCATCGCACCGCTCGCCATCAACAGTGAATTCATTCCTACACACTAGAACCTAAGTGGTCTCGGACAGCGCGGTTTCAGAGGAGCTTCCTCCCGCGTACACTTAGATTGCGGAATGAACTGCCGAGGTTTTCTCACGACACTACAGCATGGGGTTTTTCAAGTAGGGTATATTAAGTTTTCTTAAGGGTCGGCAACGCGCACGTGACACCCCTAGTGTTTCAGGGGTCCATAGGCTACGGTAACCGTTTACCATCAGATGGGCCGTATGCTTGTTTGCCACCATAGTATTATAAAAAAAAGTATATAAGTTCAGTATTTTTATGTACATACTAGCTTTTGCTCGCGGCTTCGCTCCCGTTTATTTATCCTCTTAGGAGTGGAATTCATCAAAATCCTAACTTTGAGGTAGGCATACGTCATAGTAGCTTTATGCATGCAAAGTCTCAGCCCGATCGGTTTAAAATTGACAAAGCTTCATACAAACTTTCATCCCTTATTTTATCCCCTTGGGGGTAGAATTAATTAAAATCCTTTCTTAACGGATGCCTACGTCATAACATCTACCTGCATGCCAAATTTCAGCCCGATCCATCTAGTGGTTTGGGCTGTGCTTTGATAGATCACTATGTCAGTCACCTTTGAGTTATATATGTTTAGATTGTCAGTATAATATCATCTGTAATATACATCGTCTCAACCGACAACATCGTATTGTTACCCCGCAACAGTACCTAACCAAATGTAAAAAAAAATATCTAAGAACTGAGCGATATGGTTGCATATGTTCAGGTAGGAGCAATATGGTCTCTATTCTATTCTATTCATGGTATAGTCGCGGTGGGGCAGGATGGGGTGTTTGCCCCACCCTGGCTCTGTTCTATAAGGTGAGATTGCCGTCAAACGCGCTCAAATTATGATATGAAAAAAAAAACCTAATCAAATCTACAAAAAAAAAATATAAATAATAATACTTAAATATTTTTTTAAGTTACTCTTATTGCTACATTTTGAGGTAAAAAAATAAATATACATTTAGGGATATAATAGATCACACGTATAAAATTTCATCAAAATCGGTTACGCCATTTCATAGGATATATATATAACACTTAAAACTGCGACAAATGTAAATTTTATATATTAGATTAGTGCAAAAATGAACATAAAAATTCAAAAATATTATTTATAATTACAGGCGATCAAATTCCGCGGCCTCAGCCCATTGTCGCCGAAGAGCTCTATCAAACAACCCAGCAACTCAAGTGTTACCAAGGACAGCGCGCCGTGTAGCAGCTTCGAGTCCTCGGAGAGCAGCGACAGCACTGGAACAGTAAATGTAAGTAAAGTAAAGTACTTTATGTATTATAATAGATGTACCATTATTAATACAGTTGAATGTTAATCCCCCAATATGATCAAGTGCAAAGATGGCTGGTTCGCAGTAAAAGAAAATCGCGTATCTTCGACAGATACTCTAATTTCATTAATTTCATCAGGTAGCTCAGTAGTCGCTAACCCATACAAAAATGTATGAAAATGAATTTGTCGTAGACTGGACTCTGATCTGATAAACTGAAGAACGAAAATCGCGTATCTTCGACAGATACTCTAATTTCATTGATTTCCTCATAGCTCAGCAGTCGCTAACCCATACAAAAATGTATGAGTCGTAAACTATACTCTAAACTCATAAACTGAAGAACGAAAATCGTGTATCTTGGACAGATATTCTGATTTGATTCACTCCATCAGGTAGCTCAGCAGTCGCAGTCCTCAAGCGGTCGAGCTCGCTGCCTGAACGCGCCAGCTTCTCACCACCCTTGCTACAGATGTTCTTCCGTCAATGAAGCTATTGGCAAGAAGATTTGCAGGAAACATCCCCTAGCTCTCGTAGCCCATACGGAAACACAACTCGTTAGGACTTATCCCGCCGGGTAAGTTACATATATTAACTACTAGCAGTGTCTCGACGACCCTATAATGGCAGTTAACCTCCCCAAGGGTTCACCCGTTCCGTCCCGACCACACTTAAACACACACACGACACCGTCCTCGCCGGCGAAGACGACGACCTCAAACACACAATATCTCGGCGCTCCACACCGGCGCCCACGGGCGCCCTTCTGATCGATCCCCCGTCCAATTCAAATAGGGAGAGAAATTACGACGGCCGGAGCCAAGGTTCCAACCCCTAGCGGTGCCCTCAGACTAAAGTCGTATCCGTCAGGCGGGAGTTGGCCTTCAGCCGCTCCATAAGTCCTTCCGCGGGTTTGGAGTGCCATCTGCACTCGCCCCCTAACGTCCGGTGAAGCTGTAAAGGCCAACTGCGGCCAACAGCATTAGAGTAGTACGAAAAAAAAATAACTAGCAGACCCGGCCACGCGTTGCTGTGGCTAATAATAGACAAATAATTTGCAATAAATTAATATTGCGACTATAAATTGAGATGTCCTCCTATCTTACAAGTTGGATCAAATTGCATAGAAATTAAATTTGCAATCGGTTTAGTAGTTTAGAGGACAAACAATGTGACACGTAATTTTTATATATAAAGACTAGCTGTACCGGCAAACGTTGTTTTGCCTTAAAATAAAAAAAGAAAATTTAGGGGTGAACTATTCCTAACATTTAGGGGGATGAAAAATAGATGTTGGCCGATTCTCAGACTTACTCAATACGCTCACAAAATTTCATGAGAATCGGTCAAGCCGTTTCGGAGGAGTATGGGAACGAAAACTGTGACACGAGAATTTTATATATAAGATATACTACTAGCTGATCCTGCAATCGTTGTTTTGTCATATAAATTAAAATCGCTATTAAAAAATAGGGGTTGGTGATAGAACGGTGAAAATTTAGGGTTGTATATATTTTTAAATCCACATTATAAAAAAATAAGAAAATATTGGCCAAAAAATAAAAGTTAGGGTATGGACACCCTTATGACTTAGGAATGTGAAAAATAGTTAATACCGATATTATAGAATAACTGTTTTACAGCCTAAGAATCGACTCGTCGAACTTCGACCCTGTGACCTTCTGGTCTTGCGGCGTGCAACTCGTCGCGCTGAACTACCAGACGGAAGACGCCGCAATGGCTGTTAACGCAGCCATGTTTGAAAGCAACGGATATATTGGATATGTGAAGAAACCGCCAGTAATGTGGGATCCTGGACATATTGCGTACAGACGGTCAGTATTTTTTATATAGATAACTGAAGTGGCCAGGGTCCACTCCGGTCCATAAATCGGATGACATCTATCTCTCACTCTACTACATCATGACCACAATTGTTCTGACAAGAGCGTATCGAATAAGACCTGAAGTGACAATGCTAACTGCTTAACTGAACTTGGCTTTTATTTATTTATATTTATAAACTCTTTATTGCACCAATAGAATTAATACATAAGAATTATACAGAAAAAAGATATGTAAGTACAAAAGGCGGTCTCATCGCTAGAAGCAATCTCTTCCAGACAACCTTTAGGTAGAGAAAGTACAACAAAAGTGGTAGGTGGCGCATGAATAGAATGGAAGAATATATATATAAACGTAATAATAGGGATAGGATAATAATACCAATAAATGTTAGAAGATAACACACATTATATATACTATATATAAAATATATACATACATATATAAATACACAGAAATGCAAGTACAAAACAACAATGTCATATGCAAAGAAACAAGACACATAGCAAGAAGGAATATAGAGAAATTTAAGTGGAGAGGTAAAGGGATTTAACCGAGCTCTTAAAAATGGGTAATGATTGGCTTTCATTAGCTTCAGCTAAGGAAAAAATTGCAGTTAAGTTTTAACAGCAGTCAGTTTTTAGCAGCCATTTGCACTCGCCCTCTATCGTCCGGTGAGGCTGTAAAGGCCAGCTGTTTTCAATTAACCTTTAACTTAGTCCTTACCTGCTCTATAAGTCCTTCCTTTGGTTTGAAGTGCCATCTGCATCTGCATCACCCTATTGTCCAGTAAAGCTGTAAAAGCCAGCTACGGCCAACAGCATTAGAGTAGTCCGAGAAGACAACCATGTGTGTGAGATGGCCCATACTACTATATAATATAATATTTTTTATGCAGGACAATTCACACAGCGCCATCTAGTCCCAAAAGAAGCAGAGCTTGTGTAATAGACAACTGATTGAAATAATCAAAATATTTATTTTAAATACATATATTACGCATAAAAAGGCCCTAAATGTAATACATTTTCCTAATTTGCTGTTATTTTGCGGAATTCCATTTCTGTACTTAATCGATATATATTATTTTGCACACATGCTAATGGTAGCGGTAATATATATAAATTAATATAAATAATATAAATAATCTTTAATACAAATGTTTGTATCATATGAGGAAGTGAACCCGCGACCATTGGATGTCAGGCGCTGTGCTAAACTACTAAACAACTGAGACTATCGACTTATGGCGAAGATTGAATCCACGACCATCGGTCAAGCAAAGCGGTGTGCTAAATTACTAGACCACTAAGACTGCACTTATGACTTACCATATCATATTACCAATTTCAGGTTCAACCCTATGGACAAAGAGTTTGATGGTATCCACGCAGCCCACCTGACCCTCGCCGTTATATCCGGACAGTACGTCGCTGAAAATGTATACTCATTCTACAACGCATTCGTTGAAGTCGAAATATTAGGCGTGCCAGCCGACTGTAAGAAGATCCGGACAAAAGTGGCAAGGAAGAACGCTCTAAACCCTATATGGAATGAAACATTCAATTTTAAGGTAAGCTTAAATATTCTAATACTGGCTGAAACCGTCAGTGCACTTATACTAATATTATATAAGACTACAAGAAAATCCGGACTAAAGTAGCCAGGAATAACGCTCTAAATCCTATATGGAATGAAACATTCAATTTTAAGGTAAGCTTAAATATTCTAATACTGGCTGAAACCGTCAGTTCACTTATACTAATATTATATAAGACTGCAAGAAGATCCGGACTAAAGTAGCCAGTAATAACGCTCTAAACCCTATATGGAATGAAACATTCAATTTTAAGGTAAGCTTAAATATTCTAATACTGGCTGAAACCGTCAGTTCACTTATACTAATATTATATAAGACTACAAGAAAATCCGGACTAAAGTAGCCAGGAATAACGCTCTAAATCCTATATGGAATGAAACATTCAATTTTAAAGTAAGCTTAAATATTCTAATACTGGCTGAAACCGTCAGTTCTCTTATACTAATATTATATAAGACTATAAGAAGATATGAACTAAAGTAGCCAGGAAAAACGTTCTAAATCCTATATGGAATGAAACATTTAATTTTAAAGTAAGCTTAAATATTCTAATACTGGTTGAAACCGTCAGCTCTCTTATACTAATATTATATAAGACTGCAAGAAGATCCGGACTAAAGTAGCCAGGAAAAACGTTCTAAATCCTATATGGAATGAAACATATAATTTTAAGGTAAGCTTAAATATTCTAATACTGGCTGAAACCGTCAGTTCACTTATACTAATATTATATAAGACTACAAGAAAATCCGGACTAAAGTGGCAAGGAAGAACGCTCTAAACCCTATATGGAATGAAACATTCAATTTTAAGGTAAGCTTAAATATTCTAATACTGGCTGAAACCGTCAGTTCACTTATACTAATATTATATAAGACTGCAAGAAGATCCGGACTAAAGTAGCCAGTAATAACGCTCTAAATCCTATATGGAATGAAACATTCAATTTTAAAGTAAGCTTAAATATTCTAATACTGGCTGAAACCGTCAGTTCTCTTATACTAATATTATATAAGACTATAAGAAGATATGAACTAAAGTAGCCAGGAAAAACGTTCTAAATCCTATATGGAATGAAACATTTAATTTTAAAGTAAGCTTAAATATTCTAATACTGGTTGAAACCGTCAGCTCTCTTATACTAATATTATATAAGACTGCAAGAAGATCCGGACTAAAGTAGCCAGGAAAAACGTTCTAAATCCTATATGGAATGAAACATATAATTTTAAGGTAAGCTTAAATATTCTAATACTGGCTGAAACCGTCAGTTCACTTATACTAATATTATATAAGACTACAAGAAAATCCGGACAAAAGTGGCAAGGAAGAACGCTCTAAACCCTATATGGAATGAAACATTCAATTTTAAGGTAAGCTTAAATATTCTAATACTGGCTGAAACCGTCAGTTCACTTATACTAATATTATATAAGACTGCAAGAAGATCCGGACTAAAGTAGCCAGGAAAAACGTTCTAAATCCTATATGGAATGAAACATATGTATAATTTTAAGGTAAGCTTAGATATTCTAATACTGGCTGAAACCGTCAGTGCACTTATACTAATATTATATAAGACTATAAGAAGATATGAACTAAAGTAGCCAGGAAAAACGTTCTAAATCCTATATGGAATGAAACATATAATTTTAAGGTAAGCTTAAATATTCTAATACTGGCTGAAACCGTCAGTTCTCTTATACTAATATTATATAAGACTGCAAGAAGATCCGGACTTTCCTGGCTACTTTATAGCCAGGAAAAACGCTCTAAATCCTATATGGAATGAAACATTCAATTTTAAAGTAAGCTTAAATATTCTAATACTGGCTGAAACCGTCAGTTCACTTATACTAATATTATATAAGACTGCAAGAAAATCCGGACTAAAGTAGCCAGGAAAAACGTTCTAAATCCTATATGGAATGAAACATTTAATTTTAAAGTAAGCTTAAATATATAGCTTATATAATAGTGGCTGAAACCATCAGTTCATCTATACTAATATTATAAAAGAAATTATGAACCAAAATCATTAGGAAAGTGGCTCTAAACCCTATATGGAATGAAACATTTCATTTTAAGGTAAACTAAAATATTCTGAAACCGGCAGTTGATTTTTAAGCTAAGCAGAGCTTGTGTTATGGGTACCAGATAATTTATATTACATACACAATATACATAGAAAACACCCAGACCGATACAAACAATCATACTCATGAATACAAATATTTGTACCGTGCGAGGAATCGAACCCGCGACCATCGTAAGTAAGACGGTGAGCTAAGTATAAACCCTATATGGAATGAAGCGTTTAATTTTAAGGTAAGTTTTAATATAGTGGCTGAATCTGTCAGTTCCTGTACATATAGTAATATTGCGTAAGATTTTATAATAAACTGTCAGAATCTGCACTAAATCTGACAGAGAGGCAATTCAAATCTTATATTAAAGAATTCTTGTGTAAGAAAGCCTATTACAGGATAGACGAATTCATAGACGACAACATATCAAGTAAATAATTAGTTTATTAGCATACAACGTTATAATTTGTTTATCTCATTGCTTTCTTGATTCAATTATTTTAGAAATATGAAAGCGTAGCGGTTTTTGTGATTGATTGCCGCATGCATTCTTATGTGAAATGTGAATACTATAACCATCAGATGGCAATTGTGAGTAGCTATGACGTGGTCTGGTGTTTTGAGTAGTCATGCTCACTAAAATGTCCAGACTTGTGGCGGCGTGGTGGACCGAGTCATTGGGCTCCCTAAAATAGGGTCTAGCGCAGTGGTGGCTGGCTCATCCGTCATACTCGTGAACGGGTGCTGCTTGTGTGGACTGGCTGCTCTAATCACTATGACTTGTTTTCTCTTATTAATTGTATAACCAGTTGTTGTATATTGAATGTTTTTTCTATTTTATTATTTCATTGAATTAGTGCTAATCGCTGGTTTGTATTAAGGGGGTCTTCCTATGTGATGGGTTGAAAAAATCGATTTTTTTTTTTCATAAATTGCTCCCTTAACATGTCTAGAATACGGTAGTAAAGCGATTTTAGAAAATTCGAAGTCGTTTTAAAGATACAGCAGGTAAAAGAAAGAGCGGTTCGGAGCGGTGAGTTGGCAGTTAGAGACCGGGCCTATTGTGTATTGGGCCCGGCTTTATACCTGGCCTCCCTTTTATTAATATATTTGTTTATACAAGTTTAGACACGTTTAGGTAAACTTACTGATAAAGTTATCCAAGAAATTACAAAATTCTACGGATTAGCAATTCGACGCCATCCAGATTCGCTTGAAGATATGAGAAAGGAAGTTTGGGCAACGTACTATCACAAATGTTCTTCTGATGAAAACCCTCAGCATCAATTTTGTCCAGAAGGCGAAGACAGTTGGTGTAAATGGCGTAAGGCTGAAACTAATAATGAACTGGACCAATTTCATCACGATAAACCACCTCTAATTCCGCAAGTCCAAGAAGCTATCAAACCGGTTTTCGAAGATTTATCGAAAGACGAATTATTAATTCGTTGTTTAGGAGCAGAGACACAAAACAATAACGAATCTTTGAATTCTTTGATTTGGACTTTCGCTCCTAAACATCTTCATTCTGGTCCCAAAGTTGTTGAAATTGCTAGCTACTTAGCAGTTATTATCTTTAATGAAGGTTTTCAAGGTATTTTAAAAGTTATGTCGATTATGGGATGCCCTGTTGGTCGTGAAGCCCAAGCGTATGTTGAGAAACGGGATGAAAAGCGAATCTTACGCTCTGAGCGGCGCGTAAGTGATGTCGTTAAACAAGCCAGGATTGACTCAAGAGCTGAACAATCTGCTTTAAAAGAGTTTCACGAGGAAGAGGAAGGAATACTCTATGGACCAGGCATCGCCGATTGAGAGTAAGTTGATATTTTAATAGTTTTTAACGGACTTGAAACTTTAAACGCGTTTTTCTCAAAACTGTGTTTTTCAAACTTTCCTCCATTGTATCTCAGAAACGGCTGGACCGAATTACTTGAAATTTACAGGGCACACTCAATATATGTAAACGCATGGAATGAACTATTATCAATCGAAAATTTTCAAAACTTCGATTTTTTTATAGCAAAAAACAAAAAAAAAACGCCTAATTTGCAACTTTTATTTCAAATGTCTATCAAAAATCCAATTTTTTTTATATTCATTTGATTATAGGTCATTCCGTGCTTTTAAGCCTACAAATTAAAACGCCGTTTTTTTTTTTTTTTCAGATAAGCCGATCAGCCGGAATCGTGGAGGAAGTGGGAGCTCTTTTTTTCGAGGCGGGGGTGTTCAGAGCGCTGTAACTCTAGTTTGGCTGAATATTTTTAGCTGAAATTTTATATTTATACTGTCCAAATATGTGTTAATAAATGATAAAAAACTTGAAGCTCTAAATATTTACTGGTCGTAGAAAAAAAATCCTAAAATATCCCTAAAAACAGGCCGTCACATAGGAAGACCCCCTTAACACACTTAAACTTAAATTGTAAGTAAGAATAAATTCTCCACGTTAGCACTACATCCAAGTGGTCCTCTGGTGTCATCCATAAATATATACAGCCACTTACCACTTTCTTTAAAAGAGATAAAAAATGATAAAATATTTATAAGAAATCTCAAGACATTGTTGATTAAAAAATGTTATTATACAATTTTAGAATATAAAAATGACACATTCAATTAAATATTATACAGATTTTAGTAATTAAATATATACAATTTCAAATTATTAATTATTATTACTATTTTTATTATTATTATTATATATTATATAAAAAATAACTCGTCCTCATCTCTTCTCTTCCGCTTGCTCTGCCCAACAGGGTCTATAATTAACCTACTTTGAAATGTACCTGTCTATCTATATACTGTAAAATTATGGAATGCAAAGCTTAAATAAATAAATAAATAAATAATTTTCAGATTAACTTCCCAGAACTAGCATTTGTCCGTTTCGAAATATACGATGCTGATACGAACTATATGCTGTCTCAGAGAGTGATACCACTGCAGTGTTTGCGACCGGGCTACAGGCATGTACGGCTGAGGTCAGTATTATATCCTTACTAGTATTATATATGCGAAAGTAACTGTCTGTCTGTCTGTCTCGCTTTCAAGTCAAAACTACTGAATCGATTAAAATGAAATTTGGTACACAGATAATCTAGACCCTGAGAAAGAACATAGGTAATTAATAGGCAACTTAATATAATTATATTAAGTTGCCCAACACGGCAATACAGCTCACCCCATACACCCCAGCTCTTGTGCTGAAAAGCAGCGTTGCAGCGCTCCAGCCGCTGCAACATTATGCTGAGCACGGACCTATTCAGTAGATGCTTCGACAAACATACACATGTACGCACCGCACACACGTAATTTGTGTACTTTTTTTTTGTAATTATTGAACTGTTTGTTTTTTTTTGTTTGTTTAATGTGTGTTTTAGTTTTTTCTTCTACTGAATAAATATCATTTCATTTCATTTATGTGGGAGTGAGATAATGTAATATAATGGGACGTATTATATAATATGAGATTTTTTTTCGGACTACTCTGATACTGTTGGTCGCAGCTGGTCTATACAGCTTCACCGGACGATAGGGGGCGAGTGCAGATGGCACTCCAAACCAAAGGAAGGACTTATGGAGCGGCTGAAGGACAACTCCCGCCTGACGGATACGACTTTAGTCTAAGGGTACCGCTAGGGATTCGAATCTCGGATCAGGCCGTCGTAATTTCGATCCCCGTTTGAATCCAATAAATTGGATCGGAGATAAGCGACCGGGGGCATCGGTGGTGCGCCTGGGCGCACGTAGGCCCCCGGTTGATTGCGCGGGGTATGGCCGGGGTCGTCGTCTTCGCCGGCGAGGACGATGTCGTGTGTGTATCTGAAAGTGTGGTCGGGACGGAATAGGCGGACTTATAAGGAGATTAACTGCTGTTATGGGGTCGTCGGAATGATTAAGGACATGTCTCGGGCGACGTTGTCGGATTATATCGGATATGTCTCCTCGGCATAGTCAATCTTATTGATTATAAGCGGGTTCGGGTGATATTGAGCGCAGTAGGCATTTCAAATGACATACAAATGTTTGTACCGCTCGAGGAATCGATTCCGGGACCGGAATTACGTCAATATGCTAAACCGCTAGACCAATGAGACCGTCAAAATCTTGATTGTCAATCTTGTATTCCTCGTCAGATCACCAACAAATCAGCCCCTAAACATGGCATCCCTACTCATCTTCTCCCGCTGTTGCGAGGAGTTGGCAGGAGAGACGTGTCGTGGAGACTTGGAGCCGAGTTCACCTCACGAAAGACGGAAGATCCACTTCCTGGTCGTATATGCTGTTGCGAGGCATGAACCGTACTCTATCCTCAAGGTGACGCAAGATACTACAGCGAATGAGGTAAGAAACTTGTTCTTGATTGGTTCTTGACTTCCTCAATAATATCTTCACACAGCACAAACTCTCCCACGCTTGACTTCTTTTAAATTTATAAAAGAAGATAAAGAAAAAATTAAAATAAGAATAATAAATACCAGCAAATGCTAAGAAAATGCGACAATAGTAAAGATCATAATAATAATAATTCGGGCTGCCATTTTAAATACCTGTCGAACTGTCCGAAAGTTTTTGAAAATAGGTGAAAAGGACATAGTACCAGTCACACAATAAGTACACACAGACTCACACTCATACACACACACACACACACTGCACTTACTTGGTTTCGGACCGTAAGTGTGGTAAAAAACCAGCTAAAGCTGAGAAAATGCGACAATAGTATAAATAATATAATAACACCAGTCACATAAATAGAAAGGCTCACAATAAGTACACACAGACTCACATAGACACACACATACACACACGCCCTGCACTTACTTGGTTTCGGGCCGTAAGTGTGGTAAAAAACCAGCAAAGTCTGAGAAAATGCGACAATAGTGAAAATAATATAATAACACCAGTCACGTAAATGAAAAGGCTTACAATAAGTACACATACACTCACACAGAAACACACATGCACACACACACACACACACTCACACTGCACTTACTTGGTTTCGGCCCTTATACGCCATAAAGCGTAAAAAACCAGCTAAAGCTGAGAAAATGCGACAATAGCGAAAATAATAATAATAATAACCCCAGGGACAATTAACACAGCGCCATCTAGTCCTACGCTAAGCAGAGCTTGTGTTATGGGTACTAGACAGCTGATATAAATACTTAAACATATATTTTGTAAATCTATCTAAATATATATAACTCAAATATGACTGACATAGTGATCTATTAACGCACAGCCCAAATCACTGGACGGATCGGGCTGAAATTTAGCATGCACGTAGATGACGTAGGCATCCGCTAAGAAAGGATTTTAATTCTACACCCAATGGGATAAAATAGGGGATGAAAGTTTGTATGAAACTTTGTCAATTTTAAACCGATCGGGCTGAGACTTTGCATGCATAAAGCTACTATGACGTAGGCATCCCCTAAGAAAGGATTATGATAAATTCTACCCCTAAGGGGATAAAATAGGACATGAAAGTTTGGTTTCTTCTTAGATTTTGTAGGCCCTAATTTTTTACACACGCTTTACATTTGTAAAGCCGTAAAAACTACACCTAATTGATAATAATACTTACTACTATACGAGCGAAGCCGCGGGCAAAAGCTAGTACATACATAATATACATAAAAAACACCCAGATACAAACAATCATACATTTCTGAACTTGTCGAATCATTCTAATTCATCCATAATAGAATAGAAAATCATTTATTCAAATAAACTTAATTTAAGCACTTTTGAAAAGTCATAGTTATCATTCTTTCAATCTACCGCTCATTCGGAAAGCTGTCTCATCACAAGAAGAACAAGCAAGAAACTTGCGTGTTGCTCTTTTAAATAATCATTGTAACTTTACATTTCCAATTCGAAACGTGCGAATACAAACCACCAACTAGCACTAATTTATTAGGGTCCGATATTAAATACACAATAGGATTAAAACAGTCGTAGTGATTAGAGCAGACCAGTCCCTACAAGCAGCACTCGTTCACGAGTATGACGTATGAGCCAGCCATCACTGCGCTCGACCATATTTTAAGGAGCCCAATGACCAATGAATGATGAATCATCATCATCTGCTTCTTCCTTATCCCATTTATTTGTGGTCGTCGTAATATGTTTTTCGCTTCCATTCATCCCTGTTCGCAGTCATCGCGTTATTTACTTCCTTTCTTACCATATCATCTTTCACACAGTCCATCCATCTCTGTTTCGGCCTTCCTCTGCCCTTATAACCATCCACATTCATTTGTAACATCTTTCTTAAAATATTATCCTCGTTCCTACGCATTACATGTCCATACCATGATAGACGATTACTCTTCAACCTCTCTGACACCGGCGCCACTTTCATACTTCCTCTAATGTATTCATTCTTTATCTTATCCATTCTTGTCACACTACACATCCACCTCAACATTCTCATTTCAGTTTTTTTTTTAACGGATGATAATGGAATGGTGCACCCGCCTGCGCTAACGGCTGGCGGGGTACCAGTGGGGGATGATAATATGAGCATGAGGTCAGGTCAGTTAGCCCATCGTGACAAATTCACCAGGTCTCATTTCAGTTGCATGCAGTCGTCTTTCATCCGTCGCCTTTACGGGCCAGCACCAGACCAATGAATGATGAATAATAATTTATATTCCCAGGCTATAGCCCAATGTTTAACAAAAGCGGGGGTCTGCCGAACCTCCCGAGGTAACTACGTCCTCGTGGAGGAGGTACCTTCGAGAGCACCAACTCAAAGGGTCCTGGCTCCTCACGAAAGGGTCCTGAGAGCAGCCACGGCGAGGGTTGGAGCCAGATTACTACTGAAGAAGGTCGGCGATGACCCAAGTAGCAGAGCCTGGTTGACAAGTATAAGGTGAGAGATGTTTCCAGGCAATCAAGTAAGAAGAAGAAGATGGTAAACGGTTACCATACCCTAAAGACGCCTGAAACACTAGGGGTGTCACACTTTGCCGTCCCTTAAAACCATAATATACCCTTCTTGAAACCCCATGCTGTAGTCTCTCGAGAAAACCTCGGTAGGTAGTTCATTCCACAATGTAAGTGTACGCGGGAGGAAGCTCCTCTGAAACTGCACTGTTCTATATACCGAGACTTACATCTTCATGTTTTTTTTGTCTATTTGTCTGTTATTGCTAATCTCTGAAACGGCTCGACCTGGATTTTGACGGGATTTTCACTCTTAGAGAGAATAGAATAGAGTAGAAAATCATTTATTCAAATAAACTTAAATTGAAGCACTTTTGAATAATCATCACATTTTTTTTAATCTACCGCTCATTCAGAAAGCTCTCTCATCTCAAGAAGCACGAGCAAGAAACTTGTGTGTTGCTCTTTTAAATAATTTTATTCTTACTTTACAATTTAAGTTTAAGTGTGTGAATACAAACTACCGATTAGCACTAATTCAATTAAATAATCAAATAGAAAAAATATTAAATAGCTAAGTTTGTAATGAGTAACGTAGGTAAATTTTATTTTAGAATATTTAATTATATTAATCAACTATAAGTTGTAGTCCACGTGCAAGAAATGGCGGGGATGGCCAGTTTTTTTTTATAATTCTTAGATATATTATGAAAAAGAGAATAATCTGTCATCAGATCAGCGTCATCAGACCGGTCCCGGGAGCGAGCTGTACCATCAGATGATGAGACGAGCACACAGGAAGACGAAGCACGGAAACCTTCCGATAGCTTCCTCGTATGCGTCCATAATGTCTCCCACGAAATACCCTACGCTATACTTAAGGTGAGCCTGAAACGCGCTATCATTAATTTTTCTTAATTTAGTATATATATGATGCACCAATCTTCACATCAGCGTCTCGACGCTACTTCGACTCTGCCCAATCCCACCCTAACCCGCTTGTAGTCAGTGCGGTCAACTACGCACCGAGGAGTAATATCCGATATACACGACAACGTCGCCCGAGGCACGTTCTCATTGACCCCGACGATCCTATAACGGCAGGAAACCTCCCCACGGGGCCAACCCATTCCACCCCGACCTCACTTTTACACACACACACGACACCGTCCTCGCCGGCGAAGATGACGACCTCTCAAACACAACAATATCGCGCATTCAACTGGGCGCATGCGGGCGCTCGGGCGCTCCGGTCGATTCCCCGTCCAATTCAAACGGGGATCGAAATTACGACGGCCTGAGCCGAGGTTCGAACCCCGTAGTGGTGCCCTATGTCGTATCCGTCAGGCAAGGAGGTTGGCCTTCAGCCGCTCCATAAGCCCTTCCTTTGGTTTGGAATGCCAAGTGCACTCGCCTCTAACGTCCGGTGAAGCTGTAAAGGCCAGTTGCGCCAAAAGATTTCGAGTAGTCCGAAAAAAAAATTCACACGTTATGGGTCAGTGCAGGGGTGACAAAGAAATTGACTCTCTGACATGTGAATATTTCATATAAAGAAATAAAGAAAAGAAAAGAAGGGGAAAATGGGGTTATAAAAATTCACATTCAATAATTATTATAAATGCTAAAGTATGTAAATATGGATGTTTGTTGCTCTTTCACTCAAAAACAACTGAGCGGATTTTGATGAATCGTTACAGTAATATAGCTTATACATCAGAATAACACATAGGCTATGTTTTATATTGAATTTATACACAGCTAGTGTAACATAAACTAATACATAATTACAGGTGCCACTGAGTGCGACAGCATCCTACGTTGTGTACCAAGCACTCACAAAGGCTCGGTGTCACGATGACCCTAAAAGGTAAGAGGAATTAATAGAAAAAGAAAGAAAGAGAAGGGTGCTAATGCCATACCTTCAAAATTAGACAATCCTATATAGCAATGACGGCCTCGGTGATCTAGCGGTTTAGCACATCGCTTTACTTCCCACGGTCGCGGGTTCGATGCCTCGCGCGGTACAAATATTTGTATTCATGATTGTTTGTATCGGCCTGGGTGTTTTCTATGTATTTATGAAAAAATATATATCTATGTAATCATATAATTGTCCCATGTACATTTGACAAAGTGTAATCATTTGTAAAAATGTTATTTTGTAAGTAGTATTACTATACATAATAATCGCAGTGTACAACACATTAGTAAGGAGCCATCTTGAGTGCAACGCTGCAATCTGGGATCCATATGAAATAAAATTGTACCGTATTTAAATATTTAAATAAATAAAATACTAAATTGTGGCGCTTCACATTAAATAGGCTGTTCCCGCCATTTATACATACAGGCTCTGTCAACTGCACAGAGTACGTTATGAACAATATTCATTATGCCAAAGACTATATATACCACAAAAATATAGACTAATGTTGGAAAAAATTCAAAATAAATTTATTAGGTATATATATATATATATATGAGGCAATATGGAGTATATCCCTTGTATCCTTTGATGTATCCCACTCTGTTCGTATTGGGCATGGTGGGATATAATGAATTACGAGTACGCAGGAATTGGCTATTGTCTTCTACATATTTAAAGTGTTTCGGGATCAAATCACCAATTCTCTGGTTCTTGGTTTGATAAGTGGTACCAGATAATTACCTGGGGCGGCGACGAAGGCCCCAGCTATTAGCGGTACCTCGCGGCAGAATTAATTGATTAAACAAGGCGTCCATGACACACGCACTGGCCACTCTCAATAAAATAGCAGAAACAACGGATTTGTTTGTGTGTAGTCTGTGTGAATTCACAAAAACAACATTGTATATTATATGTTATATTAACGAACATGTATAATATAGAATTAGATACACTATTGTATTAGGCCTGTAATAATAGTTGTGTAAGTATATAAATAAATAAATAAATTTTTCAGGTTCGTTCTAGTCGAGGAGTTGGAGTGGGGCGGACGGGCTGGTACCGGTCCTCAACAGAGAGCATTGGCTGATGATGAAGTGGTCTACGGCGCTCAGGTCAGTGTCTAGCATCTTGCAACCAAATTTAGCAGTTTGTATTCAAACAAAATTTTTAAATATATCATTTATAACTA
This sequence comes from Achroia grisella, assembly GCF_030625045.1. Classification (NCBI taxonomy): domain Eukaryota; kingdom Metazoa; phylum Arthropoda; class Insecta; order Lepidoptera; family Pyralidae; genus Achroia; species Achroia grisella. The sequence goes on from NW_026713015.1 coordinate 589,687, forward strand.
GCTGACCCTGCGAACTTCGTTCGGATTCCTTCAGAATGAAATAATATGTCAAAGAATAGAATAGAAAATCATTTATTCAAATAAACTTAATTTAAGCACTTTTGAACAGTCATAACAATTTGTTTTTTATCTACCACTCGTTCGGAAAGCTGTCTCATCACAAGAAGAACGAGCAAGAAACTTGTGTGTTGCTCTCTTAAATAATCCTTGTAAGTTTACATTTACAAGTCGAAACGTGTGAATACAAACTACCAACAAGCACTAATTTTTGGGTCAAATATAAATATGCATAAGGTTTTTTGAAGTTTAGTTACGCAATAAATTTCTGAACACGTCGTTAGAACAGTTTGTATGGGAAAATAAAATTGTTAGTTTTTACTATTTTACATGCAATTTCTTTATACTCGTATTTTATCACCGTTTAAACCTTCCCTGGAGTTCCACAAATATTACAACACTAAAGTTAGGCAAATCGGTTCAGCCGTTCTCGAGTTTTAGCGAGACTAACGAACAGCAATTCATTTTTATACATATAGATTATGAAGTAAGAAAAGAAATATTAATTCATATAATTGTTTCAGCAGCATTTTTATTATTATATAGATAACAATATGCATATTTGTAGCAAGAAAATTGCTGCGTCCGTGTACTCCTGAGGTTTTTTCGGACTACTCTACTGCTGTTGTCCGCAGCTGGCCTTTACAGCTTCACCGGACGATAGGGGGCGAGTGCAGATGGCACTTCAAATCAAAGGAAGGACTTATGGAGAGACTGAAGGCCTACTCCTACCTGGATACGACTTTAGTCTGAGGGCACCTCTAGGGGTTCGAACCTCAGCTCAGGCAGTCATCATTTCTGTCCCCGTTTGAATTGGACGGGGGATCCAGCTCTTGAGATCAAATTCCAGGTTGTAACAACATCAATATAATAAGAAATTCATTGATTTCTTTGCAGGCATGTTGGAAGACCCTCGGAAGGTTTGTGCTTCAGGAGAAAGGCAGTACAGCACCGATACCCAGACATAGGGCTGCGATAGCGAGGATACAACGTGGGCTCAGCATGACGAGAGGTGCTATTACAGGTTCGTATCAATAGTCATCAAAGAAATAAAGACACGTAGCATCATCATCATCATCGTCATATCACCTAGTATCATCATCATATCTACGCATATCATCATATCACCTAGTATCATCATTATACATCATCCTCATCATCGTCGTATCACCTAGTATCATCATCATATCTACGCATATCACCGAGTATCACCATCATATAGACACATATCATCAGAATTTTATCGATGATGATGATACTTGTTTATATTTCTGTTCAAGCAATATGATCAATTTCCGATTATTGAGCCTATTAGTCCTAAGCGCGGGACTAGATGGCGCTGTGTGAATTGTCCAAGGTTATGTTATAATAATTATTACCCACAGGATTGACGACCTCGGTGGTCTAGTGGTCTAGCACACCGCTTTACGACCGATGGTCGCGGGTTCGATTCCTCGCACAGCACAAACATTTGTATTCATGAGTATGATTGTTTGTATCAGTCTGGGTATTTTCTATGTATAATATGTATGTATTTACGAAAAAAAATATCTATGTATTTGTATCAGTTATCTAGGACCCATAACACAAGCTTTAGGTAGCTTAACTCGGGTCTAGATGGTATTAGAGAAACAAGACATGCAGTGTAAAACATAAAATTGTATTCAGTTCAAACAACCGTTACTAAGTAACTGACATTTATATATTTTTCGGTATATTAGATTATAAACCTCAATACCACCCCTTAATCTTATATACGAACATATACAATTATTTGGACAACCCTAAGTCCTTAACAAATTTCTCATGTTTAAATATACACAGAGGTTTAGTTAAAATATCTGCAATCATTTGATCCGTTGGCAAGAAATTAATTTTTATATGACCATTGCCTACCGCCTCCCGGACGAAATGATGACGCATGTCTATATGCTTAGTCCTAGCATGGAACATACTATTTTCAGTTAGTTTTATTGTAGACTGATTATCATTAAATATAATTATATTATTAATTTGACTTGATATTAAACATTCATTGAGAAAAGTTTTAATGAACATTGCCTCTTTACAAGCATCTGAGACTGACATATACTCCGCCTCGGTACTAGATAAAGCGACAGTCCGCTGTTTTCTACTTTCCCAACAAGTAATAGATTCCCCAATTTTGAAAACATAGCCTGTATACGACCTACGATCTATATGATTTGATCCCCAGTCTGCATCCGCAAATCCTGTCACAGTCAAACCAGTTTTTCTATAAGTAATACAGTAATCTATTGTACCCTTGAGATAGCGTAATACGCGCTTAGCTGCTCTCCAGTGTATCTCAGAAAAACAGTTATTAAATTGACTTAATACACTTACTGCGTGACAAATATCGGGACGCGAACATACAGCTATATACATAAGACAGCCAATTAACTCACGATACTCCAAGTTGTCATCCTTCTTTTCTGACTTAAGTAGTTTCTCACATTGCATTGGAGTTTTCGCTGGCTTACAGTTCTGCATATTAAATTTTTCTAAAATCTTTTCTATATACGCACTTTGATTTAATGTAATCGTGCCATTCACTTTCTTTATTCTTAATCCTAATACTTTTTCTACTGGACCAAGATCTTTCATGACGAATTCTTTCATTATCATACTTTTAGTTTTATTTTTCTCTTCTTTACAGTTACTCATAAGTATCACATCATCTACATATAGAGCAATTATCACCAGCTTATCATCATTTTTCTTTACATAAACACATGGCTCGGAAAATAATCTCTTGAACTTTAATTTATTTACTAGAACATTGTTTATTTTCTCATTCCATGATTTTGGTGCTTGCTTTAATCCATATACAGCCTTTCGTAGACGATATACTTTATTTTCACCTTTATCTTCATCAAAACCTTCTGGTATTTCCATGTATATAGTTTCTTTCAAATCACCATTTAAAAATGCAGTTTTTACATCCATGTGCTCAATATCCATATCGTATTCTGCAGATAGAGCTAACAGCATTCTTAATGTTTCATATCTCACGACTGGTGAATATGTTTCAAAGTAGTCTACTCCGTACTTCTGTGTAAACCCTTTTGCAACCAATCGTGCTTTATACTGTATTATCTCACCATTCAAACCTCTTTTCTTCTTGAAAATCCACTTAGTTTTTATTGGTTTCACTCCTTTCGGTAAATCAGTTACAGTAAAGCATTGGTTGTCAATAAAGGATTGATACTCATCATTCATTGCAATACGCCATTGCTCTGCTTCAGAACTGCTTAATGCTTCCTTAACAGTTTTAGGCTCAACCGCTTCATAGGATTCTCCAAGTAAAAATGCAGAGAGAAATGAGTTGTCAGCTTGACTAGCTCTAGAATCATCAGATTCAAAGGACATATCAGGTACATAGGTTTCATCTAATGAACGGTCTTCGACGGATTCACTAGTTGAAGGTTCACTAGTTTCATTACTTTCAGAAGTATCAGAAATTTGCTCTACATTGTTATCATTATTCGAAATATCAAAGGATATTGATGGAGAAACAGGATTCATGTTCAAATTTGATGAAGTTACATTTAAATCCTTGAGAAACTTATTTTCTAAAAATGTTACATTTCTAGAAACAGTCAGCTTTTGACATATAGGATCCACAAGCCTATACCCCTTAGTGTTCTCACAATAGCCAACAAAAATGTACTTTTTGCATTTCGGATCAAGTTTCTTTCTATTATTTTGTACTGAGTATGCTACACATCCAAAGACTCTTAAGTTAGACAGATTTACCTTTTGTCCAGAGTAACGTTCTTCTGGAGTAAAACCTCTGACGGCCTTTGTAGGAGAACGATTTTTGACATACACAGCAGTACATACTGCTTCAGCCCAGAATTTTTGTTCAAGACCGGCTTCGAGTAACATACAGCGCACCGCCTCCATAATAGTTCGGTTCGCGCGTTCTGCGACTCCATTCTGCTGTGGACAGTGAGGGACTGTAGTTTGGTGTTTAATACCACACTCACTCAAATATCGTTTAAATCGAGTATTCATGTACTCGCCTCCATTATCGCTTCTCAATATTTTAATCTTTTTATTTGTTTCATTTTCTACCTCAGCTTTAAATTTCATAAAACACTCAAAAACTTTGTCTTTAGAATCAATACAAAAACAAAAAGTTTTTCTAGAAAAGTCATCAATAAAAGTTAATAAATATTTTGCACCACCAAAAGAGTTCACCTGCATAGGACCACATAGATCCGTGTGTACTAAACCCAACACAACATTAGCTCGTGTAAACGATTTCTTAGGAAAAGGTAGTTTAGTAGCCTTACCTTCTATACAGGAGATGCATTGTTCATATGACGTTACATTATAGTCAATGCCAGTTGCCATACCATTCTTGAGTAAACTCATGCTGCGACTATTTAAATGTCCCAAACGTCGATGCCAGATACCATGACTTGCTTGGTTTACGTGAGATTGAACTTCATTTTTATTATTTGAAGATTTACTCACAGACATGACTGTACTTTTTACGCGATCAACGGAATTTACAAATGCAGACCCAGTTTGTAATTTATATAAACCAGAATTACCCCGCTTTGCAATCGCTGCTAATATATTATTTTTATATATTTTACATAAATCAAATTCAAAAATTACACGATATTTTCGCTGTGTCAAAACATTGACAGACATTAAATTACATGACAAGTTAGGAATATAAAACACATCACATAGAGTTTTTATACCATCCTTAACTAAAATATCTGTATCACCTCGACCGACACTATTTATTTTATCTCCGTTCGCTACTGTCACATATAAACTATTGTCCTCGACGTAATTTTTCAAAATTTGCCGATTGTTGCACATGTGACAAGACGCACCAGAATCGACATACCAACCCTCAAACTTCACATCTGCTGATAGGACCGACAGCATTATTGCACTCTTGGCTGCACCAGAGCTGCTGCTCGACTTTGGTTGCTTATCTTTACTTGATATTTTCTTACGGCAGTCCTTGGCATAGTGACCAACCTTCTTACATTTGTAGCATATAGGACGTTTTGAAATTGCCAGAACTTTCTCCTCAGGGCACTCGGAGCTTGTTGTACCATCTCGTCTCTGTGATTCTTGTAGTAATTTATTTTTAACGAGATCACTAGACAGATTTAAGTTTGCATTTTCTAGTGTCATTATGAGTGGGTCGAAATCCTTCGGGAGTCCACTAAGCATTATGACTGCGACAAAATCATCATCGAGAGGAGCATTCATGTCTTGGAGTTGTTGAGCGATATCCATAATTTTTGTGAGATATCCGTCCATATCCTGAAATTGTTCAAGTTTCAAAGAGAATAATATTCTAAGAAGACCTAACCTTCTACAGAGACCCTTGTCTTCAAATGCACGTTGCAGATTTCTCCACGCTTCAAATGCTGTTTCACAGTTTCTAACATTTGAATAGACGCTAGGAAGTACGCTTAAGCATATCTTCGCTAATGCTTTTTCTTGCTTTTTCCTATCCATGCATTCGGGTTCTCCATTTTTAGTAGCAACAACGCAATCGTACAAATCTTCATGTATGAGTGTCATTTTCATCTGGAATTTCCAATTGCCGTAATTTGCCATTCCCGACAATTTATCCATAGTTAACGATGAAGAAGTCATTTTGAAGAGTATTTGCGTGTATGAATCGTAATTCGTTACCGCTCTGCTACCATATTAGAGAAACAAGATATGCAGTGTAAAACATAAAATTGTATTCTGTTTAAACAACCGTTACTAAGTAACTGACATTTATTTCTTTTTCGGTATATTAGATTATAAACCTCAATAGATGGCGCTGTGTGAATTGTCCTGAGATTATTATTATATTATTATTATTGCAGGCGGAGCTTTCCCTATGAGTAGCGGCGTGTCTGAGAATCCCATGACAGAAAGCAAGCCCCCTGTACAATCCGCCCACAGCGACCCTACGCACTGCAGGTAATAACACACACACCCATACATTCACGCACACACACACACATACACACACAAACACATATTACTAAGATATTCTTAGTTAATATATTTATATTATTTTGTACTAGCTGTGCCCCCGGTTTCACTCGCATTAAATTGTAACCTATATGTTATTTTCCATGCAAACGCGTATTACTAAGATATTCTTATTGTCCCTCCGATCGATCCCCCATCCAATTCAAACGGGGATCGATATGAAACGGCCTGAGCCGAGGTTCGAAGCCCTAGCGGTGTCCTCAGACTAAAGTCGTATCCATCAGGCGGGAGTTGACTTTCAGCCGCTCCATAAGTCCTTCCGCGGGTTTGGAGTGCCATCTGCACTCGCCCCCTATCGTCCGGTGAAGCTGTAAAGGCCAGCTACGGCCAACAGCATTAGAGTAGACCGAAAAAAAAATTCTTAATATATTTATATTATTTTGTACTAGCTGTGCCCAAGATTTCATCCGCATTAAATTTATAGCCTACATCTTATTCTCATGTATAAACTATATTATATATGTAAAGTTTCAGCAAAATCCGTTCGGTAGATTTTGCGTGAAAGAGCAACAAACATCCATACTCACTTAGGGAAATTACTATATGTATGAAACGTCTGTCTCGTACCTGCAATCTGCGGATTTCTTTGACCCTTAACACATTCAGGTCTCGAAGATTTTATCACCAGTTTTCCAGTTTCCCAGTAGGTTCCACACAGTTTCAATTTATTTTATTTCTGAAATATTGCGCGTGCGTCGTGGCCGCCGTACGGTCAGTTCTGTCACAGGTGTAGGGGGAGAGAGGGTGGGGGGGGGGGGGGGGGGGGGGGGGGGGGGGGGAAGCGCGGGAACAGAAACTAACGGACTCTAATATAATAATCTGTGCTTACGATGGTACAGGGTAGATTTTGAACAATAATATTAATAATAATAATAATAATAATAATAATAATAAAGAAAGTATCTCGACCTGGCTCACGAGGTGACAATGAAATGGGGGGGGTGATGTCCACCGAAATCACATCGTTATGTCGGTGAACGGTCTTATCCCAACCAGTCTGGAACAACATCTCAGACGGTTGGGATTCCGGGGCACACACGGGAAAGATGCAGAAAGCGGTGCACATTCTGCCCGCATTGTACGCCGGTTTCTCTTGGTTTCTGAACTCCGGCCGACTGTGCTTCTGCCGGGGGTATGTTGCCATCTCCTCTCCTTAAGAGGGGAGATGAGAATTTTTGGAAAAAAGAAAAAAATAATAATAATCTCAGGACAATTCTCACAGCGCCATCTAGACCCAAGTTAAGCTAGCTAAAGCTTGTGTTATGGGTCCTAGACAACTGATACAAATACATAGATATATTTTTTTTTCGTAAATACATACATATTATACATAGAAAATACCCAGACCGATACAAACAATCATACTCATGAATACAAATGTTTGTGCCGTGCGAGGAATCGAACCCGCGACCATCGGTCGTAAAGCGGTATGCTAGACCGCTAGACCACCGAGGTCGTCATAAAATAAATAATTCCGCTACAATTAGAATGTGTGAGACCACAAGCATTCAGCGCGGAAACCGGAACACTGCTACCGGAAGAGGTACAGGCTTCACCACAATTGTCAATTCAAATCGAATTAAGAAGAAAGATAGAAGAAAGTGTTAATTATAAAAAGGGAATTACAAAAAAGAACCTAAGAATGTCGTTATTTTGTGACGACCGTGATACCACTCATGTTACCATTCCAGAGTACTAAGATGTCACGCCTCTTATCCTGTAATTTCACTGTCTAATCTGCACCCTACAACCGAAACAGCTTACAAAGCAAGCTGCTTGGCTGAAATAGGTGAGACTGAGGTACACGCGCGGACGTGTTTGTACAGTCTACCCTGGTAGACATGTTTTATTCTATTCTATTCCACTGAATACCACCGAACTCCTCTCAACTACATTCAACTCCACGCAACTCCACCAATTTCTACTCAACTCCACCCGATTCCACTCAACTCCACCCGACTCCACTCAACTCCATCCGACTCCACTCAACTCCACCCGACTCCACTCAACTCCACCCGACTCCACTCAACTCCACCCAATTACACTCAGCTCCACCCGACTCCACCAAACTCCACTCTACTCCATTTTTCTCTATTCTATTATATTGTCAACAGGAGAGTATCGACAACACCGTTGGGGAAAGGTATCGGCCGAGCAAAAGGACACTCCGACAAGGATATGAGGTCTTTTATGCAGAGGCGGGCGGCATCCAGAGAGGTGAGTTATTGTAGGTCTTTTTTAATTGATAGTTGCGATATGAATCCCACTTAATAATAAGTAAGTGGTGGAAAATCCTTATCACTTAAGGGTTTAAAAAATAGAAAACACTCAGGGGCGCACTTATCATTTAAGGGTATGAAAAATAGATAGTAGGCGATTCTCAGACCTACTGAATATGCATATAAAATTTCATAAAAATCTGTCATGCCGTTTGGTGGAATATGGTAAGTAACATTGTGATACGAGAAATTCATTATAAAACAAAGTCGCTGTCACTGTCTGTCCCTAATAGTCCCTATGTATGCTTAAATCTTTAAAAACGGATTTTGTAGCGGTATCTTTTTAATACGAGTATATAGAGTGATTCAGGAGAAAGGTTTATATATATAATGCATGTACACCCGGGCGAAGCCGGGGCGAGTAGTTAGTTATATATATGACCTATCCATCTAAATATATATAACTCAAAGGTGACTGACATAGTGATCTATCAACGCATAGCCCAAACCACTGAACGAATCGGGCTGAAATTTGGCATGCAGGTAGATGTTATGACATAGGCATCCGCTAAGAAAGATTTTGATCAATTCTACCCCCAAGGGAATAAAATAGGGGATGAAAGTTTGTATGAAACTTTGTCAGTTTTGCATGCGTAAAGATTTTGATTTTTAGACTTTGCATGCATAACAAATGACGTAAATATTTTCTAAGAAAGAATTTTCATAAATTCCACCTCTAAGAGGATAAATTAACGCAAGCGAAGCCGCAGGCAAAGTCTAGTAATATATAAAGCTGCATTACGGTGACTGACTCACTGATTGACATAGTTGTTCTACCAGAACGAGTGGGGTCGGGACGATGTGTAGGGGAAATATTCCTTTGACTAGGTGACCACGAGAAAATTCCGAAAATTGGGAAAATCCGAAAGTGTGAGCAAAGATGGCGGCTAACTTTGACAGTTTTGCTCGGATCGATTCCGTTCAAAGAGTGATTTGGGACCTCTCAACGGGACCCAGAATATGACGTAAAATAAAAAAAAATAAATCCAAGTTGGCGGCGAGAAAATTATCAAAAACTGATTGAAAATTTTCTAGGGTTTTAAAAACCGAAATTCCCATTGTTATATATACTGGCGATTTCGGTTTTGGGGCATAGGAAAGTCGAAGGACCCGGCCTCTAGGGAAAATTATGAAATTTGGAAAATACAAGATGACCGCACATTTGTGTGTCACGGACTCACAGTCTCACTCTCAATCTCACTCTAAATCTCACTCTCAATCTCACTCTCAATCTCACACTTACACTAACACTGACACTGGCACTGAATCTGACACTGACACGGCTCGAACACTGTCTCGGACACGGACACGGACACTGACACTGGACACGTACTGACACTGACACTCACACTTACACTTACTCTGACACTGAATCTGACACTGACACGAACTCGTACACTGTCTCGGACACGGACACGGACATTGACACTGGACACGTACGTAATTCCATCGGACTTTGACACTGGAGACAGACTCGGCCACTGATACTGACGCTGACACTGTTACTCACTCTCAATCTCACTCACAGTCTCACTCTCAATCTCACTCGCAGTCTCACTCTCAATCCCACTCTCAATCTCACTCTCTTTCTACTCTCAATCTCACGCTCAATCTCACTCTCAATCTCACTGATTGACAACGACAATCTCAAATTCCATCGGACTTTGACACTGGAGACAGACTCGGCCACTGATACTGACGCTGACACTGTTACGCACTCTCAATCTCACTCACAGTCTCACTCTCAATCCCACTCTCAATCTCACTCTCATTCTCACTCTCAATCTCACGCTCAATCTCACGCTCAATCTCACTCTCAATCTCACTCTCTATCTCATTTACAATCTCACTCTCAATCTCACTGATTGACAACGACAATCTCAAATTCCATCGGACTTTGACACTGGAGACAGACTCGGCCACTGAT